>NC_142462.1:127259233-127575067 GCF_049115385.1 Moschus berezovskii
ATAAAAGATCTTTTTCAAGCGTGGGTTTGGGGATCTTGGGCATTGCTTGTAATTGCAAGCAGGGTGACACTGAACAGCAGACACCTTCTTAGCTGGTAGTAAACACACACTGGGCCCCCACTCCCCCCCAGCAGGGGCGGGAAACTGCCACGCCGGCCACGTCCACTTGGGACAGTGCGCTCCCACGTACAGTCCAGAAATCACACTGTAAACTGTACTGTTTCATAGCTGTTCTTGCCAAAGATAGAAATTCCACTACAGATGATGCTCCGTCAGGACCCAGCTCACTGTCTCCTTCCTTTCTGCTGCTCAGGCACCGGGGTAACCGCAATGGCCCACGGCCTGTGGTGTCACCTGGATTTCATAGCTCAGGGTTGGGAGCTTCCAGCAGGATAGCACCTGCACCCATCGCCCCTGGGCATGAAGCATCCCCCTTGGGTCTGCCATGTGCCAGGCTCGTTCTGTCCTCCACTTGAAGGGCTCTCCTCCTGACACCCACCCTATCTCGTCTGAAGGCACCACCTCTCTGCATCCTGCTGTGGGGGAGGTCTCCTCTCTGGCCTTTTGACCACAGCTTCGTAAGTGACCAAATAGCTCACACATTATTTCTAGTCTCCTTCCATCAGAGGGCAGAAAGCATAAATCTACATATTTGTTTCAGACAGCTCTCATACACACAGTTACAGACACAAAATAGATATCTACAGGAATTCAAGTCAATACAAACATTTGAGTCAGAGAACTTTGACGAGAGTAACATTTAAGGAGTTGTTTTTCAGTTGCTCAGTCGTGTCTGATTCTTTGCAACTCCCTCCATGGACTGCAGCACACCAGGTTTCCCTGTCCTTTACCATCTGCCAGAGTTTGCTCAAACTCACGTCCATTGAATCAACTGTGCCATCCAACCAACTCCTCCTCTGTCGTCCCCTTCTCCTGCCTTCAATCTTTCTCAGCATCACAGTCTTTTCCAATGAGTCAGCTCTTCGCATCATGTGGCCAAAGTATTGGAGTTTTAGCTACAGCATCAGTCCTTCCAATGAACATTTAGACTGATTTCTTTTAGGATGGACTGGTTGGACCTCCTTGCAGTCCAAGGGACTCCCAAGAGTCTTCTCCAACACCACAGTTCAAAAGCATCACTTCTTTATGGCCCAACTCTCACATCCATCCATGACCACTGGAAGAACTATAGCTTTGACTATAAGGACTTCTGTAGGCAAAGTGCTGTCTCTGCGTTTTACTGTGCTATTTAGGCTTGCCGTGGAACCATCACCTTCCCGCCTGACTGTCGCCTCTGCTGGAGTGGGGGACGGGTCCCTCGCAAAGCAGGTAACCCCTCGGTATCTCAGCCTCCCCCTTCCTTGTGGTGATGTCATCGTGTTCATTTCCCAGAGCTTAATTAATATTTGCAAGGTGCTTTGGTGTCCTGAGATGAAAGGAGATACAGCAAGCAAAACATTGTCAGCATTCACAAATCTATCATTATGGCTATTGCTGCTGTTCGTAGAGATGATCAGTACACTGATAGTAATGGCCAGAGGATGGCTGCAGGATCTTTCCATTTGCTCCTGGCACCTCTGACCCACGGCTATAGGGCTGGGGCACGGCATCCATCTTCCTGGTTTCCTGTCATTTATCACAGACTTGCCTAGAGGCCATCCTGGAGGTCGGGGTGTGTCTCTCCAGCACAGCACCGGGAGACAAGGATGGACAAAATCTTGCTTTGAACATTTTCATCCCCAGCTAGAAATCTTCTGTGGTTCCCACAGGGTGTCCCAGAGAAGCCCAAAGTGGGTAGACCCTGGACCTGGGGTCAGTGAGGCTGGAACTCAATCCTGCAGCTCTGCCCCTCACCATGGGGTCGCTTTGTCACATAGCGCAGCCCTGCTCAGAAAACTGGGGTAACAGTGACCACTCTGTGAGGCGGGGTGGATCCAGCAGCGTAAGTGCAAAGCGTGAAAGTGGAATTGCTCAGTCGTGTCCCACTCTTTGCGACCGCATTGTCTATACAGCCCGTGGGATTCTCCAGGCCAGAACACCGGAGTGGGTAGCCTCTCCCTTCTCCAGGGGATCTTCCCAACCCAGGGATCAAACCCAGGTCTCCCGCACTGCACACTGTGTTATAAAGTCGTGTGAAGACACGCAGGCACAGACTGGAGCTCACCGATCGAGCGTGTGGACTCCTCGTCCCGGGCTCGGCCCCCTGTGGGTGAGGAGCCGGGGGGAGTGGCCCTGGCCTCTGTGCCTCAGCTGTGCCCCCTGTAAAACTGCCCCGTTAGTGCGGCCCGCCTCATACAACGAGCTAACGCCTGAGAAGTGCTGCCCACGGCGCCTGGCACACCTTCAGTTCAGTTCAGTTCAGTCGCTCAGTCGTGTCCGACTCTTCACGACCCCATGGACTGCAGCATGCCAGGCCTCCCTGTCCATCACCAACTCCCGGAGTTTACTCAAACTCAAGTCCATTGAGTCGGTGATGCCATCCAGCCATCTCATCCTCTGTCATCCCCTTCTCCTGCCCCCAATCCCTCCCTTGGCTGTTCACAAACCATTTTTCTTATTACCATTGTCCTCACCATATAGGGGCTTTCCTGGTGGCTCAGTTGGTAAAGAATCTGCCTGTAATGCAGGAGGCCTGGGTTCGATCCCTGGGTTGGGAAGATCCTCTGGAGAAGGGAAAGGCTACCCACTGCAGTATTCTGGACTGGAGAATCCCATGGACTGTGCAGTCCATGGGGTCGGAAAGAGTCAGACAGGACTGAGCGACTTTCACTTTCACCATACAGGGCTGCCGTGAGGTCTGACACCGGCCTGCTCCCCTGCACCCTGGAGGTGGCGATGGTTGCCTGGGTGAGGAGGAGATGAGATGAACAGTGCTCTGGAGACACATGGCCCACCTCCGCATCTGGGGCGTTGGCCGGCGCTCCAGGGGTGCGGTCGCTTCACTGAGCACCCCGCCTCCCCGCTCCCCCAGACAGGGCGGAGGGGGACAGGAGGGGCGTTTACGCGAGAAATCCAGGAGCCGGAGCTGTATAGTGCGGCGGGCGGGTAGGAAGCAGGCTGTGCTGGGGTGCCCGCCAGCCCGCTCTCCCGGGGAAGCCCGGCCCTGGGTCTGACCCCCTCGTCTCCGTGACGCTCGCTATTCGAAGGGGCACAAAGCCTCGGGCAGCCACCCTGGCTGGCGAACAGATTTTCCCAGTAGAATCTCAGCAACTCTGCTTCCACGGGAAAAATTCTGTCGGAGGTGTGGAGGGGCTGAATAGAATTATCCTTCAGAGTTTTTTTTTTAACCCAAAGGACAGTTTCATCCGCTGGCAGCTCTCTCTTGCCTGCTGCTTGTTTGTGAGCTGAGAACACGTAGGCCTGGCACCCCGGCCGGAACCCCAGATGCCAGGCTGCGACTGGAGCGGGCAGGAGAGCAACCTGCAGTCCACAGTACCCGTTACTCAGCTGAGGAGACTGAGGCCAAAGGCACGGAATGACGGGTTTCAGGTCCCGTGGTGAGTTGGGTCCACACTTCCCCGTGTTCAGGCCCTGGGCGCCCGGCTCTGAAGGGCAGTGTCCACACAGCCAAGTGGAGTAGAGCTAGCAGACCTGGTAGTGCCCTCTCTGCTGGCGAGGGCCTGCGGACAACCGCCAACAAGATGGCAGCCGACTTACAGGAGCCCTTGAGGATCCTGCGCTTGCTGGTAAAGTGAATGCCAACTTCCAATTTCCTATCATTCAGAGAGCACACATCTGAGAAGAAATATGCATTTCAGAGAGAAAGCTAATTCGAGGCTTCTAAAAAGTGTTTTGCTTAACAGAGTAATTATACGGCTCGGGAGCCTTTGAACTCGGGCGGGCCTTTCATCAGTCTGTGCGCAGGAACACGGGAGCCAAGCACACCCTCTGGGCAGATATTATCACCTCCTTCCACAGCTGGGCACCGGGGTCCAGGCAGAGGAAGCGCCTCGGCAGATGTGATGGGTGGGGGGCCAAGGAGCTGGGCTGGGCCAGGGTGGCGCTGGCTCTGCCCAGAACACCTCCTAGACGGACTGTCCTCCTGGCCACCTCTGCACCCTGGTCCCTGGACTCCTGCGAGGGGGGTTGGGGGTCATCCCTGCTGAGAGGAGGGCCTTGGGAGGATTCAGACCCGGGGCCAGTGCAACTCGGCACTTCCTGGCTGCAGCCTTTGGCACAAGACCTACCTGGCTGAGCTCTATTCCCGCCCGTAAAATGGAGCCAGGAGTAACTGCCTCCAGTGAGCCTTGGGGGAGCTGCTGAAATGACACGCCAGATCAGTGTCTGCACTTAGTGTGGGTCAGTGCTGGGCTCAGGAGCTGAGGTTTGGGACCTTCACCACCATCACCACCACACCACCACCAGCGTCACAGTAATTCACTGCCCCCTTTTATCTTGTTGGGAACCATCCCCTTCCCCATCACACTGTGGAACCCCACTTTGGAGTTTCCTGCGCGTCTCACACTCGTGACTGTCTCGTCTCCAGGCTGGGGCTACTGCCAGAGGGAGACTACCTCACGTGCTTCGTTGCTCTCAGATGAGCCATAGTGGACGACCGGGGCAGGCGCATGCGTGCTAGGTCACTCGGTCCCGTCTGATTGTTCACGACCCCACGGCCAGCACGCCAGGTTCCCCCGTCCGTGGGGTTCTCCAGGCAAGAACACTGGCAGTGTGTCCCTAAAGCCAGGGAGCCCCTGCAATCGCAGTGAAGGCCTTCCAGCGACAAGGAGGAGGAATGGGCCATACAGGGTGTGGGGTCTTGTTATCCAGAGGATAGCCCAGGGGGAACGTTCACAACCATCTCATCTGGAATTCGGGGCCCACTTGGCTCAGTCACCAGAGAGGCCGTGTTGTTGTGTATGTGTGTGTGTTTTAAAGGAGACTGAGATGGTGGGAAGGTCCAAATGACCTTGACCTTTGACCCCGTTAGAACTATTTCCAGGTCGGATTTCATCTGGATGGGCCAGGTGGAGGTCTTACGGGCAGACGGACACCAGTTCCGGAGAGAGAGGAAAACTCGGTCGGAAGCTGGAGCCCCGCATCTGTTGTCTCCACAGTGTCACTGGCACCTTTGATGATCAGCGTGCTCAGTTTTAGGCGAGAGGCTGCACTGGCCAGTGATCCAAGGCTGCCTTCGTGGACCCTCATCCCCCAGGGAGGTGGTGCAGCCGGCGAGGACGGGTCCTCCTCTGTCTCACCCCCACCAGCTTCAAGTCCGGAGGTGCAGGAAGAGGACTCCAGGTGGCGGGCCGTGTGCAGCACTGTTAGGACTGGAGATCTTGTTAGCTGTGACCTTGACTGTTGCCAGTGAAGCGCTCCAGGGATCCCCTTTCCTACTGGCCTCCTGTCTCGGGGAGGAGTTGGGCAGGTGTCTGGCTCAGGGACAGCCAGTGGGGAGGGGCGCCAGTGAAGGGGAGGTCCAAGCACCCTGTGACCGGCAGGCCTGGATGCCCGGCTTGTCCCCTCCACGGCCGCCCGTCACAGTCCTGGGCTCCTGACTTCATTAAGGAGAGTCTGGTCCTTGAAGACTCTGCCTCCCTGGGTGCCGCGGCTCTGGCCCCCGCCCCAGGGCAGCCCTCACCAAGAGGACAAACCCCTCCTGCTGTGGATGGACCGATTGGCCTGCGGTGGAATTCTGCCACCCGCCAGCCCCAGACCTGACGGCTTCCATGATGGCTCCCTGTGATCCGCCCTGGGCACGTTACAGTCTGACCGTCTCCTGACCCCCCCAGGAGGGCTGCACAGTGCGGACAGAAGGACGCGTGGATGGCAGGGTGGCTGAGCCTAGCAGGGGTAGGGCTGGCATCCTGGCTGGAGCAGGCGGCTCAGCCATCCTGTGTCCACGTGGCCATGCCTGCTGCTGGGACACAAGCCCGAACAGCCCTGCTCTCGCCAGGCTGAGAGTCCGGTGGGGGAGGCGGGTGACGCACGTTGAATGTGGGACGTTTTAGTCGTATCCCGCCTTCTTCGCGGTGTGACTCCAGCCAGTGGTCCCTTTACCTGGAGGTCCTGTGTCCTTACCTGTGACGTGGCAGGACGCTGGCGCATAACTCATCAGACACCCCCCGCGAGGACCCAACGACGCCAGCATGTGAGCACAGGGCCTGGCGGGTCCCTGGTGGACGTCACTACTCAGGAGACGGGGCTCTTATTAGCACACCTGCGTCCTTCTTTGCTGGGCAGTGAAAGTGAGCAGTGAAAGCTAGTCACACAGCCATGTCCGACTCTTTGCGATCCCGTGGACTGTAGCCTGCCCAGCTCCTCTGTTCATGGAATTCTCCAGGCAAGAGAGCACTAGAGCAGGTTGCTATTTCCTTAAATGCCATCTAGGAACATCCTTCCACTTCCAGACCATTCGCTTAAATTGTCCCTGTTCTTAAAGTTGAAAAGAAGTATCTTTCCCAGGAAGTTGCCCACCCAGGTCCTAGGACCCTCCCTGTTTTATGAAATCCCAGAGCACCTACCTCTTGTTTCCAGCCTTGGCATGCCCACCTGCTGCTGCTGCTAAGTCGCTCAGTCGTGTCCGACTCTGTGTGACCCCATGGACTGCAGCCCACTAGGCTCCTCCGTCCCTGGGATTCTTCAGGCAAGAGTCCTGGAGTGGGGTGCCATTGCCTTCTCTGGCATGCCCACCTACAAACTGCCTTTTGTGGATGTCTGCTCACTTATCTGTATTCTAGTTCAGCGCTGCCCCGTAGGAGGAAAAAGGGGTGCCATCAACAACCACAGGCGTATGGTCGCACATCCCCTCGTAGCCCAGTGCTCCATTAATGAATGTTGTTCAGATTTAAGCTCTTAAAAAATTTTTTTTTAATTTTTATATTGGGGTATAGTTGTTAAAGTAAAAAAGGAAGAGGCCCAATTAATTTTAATACTGTGTATTTTTAACCTAACCATCCAAAATATTGCATCTCTACATATACTCAGCATAAAAATTCCTCAGTGAGTCACTTTACATTCTTTTTCTTTCACTAAGTCTTCAGAGCCCACGAAATATGTCTAGGCATGGACCGGCCACTTTCTGAGTGCCCAGCAGCCTGTGAGGCTGAAAGCAACACCACAGACCAGGAGACACTCAGCGGCAGTGTTCTCGGGCCGACTCTCGGCGTACCCGCCGTGACAGGACCTGGAAGCATCTTTTTAAATGTGATGGATTACTCATTACTTTGTCATGCATTCTCATGACCCCATGGCAATCAGGGCTGCATTTGTACCACTTCAAATATTATACTTTCCGGCACTGATTTTTCAGGGATGCTACTTAAAAATCAAGGACCTGTCAAACCTCTGTGTTTCTCTTGTCTGCCGTGCAGAGTCCTGCATTTCCACTGAAATGCTTCCTTCGTCACTGGCCTGTCCCCACGCCCCCTGCTAGGGTTTCTCGAGCCCTTATGATACCAGCCTGCTGACCACAAATGTCAACCGGAGCTAAGCGTGGGTGAGGCCCTGTGGGGCATGGTCCTGTGTCCACAAGACACACTTTTCTCCCCAGGGACCTGGCAAGGGCACAGCGGGGACCCGCCAGCTTCATGGATGTGTGCGACCTCTTAAGTAGCAAAGATTCAAACTGTTTTACTTAAAACTTTGGAATGTTCTTACAGAGTTTAAGAGGCAAAGAAGAGACACCGACAGGGGAACGTAAAAACTCGTCTGCAGGAGAGGCTGCACGTTAGCCTCAGTGTGTTTCAGCGCCGTGTTAGTTCATCTTCAGTCTCAGAAAAACGACACCGCAAACTGGATTTTCAAGTCTCCTGAGGGGGTTTCACAGGCAAAAAGCCCTGAATTGCCTCTGTAGAGTAGATGTCTGGTTGATTTATAAATTGTTGGTTACAGAGGCATTAAAACACATTTATAAATTAGTGTCAAAAATCAGTATCGCCTCAAGGAAGACTCTGATGTTAAGTAATCCACAGTGATGAAGGCTCTCGCGCCCCATTGATGGCGTTTGCGCCTCTCAGCCATCGATATTGTCAACGTGCTCCCTCCAGGAGCATCATTTACCCTTAAGCTCTTTTAAAAATTCTCTAAATTTTGCAGTGGAGTACAGTTGATTTGCAATGTGTTAGCCTCAGGTGTATGGCAAAGTGAGTCAGTGATACATATTCGTACATCTATTCTTCTTCAGACTCTTTTCCCATATAGGTTATTACAGAGTATAGACTTGAGCTGTTTGATAATGTCTTTTCAAATCCACAGGTCCTTCTTAAACGACACCGGATCTTGCTGAGCTTGATTGCTGTG
Organism: Moschus berezovskii; assembly: GCF_049115385.1. Lineage (NCBI taxonomy): Eukaryota > Metazoa > Chordata > Mammalia > Artiodactyla > Moschidae > Moschus > Moschus berezovskii. The sequence continues at coordinate 127,267,475 of NC_142462.1, forward strand.
TCTGAAGGCGTAAGGCGTTCTCTAATGAAAGAGTTATGATTTCAAAAATGCCCCCAATTATGAGTAGAGCCTTCCGCCTCTGCCTGGCCTTGGAAGGGAGCCGGCTGCCTGCCTCGGTGAATGAGGGCTTACAGCAGGAGAGAGATGGCGGCGCTGAAGACGGCGCGGCAGCATAGCTGCTGCTGGGAGCTGGGAGGAGAGAGGCGGTGCCTGGGGCCACGGCAGGCGGACGTGGGGGCGGCCCCCGCCACCCCAGATCAGAGCACCCCTCCACGTCGCTGGTCCCCCGGGGCAGGCTAGCCAAGCCCCCACCCCATGACCCGCGGCTTCTCCAGGACTGACATGCCTGGGGCCCTGGAGGGCCACGTCTCCCCTCCGTTGCTGCTATTTAAACTGGCTCTCCTTTCAGGCATCCCCAGAGCTGTAGGCCCCCACATGGATTTTCTTTTCACATTTCAGGGGAAAAGGAAAGGGAATAGGAAGCCAGCAGAGAAAAGCCACCCGAGTTGGCCCCGCAGCAGTTAGCTCACAACTGTCCTGACTTGTCCCCTTTGCTGGACACCCTGATCACCCGTTTCCTGAAGCCTGATCAACCTCTCACTGGAGGCCCCCCCAGGGCTCCTCCAACAACCGTCCACTGTTCCTCTCGGTTGGCTTCTGGGTGGTCTTTCAAGTCCCTAAACCTCCGCAACCGTCACTCTGAACATCCATCCCTTCAAGAGGTTGTTCCAGACCCCACTGTCTGTTTTGAGGGTCGGTGCTGGCTTCAGGCCGGAAGGTAGGCTTATGATGCCCACAGATTCAACAGCCTCAGATGGGCTACAATCACAGGGCAAAGGCCCAGGCTTCCAAGGGTCTCCCTGTGAGATTCCAGCTTCTCTGATCAGTAACCCAGATGTTGATAAATTCACCCAGAGTCCTGACGCTAAACCAGGCCCTGGCTTGGAACCTCAGAACACACACTGTTCATTCACTGAGGTCTGTACCCTCAAATCATTTGTCATTGATCCAGGAAAAGAACTAAATACATTAAAATGTAAGTGTTATTTTTTAGGCCCCGGTTGGAATTCTGAAGCTCAGTGGACTTTTACCTCAGGAGGAACCACCTGAGTGGTAGGGCCGGTGGCCCCCAAAGGAGCTGATGGCCAGCGGCCAGTGGGAACCCAAGGGGCCAAGCCCTTGGTGGACAATCCACAGACAATCTCATGCTGCAGCCTGATCAACTCTCCAAATGCTTCAAGGAAAAAACAGCTCATGGAAGAATTCAGGTGGGGATTTCTACTGCTCTCGTAAGAGGAGAAATCAGAAGGTCCCAGTTAGAGTCCGGCCATTTCCCTCATCTCCGCCTCTCCCCCTCCAAGCACTGCCCCCCACCCAGAAGCACCCAGAGCCGGAGCCTGCCCTGGCCCCACCCCCGAGCGCCCTTGGTGGTCAGACCATCCCCAGGGGAAGCTTGTGTGCGGTTCGTCCAAGAAGCGTGGTCCCAGCCAGACACTCACAGCTGAAAATGATGCAGTGGCCTCCGCCTCAACCCCACCCACTGCTGGGCAGCTGCTCCTCCAAGGCTCCTCCGGCCACGTAGACATGACTACACGTCTGAGCCGGTCGGGCCAGGTTGGGAGCGGTAGGAGTGGGGGCCTCCGGAACCCCTCAGCACTTGCCCCATGGCCTCTGTGGCCACAAGCAGAGCTGTGCTCCAGGGAATCACAGACATGCTGTTTCCCTGGGTCTGCCATCTCGGTCCCCAGTGTCCACAGCATGGAGCTCGCTGGCCAGAGTCCAGGAAGGCGCAGGCCCAGGGGGGCACGAGGGGCTGCGGGGCTGCTCCAGACCCTCCCGGGTGCCCTTGGGGGTCAGCACAGCCCACTGGATGCCGAGCACTTCGTCTCTCCCCTGCGGGTCGTATGTCTTAATGTTTACGGCGAGTGTGAGCCTTAGTGTGCATGTGTGCATGTGTGCACACGTGTTCACTCCCGAGCTGGCCAGGCCTGCCTTTCTTGTTGGTCCTACACCCACAGCACCACTCCCAGAGGAGGGGGCAGAGGGACCGGACTCAGGGAGGGGATCTTCTTTGGGAGGTGGTGGCCTTGGGGTGGGGCCCTGCCCTGCCCGTCCCAGGCCCCACGTGAAGCGCGCATGTTCCAGAGAGAACGGCCTCTCTGGGGGGTGGGGTGGGGTTAGGGGGTGATGGGCACATCACCCGGCCTGGGCACACAGTGGGCACTTGCAGGAATCAGTGTCCATGCGGCCAGCACGGCTCCCACCTACCTTCCCAGAGTTGACGGCGCGGAAGGAGGGGCCAGATACCAATGAGGAGAGGGGCTGGGGTGCATGCGCTAGGCAGAGGGACCCCCTGACCTCTGGGCGGGGGTCAGCAGCAAGGGAGGCTGGGGGTGGTGGGGTGCAGTTTCTGAGTTGGAGGACGGCTAAAGCACCCGATGCCAAGTGGGCTCTGGGGACCCCTACTCCTGCACACCTGGTGCTGACCACGTGAAATGGCACGAGGTGGGGACACACCGGTGAGCTCCGTGCAGGAGACCCCTCCCATGGGGCTCAGAGGGGTACCAGCCGGCGAAGCTCGCACCCCTGAATCCTGGTGCAAGGAAACCACAGGCTGTGTGTGGAGAGGCTCTGACTACCCTCTCTGATGAAGGAGAGGGGAGGCGACATGAGCCTGCAAGTCCGCCCAGGTTTGTGTGACCTCCGCGGGCTCGCCTCTTCCGTCCTGCCTGCCGGGGGAATGACTGGGGGCTGGACCCCGACACTCGGGGCTCAGGGGTCCCACGAGCTCTAGCTCAGCCACCGGGCTCCCCACCCTGCCCCAGATGCAGCTGTGGGACCCCGCCCTGGATGAAATCACTACGCTATCTAGTGATTTTAATTTTTTTTCTAATTTTGGAAGAAAAAGTAGACTGATTTATCAATGCTTAAAAAAAGTTTTTTAGCTTGTTTATGACAAAAGAAGTTAAACAAAGGTCAAGTCTTGGCCCTGGCGCTGGGTTTCACTGCTACTGCACCCAGCAGGCGAGTTCATCGCTGGAGGCCCCCGTGTGCGCTGGAGGCTGCGGCTCCTGCTCCTCCGGGGTCCCCTCCAGGCAGGCGAGGCGGCGGGCGAGGGGCCGTTCGCGTCTGAGCATGCGCAGTGCCTCCGCTCGCGATGCTCGTTGGCGGCTGGGCCGGGGAGGTGCCGCGTGCTGTGGTCTCCAAGCCCAGCGCTGCGGGTCCCCCGAGGGTCCAGCCTCAGCCACACAGACAAGAACACACGCGGCAGCACGCGAACGGACTTCCCACGGAACCCTCGTAAGTTAGCAGTGCCGGACTGCCTGCCGCCCTCCCGAGAAAACCAACGACCAATTTTTAGGCTCTGAATCCAGACAGTCTCAGACATTTTCTTTCTTTCTTTTTTAAAATTCTGTGCAGTAGGACTGTGCTGCTTATCTAGTCCATATAGAATAGTTTGCATCTGCTAAATTGAAACACCCGCCCCCTCCACCCCGCCATGCCCTTGGCAACCACACGTCTCTTCTCTGTGTTAGACGTTCAGTAGGAAATATTTTAGGTTCTGTGTTCCATACAGTCTTGGTCACAGCTACTCAACCCTGCCATGATAGCAGCAAAATAATATCTGAGTGTGGCTGCGTGCCAATAAAACTTTATTTGCAAAGGCAGCTCAGGGGCTGAGTGTGGCCCTCTGCTCTGGTTTGCAGATTCTGTGTTTCTTCCTGAGTCAGGTCACCTTGGGGATGACCTCTGAGATCACTTGGTCCCACCTTCCCTGTCACAGAGAGGCAGGTGTGCTCCTGAGGGGCGTGACGAGCCAGGTCTGGGTCTGAAGGGCCTGTTCAGTGTATGGAGCTGTCTCCCTTTTACTCCTCTGCTTGTTATTATTCAGTTGCTAAGTCATATCTGACTCTCTGTGGCCTCATAGACCAAAGCCCGCCAGGCTCCCCTGTCCTTCCCTGTGTCTCATAGCTCGCTCAAACTCGTGTCCATCAAGTCGGTGATGCCATCCAGCCATCTCATCCTCTGTCGTCCCCTTCTCCTGCCTTCAGTCTTTCCCAGCATCAGGGTCTTTTCCAATGAGTCAGTTCTTCTTGGACCATAAAGAAAGCTGAGCACTGAAGAATTGATGCTTTTGAACTGTGGTGTTGGAAAAGACTCTTGAAATTCCCTTGGACTGCAAGGAGATCCAGCCAGTCAACCCTAAAGGAAATCAGTCCTGGTTATTCATTGGAAGGACTGATGCTGAAGCTCCAATACTTTGGCCACCTGCTGTGAAGAACTGCTCCTCTTGCCATGGCTTAAATCCATTCAGTGGGAAAGCTGGTTGCATCTTCAGTCAGGGGACTGAGGGCCTGGACATGGGACAGTCCACTGCCCTCGGGTGGGCTAGAAGCTACATTCAGCTTTGATGGGCTCACCTCGTGCTTGGGCTGAGTCATGCCCCCAACCTGCCATGTTCATAGGTAGAAGTCACAGGTTTTCAGAATGTGACTATTGGGAGGCGAAGCCTTTAAGGGGGTGATGAAGGTAAATGAGGTCATGTGGACCCTCATCCACCATGACCAGTATCCTTGTAAGAGGACATCAGGACACAGACATGCACAGAGGGGCCACGTGAGGGCGCCTACCTGGCAAGGTGAGGGTCCTTGGGAAGAACCTCCTGCCCACACCTGGATCTCCAGGCTGGGAGAGAACACACCTCTGTTCAAACACCTGTCAGTGGTCCCTGGCTGTAACAGCCCCTGGATGCTGAGACAGCCTGCCTGCCGTGGGTTGACGGGATTGATGTCCTTGCTAAGAAACGAGGCCAAGATCTCCATATACCTGGATGGGCTCTTGCTTGAACCTCTGTCTCCACTCCCTGGACCCCCTGGGGACCCCTCTGGGAAAAGGGGAGGCTGACACAGGTTCAGGGAGCAGCAGGAAACCCCACCAGCTCCACGGGCGCTTCTGCAGAGCCCTACAGGGGTGGAGCAGAGGCTGCATTTGGGGGTTTCGGCAGGTCACCAGGAGATGGGCGGAGGCCAGTCTCTCAGGACAGTGGGAGGTGAGTCCGTGCCGCTGTCACACCGTGGAGTCAGGGGGACTCATCTGCTGTGCTCCCGACACTTAGACCCTCCCAAGGAAAGAGCCCCCAGATGGCAGGGACCCACAAAGACCCAAGGGCAGCAATTCTGTTTTATTGAACATGAGCAGGAGTGGCTTCAGTCCTAGAGGAGAGCCCCTAAATTAAAGTCGGTGGTCAGGGCGTCCTTGAAGACTTTAATCTTTCTAATTTTGTCCCCCGTCATCTAAGATCAGTTTCATTCTGAGATGAATCAGCCATGACACCCCAGTTGGCAGCGATTTCTCTTCCTCTCCAGCCTGGAGACACAGCCCCCGATGGACAATGTTGCCTTAAGACGCCAGCCCGAAATTCTGTTCTCGTGGTTTTTCAAAATAAAAACATGAGATCTGTCCTTTTCTCTAAAACAGTTTTTTTTCACGAGCCTAAGAAATATTAGGCAGACTCGATGGGGCCTGCCCCTGCCCAGAATGGGAAAAGAAAGGCTGAAACGAGTACTTCTCCTCTACAGAAAGAAACCCGCCAGAGGGAGGGAGAAGCCAAGCAGGCTGGCAGGTGCAGCGAGCTCGGAGGTGTGGGGCTGGCGGGCGCGTCCCTCTGCAGGGCCGCGCAGACCTGCAAATGAATGAAAATATTTCCCAAACACGCCAAGATGTTCTGCGCGCGCGTGTCAGAGAGACAATGGGCGCAGACGTGACGGAGCCCCCCGGCCGTGGCCCTGCGCCAGCCTCGCGCCAGCTGCGTGGTGTGCCAGAGTCACGGCAGCTGTATTTAAACGAGAAATTAAACCGCCTCCTGTTTAATGCACAGCGCCTTTTTCGCTCTCAAAGAGGAAGCATGAGCAATTAGGGGATGTGTATTTCTCGGCCGGTGTGGATCTGCCCGTTTTTGTTCGGGGTGTCTGCAGATCTCTAAGTCGGGCACAGGAGGGGGCCGGGGGGTGGCCAGGGTCCCTGGCAGGGAGAGAGCTGTGACTCCCTCACCCTTCGTGAGCAGAACGGGGTCTCCGACGTGCTCGGCTCTCTCCTCGGACGTGACGGTCCTTTATCCTTGACCGCCTTGGGGTTTGGTTTCGAATGGGAGGTCACAGGAGGGGCAGGGAGGGAAGACGAGAGAAGCAGAGAGAGAGGGAAAGGGGGAAAGGGCAGAGAGAGGGCTCATGCGGCTGCAGACGCACGGAGGCCGGGGAGTGTCTGTTTACCACACTCAGACCGGGAGCCTGACTCTCGACAGCCTCAGAGGCCCCTACGAACCGCGTCCTGCACGGCACTGCCACTGTTCAGAGCGAGCTCCGGCGGCAGGAGGGGTGAAGATATGGTCCCCTCCGTCCCTGGGCCAGCCCGAGCCCCACCGGGAGAGGAGAGGAAGGAGGGGAGCGCAGGGACCAGCCGGGAGCCTCTCTGAGAGGCCCCGTGGGGGCGGACTCGCAGAAGGAGAGCCTCCCTCCCTCCCGCACCACGCCTGGCTCACAGTGACTCTGACCCTCGAGCTGGACTAACCGTGGGGTCCCCTCGACTGTGCCGCCGCCAAGACCCTCTCCCACGGCTTTTGCACCAGGGCTGTTCTGCCTTTGCCCCAGGGCTGGCTTTGCCGGCGGTACATTCACCTGTATTCACCTGTGGGTCCCTGTGAGCGAGACAGCTCTGGTCTCCACTTGGCAGGAGAAGAGCCCCAGGTCAGGAAAACAGCAGAAGAGATCCAGGCCCTCGGACAGAAGGAGATTCTCATGGGACAATTGCTTATTCAGTAAGTGCCCGGGGCAAACGGGGGATGGGAGCCAGGGGGGAAGGATGCCCGAGGCAGTAGTGTCACCAGGGCCCAGAGTCAGGGTCCCCCGAGGGCCACGGGAGCCGCGGAGGAGCCCCAAAAGTGGAGGGGGGCTTGTGTGCACTCCCCCACCTCCTGCCAACCCATCCCCACCTGCATCTCCCGATGGCCGAATCCCCCAGGGGCCAGAGGGCAAAGGGGTCTGGGAACGCAGTTCCTGGAGGTGTGGACCTCTCCAGGCCAGGGGGACACAGGACCTGAGGGTCATAGAGGGCTGCCACAAGTCCAGAGGGGGCACAGCTCAGGAAGCTAACGCCCCTCGAGTGTTCCGATGCTATTTCTCTGCCTGCAGCATGCCAAGTCAAGGCTTGTGTGCTGTGTGTGATCTCTTGCTCAGTTGTGTCCAACTCTTTGTAACCCCACAGACTGTAGCCCGCCAGCCTCCTGTCCCTGGGATTTCCTGGGTGAGAATACTGGAGTGGCTTGTCATCTCCTCCTCCAGGGGATCTTCCTGACCCAGGGATTGAATCCCTGTCTCCTGCATCTCCTGCATTGGCAGGCAGATTCTTTACCACTGAGCCACCCGGGAAGCCCCTCAATCATGGCAGGGAACCCCAAAAGAAATTTCAAAGCAAGGAAGGTAAATGTCACAGACTCTTCAGAAAACTCTTGTTTCCTATCACCCGCCCTCCCTACCACCTCCCTCCCCTTTATCAGTTCAGTTCAGTTCAGTCGCTCAGTCGTGTCCGACTCTCTGCGATCGCTCCTCCCCTTTATAAAAGGTACTTATTTAACCCTCCAAGATATATGGCATTTTATGAGCATTTGTGAGTGAGGTGCCCCTGGCATCGGTCTCTGAAGCCCATCAGTAGAAGGGGCTCCACCCTGGACATCACGACAGGAAGGACTGGGGTCCCCGCGCCCCTGAGGAGGCTGTGGTGAAACTGTCTTGTAGCCCCATCTGGGTGCCTTTGCCCAGCCCTCAAATGCATCTCTTGTTCCCAAATGCACCGGGAGAGACCACAGATGGCGCCGTGGCCAGTTGCTCAGGCCGACTTTGAATGAAGGGCTTGAAAATGGAAGCAGGATCATTGCACGTTTCCTGGGTCAGTGGAGAGAGGGCGCCTGTGGGCGGGGAGCTTGTGGGGGCGTGAGGCTCGTTTCTTGTTCCTGTCACGAGTCCAGGGCCAGACACGGAGGTGGTAGGGCTGTCCTTCTCAGGAACATAACGGCTGCAGCGAGGACCACAGCCAAAGCTTCTTCCCAGGTGACCGACCGGTGGTCCAAGGAGTCCCTAACAGGAGGCCTTTCCCTGCGGAAAGACATGGGTCTTTCTAGAAGTTCTTCCTACAGGAGTAAGACCACCTGGGAAGGAGCATGGTAAACCCTCTTGGGAGTGAGTTTATCAGACTTCAAGGAAGCAGGATGCAGAGAAGAGCAGTTTCGACATTGACCGGGGGGCAGGACAAGGTTCTGGGGGCCTGGGGGCCATGCTGCAGTGGGGAGCCAGGGGGCCTGGAGGCCATGCTGCAGTGGGGAGCCAGGGGGCCTGGGGGCCATGCTGCAGTGGGGAGCCAGGGGCCTGGGGGCCATGCTGCAGTGGGGAGCCAGGGTGCCTGGGGGCCATGCTGCAGTGGGGAGCCAGGGGCCTGGGGCCATGCTGCAGTGGGGAGTCAGGGGACCTGGGGGCCATGCTGCAGTGGGGAGCCAGGGGACCTGGGGGCCATGCTGCAGTGGGGAGTCAGGGGACCTGGGGGCCATGCTGCAGTGGGGAGTCAGGGGGCCTGGGGGCCATGCTGCAGTGGGGAGTCAGGGGCCTGGAGGCCATGCTGCAGTGGGGAGCCAGGGGGCCTGGGGGCCATGCTGCAGTGGGGAGCCAGGGGCCTGGGGGCCATGCTGCAGTGGGGAGCCAGGGGCCTGGAGGCCATGCTGCAGTGGGGAGCCAGGGGGCCTGGGGGCCATGCTGCAGTGGGGAGTCAGGGGGCCTGGGGGCCATGCTGCAGTGGGGAGCCAGGGGGCCTGGGGGCCATGCTGCAGTGGGGAGCTAGGGGGCCTGGGCCCCTCAAGGCCGGGATCGTGGAGAAGCCAGAATAGAAGGAATGAGGGATGGAAGGAAAGCCTCTGTCGTCCCCTCTCCTCCTGCCCTCAGTCTTTCCCAGCATCAGAGTCTTGTGCAGTGAGTCGGCTCTTCGCATCAGGTGGCCAGAGTATTGGAGCTTCAGCTTCAGCATCAGTCCTCCTAATGAATGCTGCTGCTAAGTTGCTTCAGTTGTGTCCGACTCTGTGCGACTCCATAGACGGCAGCCCATCAGGCTCCTCTGTCCCTGGGATTTTCCAGGCAAGAGTACTGGAGTAGGGTGCCATTGCCTTCTCCTAGTGAATAGTCAGGGTTGATTTCCTTTAGGATTAACTGGTTTGATCTCCTTGCAGTCCAAGGGACTCTCAAGAGTCTTCTCCAACACAGTTCAAAAGCATCGATTCTTGGGTGTTCAGCCTTCTCTATGGTCCAACTCTCTCATACATGACTACTGGAAAAACCATAGCTTTGACTAGACGAACCTTTGTTGGCAAAGTGATGTCTCTGCTTTTCAATATGCTGTCTAGGCTTGTCACTCCGGCGTGTTAGTCATTCACCTCAGAGGATAATTTAATCACTGGGAAACGTCCACCCCCAACTAGCCACCAGCATTGGTGCTCAGGGGGCTGACACAGACACAGAGCATCACGTTTTAGATTAACTCTAAAGCTCGCTTTGCAAGCCAGCAGGTGAGAAGACAGAAAACAGACCACTTGGTTTTATCCAAGCAGACACGGGTCCTTCTTGCATGCGCCGCAGTGCCAGCACTCCGCCAGCTTCTGTCGGTGAGACCTCTAACGGGAGGGGTGGGCGGCCTCAGGGATGGGCTCGCAGGCCAGTGCGCCCTGCCCTCCTCCCCACACCCCGCGTCCGGGTGTCTGTGGGTCGCGGTGTCCCCGCCTCCGCGAGGGCAAGCCGGAGCACCAGCGAGTCATCGGTTGCTCACCCTGCGTCCAGTCCTGAGAGAAAACCACTCATCACGATTATGTGTGACCTTTCTTGAGGTGAGGAGAGCCACACGTTTTTCTGTCTCCCGGTCCACTTTACAAGTCCAGCTATCCAGCAGAAACATCCGCGAGCCTGTCCTAATTGAGCCATTTTCTGAATGTTGGCCCCGAGTCGGCTGGGCGAGAGCATGGCAAAATGGAATCTGAAATGTGCCATTAGCAGGAACTGCGGGCTCCTGGAGGTGGTGATGGAGGCAGGCTGAGTGCAGTTGAAGACGCGTAATTACTGCAAGTCTTCATTATGCTTGGCCTTTAAACCGTTGGGTGGGGAGCTGAGATCCAGCGGACTTGAAATACAATGGAAGTCTAATGTAGAAATAGCCGTCATTAAAATCTATACAGACCGTGGAACATTTTTATAAAACCATCACTATGGCGCTGACCTTCAGATTCAAAACTCCCTTTAAAAATGCACATACTGGACATAAAGCAGGAATAACAAAAGACAACTCTTCTCTTCTCCCTTTTCACCTGTCTTGTACATATCACCAACCACGAAGACTTCCTGAGTGGCTGCAACTTCCCATAGAGAACGATGAAGTCACTGGGTTACACAGAAATGGCTTTCCTTGGGGAGTCAGGAAGGTGTTTAAAAAATAATAAGTTTCCCTGGAGCCAAGTTCTACTTAGTTTTAATGGTGTTTGAGGACACTTCAGTGACTTTGGGGCCCTCTGAAGCAGGGAAAAGTTATCCCCTGTTCAGTAAGGGGGCTGAGGACACTAGGGTTCAAGGCCATGCCCTGAGGGCAAACAGTGTCATTGTCAGAAATGAGACCCCTACTTCTGATGGGCCCTCTGCCCCCCAGCCCACTGCACACCAAAACATATAGCACTTTAAGAAACAGTTTTCAAAGTTGATTATTACTTTTTTCCACCCCCATGGGGACTCCTGCTATGAAAATCAGGCATCACTTAACACAGAGGCCGTTAAAGCATCTGCCTATTGCCAATGGCTGCAATTTCATCTTAACTGATCCCAGGTCGTATTTTGACTACAAAACTCTGAAACAATAACAGACGACCATTTAGGGGTTGGATTAAAAGTTGACAAATGTGTGATATTAATGTTATTGAAGCTATTTCAGGACACAGAAAACTCATTTTATGAAGGCATCATAACTTTTCGTGTAAAACTCAGTAAAAATTTAAAAAGCATAGACTCATGTCACTTAAAAACATAAGGGCACAAATTATACATAAAGCATTAGCATCGTGTTAGGGGACTAACACACCATGGCTAGGCAGAATACAAGAATAGATCAATAAAAAGAAGGCGATCAAAATAGGCCATTACTCGACAAATTATCCCATCAACGGAGACCTAAGTGGTGTTTGGAAAATACCGCAGTAATTCCAAGAACTGCATTTCAGACTCTTGTTGACCATGATGGCTACTCCATTTCTTCTAAGGGATTCCTGCCCACAGTAGAAGATATAATGGTCATCTGAGTTAAATTCACCCATTCCAGTCCATTTTAGTTCGCTGATTCCTGAAATGTCGATGTTCACTCTTGCCATCTCCTGTTTGACCACTTCCAGTTTGACTTGATTCATGGACCTAACATTCCAGGTTCCTATGCAATATTGCTCTTTACAGCATTGGACCTTGCTTCCATCACCAGTCATATCCACTAGGCTGAGCACCGAAGAATTGATGCTTTTGAACTGTGGTGTTGGAGAAGATTTTTTTTTTAATTTTCAAAGATTTTTATTAGAAAACTGAAATTTATAATGTGTTTATATCACTCACTGAGTACATGGCATTTAGAAACAACATCTTTACAGAAAGATAACAAAAATACAGTGCTAAAACCTACGGGATATGGAAAACATTAACCACTGAGGCCTTAAATGTAGTAGACTTTACATAAAAAGGAAAAGCAATGAGTATACAAGTGTACAGCCAGTTTAAGAAGTTAGCAAGATAAACAGAATAATCATAAAGAAAAGAAAGCAACTAATATATACCAGGTATTAATGCAATAAAAATAACGATAAAATTGAGGCCCAACAGAGTCAAAGCTGCCTTAAAAAGCTTCTCTAAAAAGGGAAACATCAGGTAGCAATAATCAACAAGAAAAATCTTGCAAATAAACAATATTCAAAATGGGAATTACTCATAGAAGCATTAAGGATATAAATAATAGAAACAACTTTACGCCTATACATTCGAAGATTATTTGTCTCAAATACAGGGTTATCATTACCATCTTTCTAAATTCCATATATATGCGTTAGTATACTGTATTGGTGTTTTTCTTTCTGGCTTACTTCACTCTGTATAATAGGTTCCAGCTTCATCCACCTCATTAAAACTGATTCAAATATATTCTTTTTAATGGCTGAGTAATACTCCATTGTGTATATGTATCACAGCTTTCTTATCCGTTCATCTGCAGATGGACGTCTAGGTTGCTTCCATGTCCTGGCTATTATAAACAGTGCTGCAATGAACATTGGAGTACATGTGTCTCTTTCAATTCTGGTTTCCTTGGTGTGTATGCCCAGGAGTGGGATTGCTGGGTCGTATGGCAGTTCTATTTCCAGTTTTTTAATGAATCTCCACACTGGTTCTCCATAGTGACTGTACTAGTTTACATTCCCACCAACAGTGTAAGTGGGTTCCCTTAAGTGTCCATAGGTGTGTGAATTTATCTCTGGGCTTCCTATTTTGTTCAATTGATCTATATTTCTGTCTTTATGCCAGTACCATACTGTCTTGATGACTGTGGCTTTGTAGTAGAGCCTGAAGTCCGACAGGTTGATTCCCCCAGTTCCATTCTTCTTTCTCAAGATTGCTTTGGCTATTTGAGGTTTTTTGTATTTCCATACAAATTGTGAAATTATTTGTTCTAGCTCTGTGAAAAATACCATTGGTATCTTGAGAGGGATTGCATTGAATCTATAAATTATTTTGGGTAATATATTCATTTTCACAATATTTATTCTTCCAATGCACAAACACGGTATATTTCTCCATCTATAGTATCCTCTTTGATTTCTTTCACAAGTGTTTTACAGTTTTCTATATATAGGTCTTTTGTTCCTTTAGGTAGATATATTCCTAAGTATTCAATTCTTTTTGTTGCAATGGTGAATGGAATTAATTTCTCTATTTTCTCATTATTAGTGTTTAGGAATGCAAGGGATTTCTCTGTGTTGATTTTATATCCTGCAACTTTACTATATTCATTGATTTGGAGACTCTTGAGAGTTCCTTGGACAGCAGGGAAAACCAGCCAGTCCATCCTAAAAAAAATCAGTACTGAATATTCATCGGAAGGACTAATGCTGAAGCTGAAGCTCCAATACTTTGGCCACCTGATGCGAAGAGCCAACTCATTGCACAAGACCCTGATGCTGGGAAAGATAGAAGGCGGGAGGAGAAGGGGATGACAGAGGATGAGATGGTTGGGTGGCATCACTGACTCAATGGACATGAGCTTGAGTAAACTCCAGGAGTTGGTGATGGACAGGGAGGCCTGATGTGCTGCAGTCCATAGGCTTGCAAAGAGTCGGACACAACTGAACGACTGAACTGAACTGAACAGTAATTCCTAATAAAACTTTCCATAAAATAGAGAGGAGGAAAATTTGAATATAGATTATTTAATAAAACCCAACAGTGAATATTTTCCTAAATGATAAAACATTCAGTTCAGTTCAGTTCAGTTCAGTCGCTCAGTCGTGTCCGACTCTCTGCGACCCCATGAATCACAGTATGCCAGGCCTCCCTGTCCATCACCAACTCCCAGAGTTCACTCAAACTCATGTCCACAGAGTCGGTGATGCCATCCAGCCATCTCATTCTCGGTCGTCCCCTTCTCCTCCCGCCCCCAACCTTTCCCAGCATCAGAGTCTTTTCCAGTGAGTCAACTCGTCGCATGAGATGGCCAAAGTATTGCAGTTTCAGCTTTAGCATCAGTCCTTCCAATGAACACCCAGGATCAATCTCCCTCAGAATGGACTGGTTGGATCTCCTTGCGGTACAAGGGACTCTCAAGAGTCTTATCCAACACCACAGTTCAAAAGCATCAATTCTTCGGTGATCAGCTTTCTTCACAGTCCAACTTAAAATTAGGAACTTGGAAGGGTTGTCTATAACAACATCCCACTTAACACTGTCTCAGAGATTTTAGTGTAGTCAGTAAGGCAAGAAAGTAAATTACCTTGTATAAACAGAGAAAGTAGAAGTGAAACCACATCTAGTTGCTAAGGATTGAGCATACACTGGGAACCCAAACTGTTAAAACCAAAATATGGCCATCTGACGTGAAGACCCAGTTCTTTGGAAAAGACCCTGATGCTGGGAAAGACTGAGGGCAGGAGGAGATGGGGGCGACAGAAGATGAGATGGTTGGATGGCATCACCAACTCGATGGACATGGGTGTGAGCAAACGTCGGGAAACAGTGGAGGACAGGGAGGCCTGGCGGGCTGCATTCATGGGATTGCAAAGAGTCAGAAATGACTTAGCAACTGAACAACAGCAACAAGAATGTCCGTGGGCTTCCCGGGCGGCTCAGTGGTAAGAATCCACCTAGATCCTTGGGTCCAGAAGATCCCCTGAAGGAGAGCATGGCAACCCACTCCAGTATCCTTGCCTGGAAGATCCCGTGGACAGAGGAGCCTGGTGGGCTGTAATCCTTGAGGCCACAAAGAGTCAGGCACCACTGAAGCAACGAGCATGCACACACACAAAATTATCTCATACAGAAAATAAGTTCTAGAAAAATAAAGGAATCAAACATAAGAAATAAAACTCTAGTAAGAAAATTTAGGCCACAGTGTATAAGCTCTGATGTTGGGGTGTGTGTCTGTGCATACATGCTTGGTCACTCAGTCATGTCCGACTCTTTGTGACCCCATGGACTGCAGCCCGACAGGTTCCTCTGTCCATGGGACTGCCCCGGTAAGAATACTGCAGTGGGTTACCATTTCTTTCTCCAGGGGATCTTCCTGACCCGTGGATCGAACCCACATCTTCTTTATTGGTAGGTGGGTTCTTTACCACTGAGACACCAGGAAAAGCTAACAGATTACATATATAATACTAAAAGCTCAGAATCTGCTGTAAACAAGCTATATGCAAATAACACATACAGATAAAATATATGTTTGTACTTCATACAAGTAACAGATTTGAAAAAATGCATTTATACCTCAGATGACAATCAGTTAGTATGGATAACACAAAATTAGCTGTGATGAAGACAGTTAAAAATATATTTTCAAAGTTAAATAAAAAAACAAAGACAAACCAATAGGAATGTTTAAAGATATGAATTGGCAATTCACTGAACAGCATATTCAAGTGGCAAAAATATGAAAATATACCCAAATCTGTTAATGGTGAGAAAAGATTAATTAAAATGATAATAAATTTGGAATTAGTAGTGGTATGAGAAAGTATACTCATGCATTGTTAGAGGAGCGATAAAGTGTTACCGTTTTTTGAAGGAAGAGAAGGCAACATGACAACATCTATTAAAGTTAAAAATACATTTGCTCTTTGACCTGGAAATTCTTCCCTGAAAACTTCTCTAGAACAAAATTTTTGGCACCTAGGGACATATATCCTAGAATGTTTATTTCAGCAATGTCCATAGTAGCAAAAAGTAGAAACACCCATTAATAGAGGCACTGCTACATGAGCTATAGTGCCCACCCCGTGGAATGTAGGGCTGCCATCAAATGTAACAAACTAAAGCTTAATAGGGTCACTTGGTGAGATTTCCATGAGGAACTTCCCAGTGAGGTGGATAAGTCTGACTAACAATCTGATCTTTAAAAACAAGCAGCGACCACCTGCTATTTGTGATAATTCAGAGTACAGATTATAGAACGTAAGGACACCTACATGGCTGTTTACACAGTTACCTTGGGATAACCAAGTGTCAGGACTGAAAGAGGATTAGGGTCAAACTTACAAAGAAGAAGGAAAAGAGAAACTGCAGCAAGTAAATGTATCTACACTAATCACATCTTTACATTTATGAGAATTGTATATTGTATATATATGGACATATGCATAATAAAAACAAACCAAAATGAAAAGTTAGGAAAAAATGACAAGATCTAAACTGATATTCCCCTCCAGTTAGGCATCTAATATTTGGAATAAATATGTCAAAAATGGGATCCTTTATTTTCCATGCACTCTTCTCAAAGCAATCACCATCTCAGTAAAGGACACCACCATCCACCCAGTGGCATGCACAGTAAGTCGCTTTAGCTGTGTTTGACTCTTTGTGACCCTATGGACTATAGCCCACCAGGCTCCTCTGTCCATGAGACTGTCCAGGCAAGAATACCAGAGTGTGTTGCCATGCTCTACCCCAGGGGATCTTCCATCCCAGGGACTGAACCTGCGTCTCCTGCATTGTCAGCCCAGCTCTTCACCGTTAGCACCACCTGGGAGGACCAAATGGTTGCTAGCTGCTACCGTTTCTCCTTTGTAAGCATATCGAAACACGGGATACAAAGGAGCTTGCAAACCTGTGAATAAGATCATGTTTTTCGTTTGCTTTTTCTTTGGATATGTTCACACAGTCCTTTCTCGGTAGATAGTTTTATTGAAATATCACATGCACACAGGAAAGGATAACATTTTCAATCTCCAGCTCAGCATGTTTCTACTGGGTTCTCAGATCCGTGTGGCTGCCACCCGGAGGCAGACACGGCATCTCTCAACACCCACGCTCAAGATTCCTTCCACCGTCCTCCAGACTCCATTATTTCTATTGAAGAGTCATCAGTATCCCTCACATTGCTTGCCTAAAGGATATGCTTATTTTCTCTGCTTTCTATTAAGATTTATTTTTGTCTCCAGGGCTTAGTAGTTTGACTGTGGTATACTTGGTGTTTTGTGATTATTTTTATCCCGCTGATACTTTTTCAGGTTCCATGAATGTGTGACTTGTCATTTTTCATCAATTTTGGAAAATTCTTGATCGGCATCTCTCCAAACATCGCTTCTGCCCCCATTCTTTCTTTTCCTATCCTCTGTACCTCTGGTTACACACCCATGATACCTTCCTGTCCAGCCTCTGTGGCAGCCATGGAGTGTGCTGCTCAGACCACCCTTCAAACAAGGACTTGCCTTCTTCTCAAGGGAGTATATTTGGGTGGCAGCTGCCAGCTCAGGGTCTTCAGGGCCCACTTCAAATTGTAGCCCACCATCATGCCCTCTCTTGGAAGTCTCCTGCTGATGACTGGTCATTCCTACCTCACGAAGGATCCCCAATGGGCCATCGTTGACCTGGCGCTCCCTGTTGGGTTCACCAAAACCTTGTTGGGTCCAAAGCTCCTTGGTCTTATTACTCTTGCTGCTGCTGCTGCTGAGTCACTCCAGTCGTGTCCGACTCTGTGCGACCCCATAGACAGAAGCCCACCAGGCTCCCCCGTCTCTGGGATTCTCCAGGCAAGAACACTGGAGTGGGTTGCCATTTCCTTCTCCACTTGTTACTCTTATTGCCCCCCAATTCCTGCCCATGGGTTTTATAGCATTCTTAATGGGAGAGAGTCTAACACCAGCGGTTACACCACAGCTAGAATGGAAATCCCTCCCTAGGAATACATTTGAGCTTCCTACCCACATTTAGTTAGCTGCTCTTAGAATGTCCTGCTGCTGCTGCTACTGCTAAGTCACTTCAGTCGTGTCCGACTCTGTACGACCCCATAGATGGCAGCCCACCAGGCTGCCCCGTCCCTGGGACTCTCCAGGCAAGAACACTGGAGTGGGTTGCCATTTCCTTCTCCAATGCATGAAAGTGGAAAGTGAAAGTGAAGTCGCTCAGTCATGCCCGACTCTTAGCGACCCCATGGACTGCAGCCCACCAGGCTCCTCCAACCATGGGATTTTCCAGGCAAGAGTACTGGAGTGCGGTACCATTGCCTTCTCTGTAGAATGTCCTAGAGCACTCTTAAAATTGTGGGAGGAAATCTTCAAAAGGGATTAAAAATATTAAAATCCCTACAGTCCATGCTGGCTGAAGGAAACTTTATGAAGAAGTTCACTTTCCCTAAGGGAAGCCTTGGGTCAGTACAGCCACAAATATCACTTTCAGAGCTCACATCACTCTTCCATAAGTTGTTCCCTAAATCCCAGGGTTCTTCTCCCTCTGAGCTTCCACTGACTATTACCTGTCCCCAGGAACTATTTCCTGGGCACCCACCCTGCACGGGGGACTCTGTACCTGTGAAAGATGAAGACCACATGGGGGGCTCCTGCCCTGAGGAGCTCACAGCCCAGTGAGCTTGAGAAACAGATCCAACAACACACACGGATGCCTGCAAAGGATGTGGGGTTACCGTTGCCTACTCCTGCTGCAGGGTGGGGGTTGCAGGCGTGGACGGCGTCACTGCACCGCCAGCTGCACGTGTGGGCACCATTTACTGCAAACATTCCAATACACACTGTGACATCACAGGCCCAGGGGTCTCCTGTACCATCTCCAGGAAACCAGTCAGCACGAGACAGCTCCATCCAACCCTCTGTTCCACGAATGTGACAGGGCCTCAGTCCTCCATGGTCACACTACTGTGTGTGACCAGGGCAGTGGCTCCCAAATCCTGTGGCCTTGTCTCCTGGGGCCCCAGGCCTTCAAGAGGCCTCCTCAGGCAAACCCTGCAGCTTCCAGCCAGGCGTGGGGCTTTAACAACAGAACAGAAGCAAGGTGTCAGACTTGATCTCTGTAAGACGTACTCCTTGGCCCATGATCTCCCTTTAAAGGAGACGCACGAACAATTAAAACTATGGAGACCAGCATTCTTTTCTCTTATCCTGAAATTCCTTGTTCTTCAGAGAAGAACAGATGGCCCATCAAATATTAGCAAGGTTTTCTGTCATGTTACAACCATGATCTCTGTGACCTGTGACCATGGCAGAGGATAGGAAGATGGCACCAGACTCTACCACTCTTAGCCGTGGGGCCTTGGGCAAATCTCTTCAGTTCTGTGACTCTGGTTTTTCGTCTATGAAATTGAGTTATTAGTAGTACTGATCTCAAAGAACTGCCGGGAAGATCAAATGAGTTGTTACAACAAAGTGGTTAGAACCCGGGTCTCCTGCACTGCAGGCAGATGCTTTTTCCTCTGAGCTACCAGGGAAGCCCTGCCTGGCACATAGTAAGCACTAAACAGATGCTACTGCTGTCAGTATGATTAGTAATGCCCCTAACAGCAGGCATTTATGACATTTATGTCATTAAAGGTAACTGGCATTATTGTGATCATGATCATGACTCATTAATCACTGATAAAAACTTTTCAGTGGTGGAATTACCTTAGATTCATGTGACCTTTTCTATTAAAAACACAAGTACTTTACTGTTGGAAGGAATGTAAGCTGGTTCAGCCACTATGGAAACTAGTCTGGAGGTTCCTCAAAAAAACTAAAACTAGAGTTACCTTATGATCCAACAATCTCACTCCTGCACGTATATCCTACAAACCAAAATTCAAAAAGATCCATGTGCCCCGATGCTCACAGCAGCACGTTCACAACAGCCAAGACATGGAAACAACCCGTATGTCCACCAACAGATGACTGGATCAAGACGATGTGGTGTGCACATACAGTGGAACACCACTCAACCGTGAAAGAACGAAATCATGCCATTTACATGGACGGATCTAAAGATGATCGTAGTGAGTGAGGCAGGCCAGACAAAGAGAACTATCGTAAGGCATCGCTCATATGTGGAATCTGGAACAGGACACAGATGACCTGGTCTACAAAACAGAAACAGGCTCGGCGCATAGAGAACAGGCTCGGCGCATAGAGAACAGGCTCGGCGCATAGAGAACAGCCTGTGGTTGCCAAGTGGGAAGTTCGGGATCAGTAGATGCAAACTATTACAGAGGACAGATAAACACCAGGGTCCTACCACAGCGCACGGGGGAGTGTAAGCCATAATGGAAAAGAATATCAAGAAGAACCTATATGCGTGTATAACTGAGCCCCTTTGCTGTACAGCAGAGCAAATTCACTAACACAGCCCTGTAAATCGACTACACCCCAATACAAATTCGAGCAACGGTACGTTACACATGCACAAAACTGCCTCCAAGAGAGCGGCAAAGGTCACTCTGCCGCGCCCTCCTCACTCACCCCAGCTGGCTGCTGCTTCTGCTCTGGAATCCAGGGCGTGCGTGCATGGAACACAGTGGCAGGGAGGTTACTGTCACATGAGAGCAGCAGGAGGATGCTATCCTGAGGGGTATATGGCAGGTTGGGGCCTAAGTTCACTGGAAAACCACCATCAGGGCAACGTTGAGACACATGTGGGGAGGAGATCATGCAGTAGCTAAGAGACGCTTCAGACGAAGCACTCATCTCCTGTCCTCCAGCAAATCACGAAAGCTGGATTCAGCAAAGACACCACACTCTTCAGAGGGAACCTCGCAGGGAAGTCCAACGTGTAAAACAGATCCAGTGAGCCTGCAGATGGGAATCCTGCCTTGGACACTCCTTTACCCTCTGGGCTGTTGTTCAGTCCCTCAGTCGTGTCTGATTCTTTGTGACACCATGGACTGCAGCATGCCGGGCTTCCCTGGCCTTCATTATCTCCCAGAGTTTGCTCAGATTCACGTCCGTTGATTTTGTGATGCTGCCTAACCATCTCATCCTCTGTCATCCCCTTCTCCTTTGGCCTTCCATCCTTCCCAGCATCAGAGTCTTTTCCAATGAATCGACTCTTCGCATCAGGTGCCCAAAGTATTAGAGCTTCAGCTTCAGCATCAGTCCTTCCAATTACCAGGAGCTCCCTTTGTAAGCCCTATAGATATCATAATTTACCACTTTCTCATGAACTACAAAATGATGCTCCACACAAGGCCTTTTGAGACATAAATCATAGCGGTCATGTCACAGGTAGGGTTGGGGCTCAGCTGGGGAAGTGGCCAAGTTCTAACTATTGAATCATCAAATGAGGGTCACTGAGGCCTATTTCTGTGTGTTGGCAAGAGGAAGGGTCTGCTTGTCCAGCATTTACACCTAACCTTTCCTGGGCTCCTCCTTAGGTACAGTCAACAACCTGACTGTTTTAACTTGGGGGGCGATACACATTGTGTCCACATTGGTTGTATCCAGGAAGCACAGCATTTCAGGTCCTTCTCACCAAGGCAGATGTCATTTCTAGCACAGCCAGCCCACCAGCCACAGGCGGTAGTCCCTATACAAGCACAGTGTAGCTTCCACTCTGCCCCCACGAGTCTCCGCCCCCTCTGGCGGCCCCTCACAGTGGCCGGGAAGAGAGGCTGGCTGAGTTGTGCGTCTGGATGGTGCAGGGCCGAGGCTCAGCACAGCACCCACCACCCCGCTTAGCAAGGACCCCCTCAAAGGGCTGGATTCAAATACAGAAATTACTAGATGTGTTTGTTCATTGATTTTTCCATATTTATTTCACTCTTCTTGGAATAAAAACTGGTCCTGCCACTTACTGTTCGCAGGACCTCTTCTGATGGTGCTTTGGTTGAATGTGGATGTGGACACAGCCTGACTCTGGGAGGCTTAGGGAGGATGAGGAAGCTTTCCGAATCCTGTCCTGCAGGTGAGCTGCACCCCAGTCCATCACCCCAGGACCACCAGCCTCTCTCATCCTGTTTCTCCCCAGTTCCGACCTCGTCACAGGAGTTTTCCCTCCGAGGTGACTGCATCTGAACCTCTCCATGGGGCCATGTGGTCGCTATTGTTCGGTCCCTAAATTGTGTCTGATTCTTGATGATCCCATGGGCTGCAGCACGCCAGGCCTCCCTGTCCTTCACCAACTCCTGGAGCTTGCTCAAACTCACGTCCATTGAGTCGGTGATGCCATCCAACCATCTCATCCTCTGTCGTCCCCTTCTCCTTCTGCCCTCAATCTTTCCCAGCATCAGGGTCTTTTCCAGTGAGTCAGTTCTTCACATCAGGTGGCCAAAGGATTGGACCTTCAGCTACAGCATCAGTCCTTCCAGTGAATATTCAGGGTTGATTTCCTTTAAGATTGACTGGTTTGATCTCCCTGCAGTCCAAGAGACTCTCAAGAGTCTTTTCCAACACCACAGTTCAAAAGCATCAGTTCTTTGGTGCTCAGCCTTCTTTATGGGTCTACGTGCTGACAAGCAATTGGGGAGAAAAGATGGGTGGGGAAGAAATATTGGATTTGGATCCTGACCTTCAAAGACGACCGGCTCAGAGCTGGAGCCAAGGCCCTCCTGCACCTGCCCAGCCAACATCTCAAGGGTGGCCCCTCGGGCATCAGCACTCACCGGCACTTCCTCCAGCACAGTGGGTGCCAGAGAGAGGGAGGGGCAAGGGGGAAGGACTCTGGCCCAGGGAGAATCCAGAAACTGCTGTTTCCCTTCAGTGCAATGTGTCTGAGGATGTTCTGCTTAGCTCTTTCCAAAGAAATAATTTTTAAAGACTGATGAAAGGCTGTTCAATCTGCTAGTATCATTGTTTAAGGAAAGCGGAATTCCTTCCTTCTTTCCTCTTTAGGAAGAGTCCACTCCAGCCGTATAGGAAGACAGAACCAAATTCCATTCACTAGTTCTACCAGCAGAACTTTAGCAAGAAGATTCCACCAGGAATTTCCTATGGATGCAAATCACTGTTTGAGGTGTTAAAGTGAGTAATTAGGTCACTTAGCAGAAATGCTCAGACATGTAGTGAGTCTGTTGAGACCCATGGGGAAGACAGATTAATGTGGCAAACTGCTTCCAACCTCAGTGCAAAGGAAACGGAAGGAGAATCCTTAGTATCTGAGAGAAACGATGTTCCCTTTCGTCCATCATCCTTAAAATGAGACAAATCCGGATGTAAGTGCCCTTATTTACAGCAGGCTGACGACTCTGCTTGTCAAATTCAGTTGAATGTCCAAAGTAGCTCGACGTTAATCCATCCCTCCCCCCGAGGCCCGTAAGAACCAGATCACGCGTCTACATAATAAATTCTCTGTGCCAGGAAATTGTTTTAAAGGAATAATGTTTAGGTAAGTAAAGGAAAAAAGGCTTCCTACTGGGAGATATTTTCTGAACAAAATTAAATATTATAAAACCATATTATTAAATTCTGTCAAAAAGGTGTTAATCTCGTTACTCTGGCATGGAAGCTTTGGTTCTCCGTAATTATGGATCACTACGAACTTAACCTTTTCTGTTATCTTGCGGCCAACATGTAACATAGGATTGGAGAGAAGGCGAGATGGAAAACATCAGAAAGAGTGGAGGACGGAAGTGCTGTGAGTCCGCCCACAATCCGAACTGAAACTAAGCAGGTCAGACCTGCAAAGTCTCCATTTCCTGAAGCCATTCTTTGGAAACCACGGTAAAGCTAGCAGGCAACCATGCACACACACACACACACACACGCACACACACAGGCTCACTCCATGCTTTCTTTTCTTTTCATTTCTTTTCTTTTGAAATCTGTTGAAAATACGTACGTGGCTCTGACAGACTAATTGTCTTTACTTGGACGTCTCCTTGTGAAAACTGCTGCCCTTACAAGGGTGTCTTTCTCCCGAGTATCCCTGACGGCTTTCCACCTGTTCTCCATGATGGCCACCGTCCTCAAGCACGTGTCTACTGCACCCGTTAACAGCATCGCTGATGCTGTATGCAGACTGATTATTAAGATGCCTTACCTCCGCCCGTGATCACCACTGGGCACCCACGTGCCAGGGCTGACCTGGGTGGGAGTCGAGTCACGCCCTCTGACCCTTCGGACTCACGATAGCATTGAGGATTTAGGACACATCTGCAGAAAATAAATAATAATGCAAGGTTGCTGATGCTAAGTGCTATCAGGGTTACAGGGATGAAACAATCACACACCCTTTCCTGTAGGAACTCGACCCAAGCCCATCATGGCCACAAGGAATCCTGTCTCACGGACAACTCCCAGGAGGTTTCCCTTCCAGGCTTGATCGGGTAGGCAGCCTGGTGCTGTGCAGACACGGCAGCAGGAATCCTGCTGTCTGTCCTGGTCTGTCCTGGAAGGACATGTGTGACAAGGAGGTTGTGTAAACGCCGCTGCCCTTGTTCCCTCATCTACAGAATAAACGTGTGGTGCTAACGCAGCTAGCTGCATCCTCAGCATGCTCTAAAATGAAGTAAGACCCCGAACAAGTAAAGGCGGTTTTCCAGATCTAAGCAGCACTGGTTCCCACACGCGGGCACTGAGCTTCCCTTACTGCTTTCTCAGTGCCCACCCTCCCCACGGCTAGGATTTGCAGCCCCGACGGGGGCCCATGGCGTGGTATAGCCTCAGGTGACGCCTGTTGACGGAAGGCAGGAGCAGAAGGAAGTGACGCTGGAGGACACCAGGAAACCCGTCAGGCGTGCGAACATCCAGAAACGGGCGCTTTCGTCTCTAACACAAACCACTGCTGGCTAATCTGCTCTCAGTCCCTGCTTCCTTCCCTGGCACGCTCACGGGTCATTAACTCTCAGCCCATCAGGGCTCCCTTCTGCTTAATTGAATCCACAGATGCCTCACTTTATTATTTCTGTCAGTGCGTCAAGCTGGATTTAGCATAAGGTGACCCCGCAGACAAGCTGCCCATTCAGCCTCCTGGGACCCCAGCGCGTCAGCAGTGTTCACCAGGTCCCTCCTCGTGGTCACCCCCGGGATACGGTTTGTCCAGGTCAGCCCAAGCCCTACAGCTTTTCCGGGAAGCGTCTCCTCCGGGCTTACTCCCAAAGGGACCAGGCTTTCCATGTCCTCATACAGAACTCAGGTCTGGACCCTAATGACTTAAGTTCTTGACTTAAGAAAACAGAGTTGTTCTGGGGACAAATAAACAAGTAACCTGATGAATAACATACGTAGCGCTCGTGATTGAGAATGTCACGGGGGGTATAGGGATGCTGACTTGCAGCTGAGCAGGAGAGAACGACGGTGCGGGGAGCATCGCGGGGGAAGGGGGTGCTGTGTTTTAAACGAAGAAAGTCTGAACCCGAGAGAAGCTGGAAAGAGAGGGAAGGAAGCCTCAGGGAGGAAGAAAGTGTGGTCCCGGGGAAATCCCAAACTCCACGCCGCGCTGTGACGGACGTGAGAGCACCGCCCAGATCTGCATCAGGACGCAGACCCTGGCCCCCGCTTTGGGGAGGGCTGCCTACAGACGGTCCTCGTGCTGACTTGTTGGGAATCGTCCTGGCGAGGCACGCTGCCCTGTCCAAGGTCACGGCCCCTCTGGGAGCAGCGTCCCATCCTCGGCAGAGCAACATGGAGCCTTTGACGCTGCCCCTGCCTCCAGCTCCAGACGCCTCAAAGGCCACCCCGCTCCGGCTCCCTTAGGGGCTGGCCGTGTGCCCTCACCCGCTCTGCCCACCACTCAGACACACCCTCCTATTTCCACTCCAGACGAGCCGACCCGCGACATCTCCCATCAGGGCCACTCAGACCCCTGTGTCCAGGGCCGTGCTTCTCGACACGTGGTCTCTTAACCGCCCACGGGAGACTCACCGAGAGCCTTAGGGGAAATGCAGATGCCTGGGCCACCCTCGCCTGTGAATCAGATCTCCAACAATATGTCCCTAACTATCTGTGGTTTTAATAAGCTCCTCCACTCATTTTGCGGCTAACTGAATTCAAGAACCATGGTTTCCAAGAATGCAGGGTAGACAAGACCGGAAGGGGGAATGTCTCAGGGTCTTGATTTCTAGGTGAGGCGCCTGCAGAAGTGCGGAGACACCAGGTCCTCTCTAAAGGCTGCACCCTGAGGGCAGCAGCTGGGTGCCCAGCCCAGTTTCGCGAGCAGCCCCCTAACTCGCCACCGGGTTGCCCATGCGCTGTTTCCAGCTCTGCGCTGTCACGCTGAAGGCACGGCCCCGTGTGTGCGCCCTATCTTCCTTCCTGGGGCGACCTCTCTGAGGGGTAACCGCCCCACTACCTCCTGGGCAGTGACCGGGAAGTGTGGTCAGCTGAGACTGCTTTAGTCTATTCTGGTAGCACGTGGGTAGCATTCTGAATCTTACTATGAACGTCAAGGGACTTACAAAACTGCGTGATGTCAGTGATGTCAGCGTCAGTCGCCCTGGTCCCCAGAGATGCGCGGTCCCCAGGGTCCCTCCCGGCCCCTCCCCTGTGAGCCCCCGACTCTCCTCGGTGGGCGGAGGGTGGTCATCCCTGCATCTGTCTGCCTTTGTCGGGGAAAGAAAGAAAAGAAGGAAAGATAGCGCTAAGTCATGTCCGACTCTTGCAATCCCACGAACTGGAGCCTGCTAGGCTCCTCTGTCCAGGGGATTCTCCAGGCAAGAAGACTGGAGTGGGCTGCCATTTCCTTCTCCAGGGGATCTTTCCAACCCAGGAACTGAACCCAGGCCTCCCGCACTGCAGGCGGACACCGGCTGAGCTAATGCTGGGGCAGGAGTGCCACAGAGGCCACGTCTGAGTGATGTGAGCTCATCTGTCGTGAGACCATTAGGGCTTGTTTGCCGGGGGGTGAGGCCCCCTCAGCCTTTGGGACTCAGCCTTGGTGACAGCAGGCGCTGTTGCCTCACCAGGACCCTACCCGGCGGTCAGCGCAATGTCAGATGAGCGGACCGCACCTCCCTGTGTCCCCCTGGCCAGGGTGACCCCTGTCTGTGCCACTGCAGCTGACTGGGACTCCACATCAGCACCCCACCTTCTACAGTGGCCACCTGCAGCAGTGTTCCCAGGAGGAAGGCATCAGAGGATTATCTGAAAGTCTGGGTACTTCTGGCCGTGCCTCCTCACACTGGGCTGAGCCGTGCAGGGACGGGATGGGTCCGACGGGTGTGCAGACACTGATTCGGCACCTGGCATTTGCCTGGGGCAAATGAGAGATCACTGGGCATAGCCCTGGTCTATCGGGAGGCTCAGGTCTGGGGTTGGCAATTGGCCCCCAGCGATGTTTATTTGCCTGGGCACAGTCTGATATGCTGGTGAGTTGCAGAGCTGGAAATGGAAAATGGTGGCTTTCTTTAATCTAAAATTGTTTAAAGGGAATTTCCTCCAACTTTCCAGAGGAGACAAAGAACAAGACAGTGAGGTTCTTAGGGAGGAAGAATAGCTCCAGAAGGCGTCTGTTCTGTGGGAAATTAATCTAGAAAATTAGACAGAATAGGCAAGAAAGGGCAAATAAGCCAAACCGGGTCTTAACAGAAAGCGTCATGTGGCCGAGGGAAGCGAATCCAGACACTTCAGCCCAGAACAATGTTTCTATTTGAAGCATCTGACAATTTAGGGAGGACGACCAGGAGTATTTGGTGTAATTAGCTGGATCTCATCAACACTCAGAAAACAAAGGTCATGGCATCTGGTCCCATCACTTCATGGGAAATAGATGGGGAGACAGTGGAAACAGTGTCAGACTTTATTTTTTTGGGCTCCAAAATCACTGCGGATGCTGATTGCAGCCATGAAATTAAAAGACACTTACTCCTTGGAAGGAAAGTTATGACCAACCTTGATAGTATATTAAAAAGCAGAGACATTACTTTGCCAACAAAGGTCCGTCTAGTCAGTTCAGTTCAGTCGCTCAGTTGTGTCCGACTCTCTGCGACCCCATGAATCACAGCATGCCAGGCCTCCCTGTCCATCACCAACTCCCGGAGTTCACTCAAACTCATGTCCACAGAGTCGGTGATGCCATCCAGCCATCTCATTCTCGGTCGTCCCCTTCTCCTCCCTCCCCCAACCTTTCCCAGCATCAGAGTCTTTTCCAGTGAGTCAACTCGTCTCATGAGGTGGCCAAAGTATTGCAGTTTCAGCTTTAGCATCAGTCCTTCCAATGAACACCCAGGATCGATCTCCCTTAGAAAGGCTATGGTTTTTCCAATGGTCATGTATGGATGAGAGAGTTGGACTGTGAAGAAAGCTGATCGCCAAAGAATTGATGCTTTTGAACTGTGGTGTTGGAGAAGACTCTTGAGAGTCCCTTGGACTGCAAGGAGATCCAACCAGTCCATCCTAAAGGAGATCAATCCTGGGTGTTCATTGGAAGGACTGATGCTAAAGCTGAAACTCCAATACTCTGGCCACCTCATGCAACGAGTTGACTCACTGGAAAAGACTCTGATGCTGGGAAAGGTTGGGGGCGGGAGGAGAAGGGGACGACCGAGAATGAGATGGCTGGATGGCATCACCGACTCTGTGGACATGAGTTTGAGTGAACTCCGGGAGTTGGTGATGGACAGGGAGGCCTGGCGTGCTGTGACTCATGGGGTCGCGGAGAGTCGGACGCGACTGAGCGGCTGAACTGAACTGAACCGAGTCAACAACAGTGGGCTCCCAGCTGGTGAGAGTGGTGAAGAACCCGGCTGCTAGTGCAGGAGATCTAAGAGACACGGGTTCGGTACCTGAGTCAGGAAGATCCCCTGGAGGAGGGCACGGCAACCCATCCCAGTGTTCCTGCCTGGAGAACCCCATGGACAGAGGAGCCTGGTGGGCTGCAGTCCATGGGGTCACACAGAGTCGAACATGACTGTAGTGACTTAGCGTGCACACAGTCAACAAAATTAGAGGATGTTAAGGAACCCCAAGAGTTCTGAAAGAATTCATGACAACTATATACATCTATTAGTGGCTGAGGGCTGATTCTAAAACAGTGTAGGAAATACCTTCCCAGTGGACGGTCTCATGAAAATGCTTGTTACCCACTTGAGGCCAAAGAGCAAAGACAAACAAAGGCACGTTAATTCACGATGGGGCCGCAGGGTGCCTGAAACTCAGAGGATGAAAGACGGAAGGCACTCTCTTCCCACCTCTGATCCTGAACTTAACACCTTCAGGAAGCGGGCTTAAGGAGACGCTGATGCTGAAGAAAGAAACCAGAGGCCTGTCATTACCTGGGTGTTTCACAGATCGGATCTCACCCGCCAAACCCTCGCGACCCCACACTGCCAGCCCCGGGAATAGCAGACGTGCGCCGCTTGCGTTCCCCAGCACACTGTGGTGTCTCAGTGACGGGCAGGGGAAGTGGGCCAGGGTGGGGACGCTTGATCCACAGCGTTTGCCCATTTCCTTGGTGTAAATACTCCTGGACACTTGACTGGGGGGGTCCCATAAACCATGGAAGCCAGCTCCAGCCAGTGACGGGCGCCGCAGAGATAATCAAGTGATCCTATGGTCTGGCCAGTCCACAAGCATGTGTGAATGACTGACTCCATCCTTCTCATCGATGTTACCTCTGCCAGCACCCAAGGCCTCAGGTCACACCCTACAAGAGCTGAATCTCAGGCAGACAGCTTCCCGGAGCCTGGTGCAGAGGTGCCGGGGTTGCTGAGAGAGCCTGCATGGTGACAGACGTGTTGCCACCAACCGCGCACAGGGCTGTGAGCAGAACAAGCCGGCCAAGCGCTGTGTGTGCCCGGGAGCTGTTTCCAGCAGTGACACACCCACAGCGACACAGCTCCTGATGGTGTGTCTCAGGCCCGTGTGACGTTAGCCACAGACTTCCGTGAGAATCCTGGGAGCTGATAGCACTCGGGGAGAGAGGAGTCCCAGGGCGTCATCGAAACCATCTCTCTGGGGCTGGCCCCGAGGAGAAGACAAGCCTAAAACTGGGAAGGAGAACAGTCAGACAGAAACCTGTATCAGGAAAAAGGAGTGTGTTTCTTCTGTGGGCATGGAGCTTTATAAAAAGGGCTAGGGGAGTCTATTCTGGTGTTTCACGGAAAGCAGAGTAAAGCCAGCCCTCCCACCCACTCTTCTGGACCAGGCACCCCACCTGTTCAGAGCGCAGCTTTCCCATCCGTCTCCCGTCTGGAATATTCTGCCACCTCCTGACCCTCAGTGGATCTCTGCAGCCCAGCAAACCCAGGCACTTCCAAGGAGGAAGGCCATGCATGACTGCCTATCTATGCAGCCTGACGACGCAAATGTCATTTTAAAATTTTTACTTTATATCAGAATATAGTTGACTAAGGGGCTTCCCAGGTGGCACTAGTGGTAAAGCACCCGCCGGCCAGTGCAGGAGACATAAGAGACGTGGGTCCGATCCCTGGGTTGGGAAGATCCCCTGGAGGAGGGCAGGGCTACCCACTCCAGTGTCCTTGCCTGGACAATCCTATAGACAGAGGAACCCGGCGGGCTACAGTCCATGGGGTCCCAAAGAGTCGGACACAACTGAGCGCACACATGCCCCCGCACGGCTGGTGAACAGCACTGTGTTAGCTTCAGGTGGACAGCAAAGTGGCGCGGCTCCACGTACACAGGCAACTGACCTTTCTCGGGTCCTTTAAGGCAGCGCTGCTGGGGTGACTGAGAGGCAGCCTTGCTCCCCTGTCCTCCCCCGACCCACCCTGACTCCCCCGCCTTCTGCCAAATACCATTTACTTAATTAATGTTTTCACGGGAGTGTCTCCCTGTTCCCATATATTTACTTGAACCATTTGCCGCTGCAAAGGAAAATGATTGTTTTTATTTACCTAAACTTTGAATATCGCCCATTGTCTGTGTCACTATTCAGAATTCCAGCACTTTAATAATCTTATGATGTACGACTTGGAAACCTATGTAGATTCATCATTTTATCAAATAATTGTTTACTGGGATTATTTCAGTCTGTAATTCTCTCTCTCTTTTCCCCTGTGAAACGCAGAGCATCCCAAGTCCTGTGCTCAGTTCTCAGGAAGGGAAAACACCAGCATCGGCCGCCCCTCGGAGATGAAAGGAACACACGGCTCGAGGTCCTCACCCTCGCTGGAAAACGCTGCCGCCTTCGTCTCCCGGCTGATCCCTAGGATTTAAAGCTCTGCTTCACGCCTGAGACCAACACGGCGCGCTGTGGGAAGCAACCCTTCTCAAGTTTGGAGCTGGAGGTCAGACAGGTGCAAAGGTTCCTCTGAGTCGAACCCCAGAGCTAGGAGCACAGATGGGGAAGGGCCCCGGGAGGCAGGGTTTGGGGAGACTGGCCAGGACTCGTGGACTACGTGGCTTTCCCTGCCCTCCTCATCGGGAACACCGCCTCATCTCTGATCGGGAAAGAAAGAAAGAAAATCAGCCTGGAGCCACCAAATGCAGTGGAAGTGCGGCTTGACCAGGAGTCTCTCCACCTTTGGTTGGGGTTTAGATTGGTGGGGTGTGTCCTGGAAGGAGTGAGAACCTTCTCTAGCTTCAGGCCGAACCCGATCCCCTGGTCTTCCGGGGGTACGTGAGGAAGTTTCTGGAGGCCTGCAGGGCAGGGGCTATAACTCTGGGAAGAGGGGGCATCCACGGAGCGCCCGCCACCCCACGGAGGGGCTCCGCGAGGATTTACCTGGACAGCGTGCTGGGAACCATCACAAGTCACAGATGGGAGGGATGCGGAGGGTCACCCCTCCCCATCTCACCTGGCATCACGGAGCCAAAATTCGTCTCAGCCTACCAGGCTTTCCTGACTCAAACCCACATTCACCTCCCAGAGAGCTCGGGGCACAGGCCTTTGATGACTGAGCCGACAGGTGTTTCTCAACAGCCTGTCTGTGAAAGCAGCTCCTCCCGCACACAGGGCACCGGAGAAGCCGGTGAGGCTGCCACGTGCCTTCAAGCTGCCACCCGCCCCAAACTGGAGGTGAGCCTGGAGCTCTGCACCCTTTTCTGGGGACAGAGCTCAAATCACCCTGCACGTGCAGAGTGGTGGGCAGACCTGGGAGCAGCTGCTGAAGAAGACACCTGCCCGAGCGACTCGACCTCCGAAGTTGTCAGCAACACGGTTGCTTTGTTGTAAACAGCCCCCATCCCTGTGGAATCCAATCCTGAGTGGGTTTCCTGGTAGGATAAGTCACGCATGGGGACTGCCTGGTCTGTCCGTTCAGATCACCTCTCCCCAGGCCGGTAACCTTCCCTGTACTTCCAAGCAGGCTCTATCGCCCCAGCTTCACCCCTTTGGCTCTCTGTAAGGTCTCCGAGCTGCCTGCATCCCTGGGGTGCAGCCTCTTAAGCGGTGGGCAGACCCTGATTTCATGTTTTCCAACTCTTTCTCTCCTAAAGACCCAAGACACAGTTCAAATTCCTTCAAAGTTTCAGGATACCATTCACGTCAAAACCGATTTTATTTTATTTAAATTTTTAAATTATTTTTGGCTGCACGGGGTCTTGGCTGCTGCACAGAGGCTTTCTCTAGTTGGGCAAGCAGGGGCTCCTCTCTGGCTGAGGGGCACCAGCCCTACAGGGCTCGCCAGGGCTCAGTAGGTTGCGTTCAGGATAGCTGCCTCGAGGCATGTGGGATCTTCTTGGACCAGGGACCGAACTCACGTCCCCTGCACTGGCCGGTGGATCCTTAAACACTGGACCACCAGGGAAACCCAAACTCAAGTTAAAAAGCCACCTAAATCCCAGGAGAAGTAAAGAGGGAACTAGCAGAGTGACGTCCTGAGGGTTCAGATTCCTTAGGGAGTCAAAAGCTGCACAGAACTGACTCCCGTGGGTCAGGGTTCTACTCAAAGGACAGTTAAGTCCACGTCAACAAGATTTCTGAGGGCCTTCCATCCCAGATGCTTCTTTCTAACACGTGAGGCCTGAAAACACAGCGTAGCCTCAGATCCACGCGTCTCGGTGTTGGAGCTGCTCGATTCTGTGTAAGCAGAGTGGATTTGGTTCCAAATTCACCTTCTTTCTTAACAGAAGTGCATTTACTGCTCAGGTGCCCAGTGTCAGTGTCTAGTATGTATTCCTATTTCCTTTCCCTACAGGTGTTTCCTAAGTGCAAGGCAATCGCTGGAATGAAGGCAAACGCAGAGAACATAGAGGTGGTCACCATCGCCACGGCACCAGGCAGCAGTCTCCATGGTGACTGAAACGTACAGCTCCAGGAGAAGGGCTATTGTCTGAGGAAGGATTAAACAGACTCCCCCACCACCGGCTTCAACCTCACTCACTGCCCCAAATCCAGCCCTACTTTGGGCAACTGCATACACACACACACTTGTGCACTTGCATACACACACACGCACACACGTGCACTCACACACGCATGCATGCACACACGTGGGCCTACGGGTGACACTGTAGCAACGCCCACCACGCAAAGAGAATGTGAAACCCTCACTGATTCAGACAAAGGCAGGAAGGGTGGCTGCCTCCACGACCTGAGCTTGCCCCTAAAGTCACGGTTTGCTCCAGGTCCACCCGCTGGGCACATCGGGCTGTGGGCGGGTCACGGTGTCTGCTCCTGAGCAGAGTGGCCGCGGCGGGGAATGGAAGGCAAGTTTGGGGTTAGCAGAGGCAAACTGTCCTGCACAGGATGGACAAAGAGCAAGGCCCTGCTGTCCAGCACAGGGAAGCACGTTCCCTCTCCCGGGGTAAACCAGAATGAAGAATGCGGAAAGGCGCGTGTATGGCTGAGTCACTCCGCTGCACCGCAGAGATGACCACACACTGTCAATCAACTAGACTTGAAGGTAGAAGGGGGTGGCGCAGAGACTACAGCCAGACTCCCCCACGGGCACTCCTGGGACGTGGTCCCCGCCCTGCCCTCTGCCTCTGCGTCTCCTCTGTGTCCCCAGGACACTCTGGTTTCAGGGTCCTGCTGGACACCGAGACTCTAGGGTGGGTGAGTCTGGAGGTCATTTCCTGCTGGCCCTGGGTCTGGGTCCCACCCTCTCCACCGGGCAGCTGCAGACCTCTTTACAGAGCCTGCCGCCCAGTTGTCCCCTGGGCATCAGTGGGCAAGGTCACCTTGGGGTCCTCTCATTCTTGGACAAGAGGGACACACAGAGTCCGCTCCACAGCCTTGCCCCAGGAGAGAGCCCTAGAGACTGCGGTATGGGGTGTCACCGGCCACCCCCATCCAGGGTCGCCCTCTCTCTGGGACGGATTCTCCCCCAGCACCTCCCTTGCGCCCTCTCACGACAACACAGGGTGCCGTGGTGGAGAAGAGGCGCCCAGCTCAGGGTCAAGTTCCCAGTCTCCTATCTCCACAGCCCACACACCAGCTCTAGTCTCCGCAGCGACCAGTCTGAAGGGGAGGACTGTGCTTCCAGGGTACAGGGGTTTCCCTCTGAACTGGAAGCTGAGTTTGTAGCTAGACCATCAGGTAATCAAAGATTAACGGGGGAAAAAGGAGAAGTAAGATTTCTGCCTGAAATAGAAGTGAGGGACGTGGGTGGCATACGAGGATTCCTGGGATCTATCCTGGTACTAACAGGATTGGTGAGAGAGGCGGTGGGAAAGCACCACAGTCCTGTATAGAAAATACCACGACCCAGACTACATAAACCGATGCAGGGGTGACACCTGCCAAGGAAAGCGGCCCCATCACATGGGAGCAGACGGAGAGCCGGGTGAGAAGGATGCGTGCACGGGCTACCAGCCCGGAGACCAGCCACGGCCACGAGGCTTCACTCGCACCAGTTCACACGATTTAAAAAGCATCTCCTCTTTCGGCTGACTTTAAAGGATCAGAGCGTGCATTGATGTTGGGGAAAAGTCACCCTTTACTCCATGTTTTGTCAAATAGCAGGGCAGGATGCTGTTAGAATTAGGGTGGAGTGCCCACCAGCCAGGGCCCCCGGACTCAGAGCTCTGACCCTACAGCCTCAACAGCAGTGCAGAGCTGTGTGTGACTTTGGAGCTTTCTTCTGATTGTCAGGAAGTGAGCCCGCTGGCAGCTTCTCACAGGGAAGCCGCCTTATGTCACAGGGTGGGGGCGGCCATCAGGAAGAGGGCCGTATCCGGGGTGCCCGTGGCCGAGAGGGTGATGCACGTGGCTCCACCCACGTCAGCAACACCACCCGCTTCAACAAGGAGTGGCCTACTTCCTGCCCGCAGGGTAGCCACCTGCAGCGGACTGGCTTCATCATGGCATCGTCAATTCCTGGCCCACGGGTGGGTCGGCTGGTGACCACGAGGTGAACACGGCCCAGAGCCTGTCTCCTGGGCACCTGTAAAGTGAGCTCACTTGGGCGGCTGGGGCGATGGCCTCTGGTGGCGGCTCCCAAGGCAAGCCCCAGGAACTGACCATGATCTCTCACTGCTGAGATTCCTGGAGCGGCCTCGTCCCCAGCCTCTGGTGAGGACCAGAAATTAGATGTCCCCAGTTTGACTGAGTTCATCAGAGGCCATTTCTAGGGCCTGCAGAACAGAACCTAAGCTAACCCGCTGGGCACCGCCCTCTGAAGGAGGAGCCTTAGGGGTTTCAAGACAGGCAGAGGGAGATTTCCTGAGGAAGTGGGCTTCCCTCCTTCACCCCCGTGTGGCTGATCCAGATAGCTCATGGAGACCCTAACATCTCCACTGTGCAGGGAGACACCGTAGGTAGGGCAGGTTCCTCAGGCTGGCGGGACACGGTCTGGGGAGAAGCACTTTAATCCCACCACATTTCTGGATTCTTCATCTGCTTTCAGGGAAGCCCTTTTCTGGTGGGCCATGGAAAGCGCCTCGGTAGGGTCATCAACTCCTTCCTAGGTTCCAAAACTGCGAACGGAAGACTCCAAATCCACCCTTGCTGGCCTCACTCTCTCTGCAGCAGGGGCCAAGGGGATGCGCCTGGGGCCAGAAGTTACCAGATCTGGTGCTCCCAGCCGAGGCTGGTCCTTCAGGGAGGATTTGGGGTGGGAAGGGGAGCTTTTCTTTCTTATCTTTGGGGAAAGGCCAAGAGTGGGGAAGAAACCAAGCTCTCTGCTACAGACTGCGATCTCACATCTCCTGGAAGCAGCACTCCTGTCCTCTGTGGCTGGAAAACAGGAAGCGAAGACGCGAAAGCACTGAAGGCCTGTCCAGCGCCTGTCCAGCCGTGTCTGTCCCTGGGCCGTCCCAGGATCCATCCAGGGCTGGGTCTCTGCATCCTCTGCCCACGTTTTGGAGACATTTTCCACATTTTCACCCAGGTTTCAGATCTGGTTCTCTGTGTCATCCAGGAGCCGAGACACGAGTCCAGATGTCAGCTACTCGGTCCCTGTCTTGTGTCCCGAGGCGGGCATCTTCCCAGCTGGGGATCGAGGTTCTTGAGCCACTTTCATCCGACCCCACCCGGACTCTGAGAACCCTCCTCTCACCTAGACTCCTCTTCCGGCATCCACACTGGTCCTACAGGAACCAAGGCTTGGCCCAGACCCTTCCCATCGTTCAGAACTCTTGGTCTGAATAATCTGATTGTCCTCAGGCTGTTTCCTTCTGCATCCACCCAGATCTGCTGTGACACTGTCGCCTGCAAGACTACAGGGTCTACAGGAAGGGCTTTCCTACAGAAAGGCTTCGCAAGGACTGAGAGGCAACCAGAAACACTCGTGAGTAAGTGAAAGCGTGAATGAATGAGCTGGACAGCCTGCCAGACACACTGAAAATCTGCCCTTTGTTTGTTTAACCTTTTTTATTTTTAATGGAAGGATGTCTGCTTTATACTATTGGTTTGATCTCTGCCATACATCAGCATGAACTAGCCATAGGTGTACACACGTCCTTTCCCTCTGGAACCTCCCTCCCACCCCAGCCACCCCCCTAGGTTGTTACAGAGCCGTAGGGGAGAGGGTTTCTTTCCTATGGGATTCCGAGTGGAGATGCGGGACGCCGGGGGGAAGGATGGTTCTGGTTCGCAGCCGTGGTGACAAGACTTCCATCTGATGGTGATGGGTATTGATTTTTCCCCTCCTCTTCTCGGCCTGTAATGTCCTAAATCACTTCCTTTGTGCAATTGCGCAGACACGTGGCCGGCCCAAAGGCCGGCTCGGTGGGGCGGGGCGGCGCACGCATTAGGCGGGAGGGGGGCCGGGCAGGCCGAGCAGATGGTGCCTGAGACGCGGCTCCCGTCCCGGGCAGCTTTCTCCATAATGGAACCCACATTAAAGATGATATTATCTTCACTTTTAAAGGCCCTAATGGATGATATTTATGTCCGTGAAATATGTTCCCGACTGCACCGTCCATAGCCTGGGAAGCGCGGGCCACCGTGGGGACGTGGCGACCAGCACCGCTGTGAATCCAGCTCCTTTCCGACCAGTCCATCAGTACCAGACGTCTTCATACGCAACAAAAGTATAGTTTGTCAGTGTTCCCCACAGAATATGGCGAGGGGTTGAGCTTTAATGCGAGTTGACAGCCTTGTGATATTTTCTGCCATCTTGTTCTTAGCAAAGTGGTCTAAAAATGCATCCATAATTTATTTATAGGCCCTGAAGGTTAACTCCTGAGTAACCAGAGTGTTTCCTCGGGCTCTGGGGATGGAGGCACCCGCCTTTCTCTGGGCTGTCCTCCCTTCTGTGTCCTGGGGAAGGGGTGTGAGGGCTCAGAGTGCCCTTTGGGAGAAAGAGACGCAGGCCCAGGCACCCACACTTCCTAGATCATCTCGGGACTCCAAGTAGTAAAATGGAGAGCATACCTTACTTATTGAAAATTTCAGAAGCGTCCACTTCTTTTCAGTAAGGACTGAGTATTTGCAAAGGAGCAAAATGATCAACTGGATGCAGAGTGGATAGCATTGAACCTTAGGAAGTTTCGAATATCCAAAATGCAAGTAAGACATGAGGTTCTTAGAAATTTCAATGCCACTGCGTGACTCTACAGTTGAATTCCTGGGAGCATAAGCCTGAGCAAAGATCAACTCGTTCACTTAGCTCCATGTAGTATTTTCCCCAATAAGATCAAGTCATCTTCACAGACCCAGGAAGTATTTCTATTTCAAATATCAAAAAGGTGGCATTTTGCTATTATTTTAGCTTAGGTCCAAAAAAGAATGCAAGAAGCCATTCATCTCTGACTCTGTCCACTAATAATAACCGAACCAAATAACTGTTAAATAACACCCAAAATGATCAAGGTTATTAATGAGTAACCACATCATTCAAGGTGAATGAAAGCTGGTGCCGATCTACCCCTCCCCAGAACCCCAGGACTCTGCCCTGCTCGGCGGGCAGACCAGGGCCCCAGGCACCTGGCTGTGCTGTCTGCTTGCTATTTCAACAGTCAGGCACCCAAAACTGCGCATTTGCTCAAACTTCAGACCTGTTGCTTTAAATATCACTTGCGCCCCTATAGTGGTGGACTGTATGTAGACACCCCTGAACAGTCCTTCTCGGGTCCAAGTGTCTCCTCCCAGCTCAGTGCTAAAAAGACAGAAGTAACCGCAGATGCAGCTCACAGAAGCAGTGAGTCTAAAATCTACGTCATGCCCGCCCTTCACGCGCAGATGCCAAACACTTGACCGACGATCTATTGAGAAAACATTCAATTCCTCAGGAAAAAGGCCATAAGAAGTGAGACGGAAAAGGGAGCATTTAATGAAACAATGTAAGATGCAGGCTTTAGTGCTTTTCTGGTGAGCTGTTGCATTTCAGTGTGAATCTGTACACAAGCTCTCCTCCACCTAGTCTGGATTTACACACCAGCTCTGAGTGTGTTTAAGTGCTGATTAAGACCTCTTCAATGATTCAGTGCTTGTTAGCCATTCTGCAATGATCAATTTCATCCTTGATCAAACGTGGCTTGTTCTGTACTATTCAGCTCCATAAGGACAGTAGTGACTGGTTTGAGGAATCCATGCCCGACCCTGACCAGCCAAGACTTCCGATGATGCTGGTGACGTGGGAGGACAGTCCCACCCAGGGCTGGGGGCCTGCATCACCTGCCCTCTTCAACCTTCAATGCAAGCCAAGGTCGGTGCTGCCAAGACCCTCACTTTACTGATGAGGAAGCTTTGTGACTTGTGGGCCTTTTCCCCACAGCTTGTAAGGGAGAGAAGGATTCAGGAAGTTTGCTTGTAGAAGCTGCTCTCTTTGGACTGCATGCGGCCTCTGAATCCCATTTCAGGACTGGCTGAAACTAACGGCCATGGGAGAAAATTCACATCCTTTAAAAAATCTGCAAAACATGGGGATCAGCGGGTGTTCATTATAAAGAAAAGAGATGTTGTGGTAAACACATAACTTTTAGTTATAAGACTCCACATGTGAGACAGTGGAGTTACAAGTTGTAATAAAACATGACCAGTGATGAGTATATATTATATCACAAGCTGGAACCAAGATTGTCAGGAGAAATATCAACAACCTCAGATATGCAGATAATACCACTCTAATGGCAGAAAGTGAAGGGGAACTAAAGAGCCTCTTGACGAGAGTGAAAGAGGAGAGTGAAAAACCTACATTGAAACTCAGCGTTTAAAAAAAAGACTAAGATCATGGCGTCTGGTCCCATCACTTCCTGGTAAACAGAAGGGGAAAAAGTGGAAGCAGTGACAGATTTTATTTTCTTGGGCTCCAAAATCACTGTGGATGATGACTGCAGCCACGAAATTAAAAGACACTCCTTGGAAGGAAAGCTATGACAAACCTAATAGCATATTAAAAAGCAGAAACATCACTTTGCCGACAAAAGTCTGTATAGTCAAAGCTGTGGTTTTTCCAGTGGTCATGTCTGGATGTGAGAGCTGGACCCTAAAGAAGACTGAGCACCAAAGAATTGACGCTTTCAGACCGTGGTGTGGAGAGGACTCTGGAGAGTCCCTTGGACAGCAAGGAGATCCAGCCAGTCACTCCTAAAGGAGATCGACCCTGAACGTTCACTGGAAGGACTGATGCTGAAGCTCCAGTACTTCAGCCACCTGATTCGAAGAGCTGATTCATCAGAAAAGACCCTGATGCTGGGAAAGATTGAAGGCAGGAGGAGGAGGGGATGACAGGACGAGCTGGTTGTATGGCATCACCGACGCAATGAACATGAATTTGAGCAGACTCCGAGAGATAGTGCTGAACAGAGATGCCTGGCATGCTGCTGCAGTCCATGGGGTCACAGAGTCGGACATGACTTGGTGACTGAACAGCAACAACGTATATATACTCTTGTTCATGGTCAAGTGCTTAACTGACACAGCCTCAAACCCTAAGCAGTCTGGAGTCCACAGTGGCTGTTTTATTTTGTTCTCTGGCTGTGCCACATGGCTTGCAGGATGTTAGTTCCTGGATCAGGAATGAAACCTGGACCCCTCACCACTGGACCACCAAAGAAATCTCTGCAGTGGCTATTTAGACTCTGGTAACCTGATGAATTCATGATACTTACTCCTCTGTCCAAAACTCCTCTGCAGCAACTTCCTCTCCTCAGGAAGAACAGAGCTCCTCTGCTGGCCGCAAGGACCCCCATCACCAGCCCCACCCCCCGCACGTCCCACGGGTCTGACCCACCCGAGGTCCCCGAGCACACACCCTCCCACTTCGTCTTTCAGGTCTCTGCTGCTTCTCTTTCTCCCGGATACAGGGCGAGTTTCCTGTCTGTTCTCGGGGAGGAATTCCTCTGTTAGAATTCTCCTCTTTCTCTCTTCCAACCAGTAAAACTCGGTTGATTCTTCACCCCCAAATTCTATCACCTCCAACATTGCTCAGCAGGTTACAGCAAGCCCCATGGAAAAATCAGAAGATCAGGAAACATTTCCACATTGGAGGAGTTCAGAATTGGTT
This sequence comes from Moschus berezovskii, assembly GCF_049115385.1. Classification (NCBI taxonomy): domain Eukaryota; kingdom Metazoa; phylum Chordata; class Mammalia; order Artiodactyla; family Moschidae; genus Moschus; species Moschus berezovskii. The sequence continues at coordinate 127,307,711 of NC_142462.1, forward strand.
AAATTGTGAAGAAAAACACACAGAGGGCGTCTCCTCATTGGTCACAGTTCCCGAAGCTGCAGTTGTGTTTGGGGGTCTCCCCTGGGGTTCTCTCGAGTGCCTCCAGCCAAGGCATGGATTGGCTGGTCTGTGTGGCTTGGTTATCACGGAGAAAGGCTGTAGGTCCAGAAGCAGAAGACCCGGCTTGAACTTCAGCTCCACCACCCGCTGCACAAATAGGCATGAGCCCAGGCTCGGACACAGTGTGGTCCACATACCCTCAGCCCAAGCTCGACCCCCGTCTCCAAACACCCTCCACATCAAACATTTTTCTTTACTCATTTGACGATGAGCCTTGTCCTGAAGTGACAGAAGGCTATTTTTAGTGCTCATTTATCCCGCTTAATATGAATATTCATGTTTCACTGCAGAAGTCATCATGTGCTTGATGCTGGGGGACTTCTCCACATTTCCTGGGTCGGTTGCATAATATTCAGTATGAGGACGTTACTACCTTCTCACAGTCTGGCCCCTTAGGACTCTGAAAGCCCCTCGGACCCCGGGGTTTCAGAGAGCAGAGAGGGGCCCACTGATGCAGTTTTTGGCACCCCCTGAACAGCTCGGGGCTCCTTCATACGAAGCTCCTGTTTGTTTCTGAGTCCCGTGGAGGTCTCGTCACCCCAAGCTCGGCGCCCAAGTCCCTGCCTCTGTAAGATTTCAGACAGAAAGAGACATCAGCCGAGGATTAAAACACTAAGCACTAAGAGCTTAGTAATTAATGACGAGCCGACTCATTGGAAGGACCCTGATGAGGGCAAGAGGAGACGAGGGCGGCAGAGTAGGGAGACGGTCAGACAGCATCACCGGCTCAGTGGACCTGATTTTGAGCAACTCCAGGACACAGTGAAGGACAGGAAGCCTTGCGTGCTGCCGTCCGTGGAGCCGCAGAGTGGAGCGTGATCCAGCGACTAAACAGCAACAAAGAGCTCAGCACCCCCAGCGCCGTCTCCACCAGTCGGAGTCTCCTTGGCCGATGGTCCGCGATGGTCTGATGTCGCTGCTGCTGCTGCTGCTGCTGAGTCGCTTCAGTCGTGTCCGACTCTGTGCGACCCCGTAGACAGCAGCCCGCCAGGCTCCCCCGTCCCTGGGATTCTCCAGGCAAGAACACTGGAGTGGGTTGCCATTTCCTTCTCCAATGCGTGAAAGTGAAAGGTGAAAGTGAAGTTGCTCAGTCGTGTCCGACTAGTAGCGACCCCATGGACTGCAGCCCACCAGGCTCCTCTGTCCATGGGATTTTCTAGGCAAGAGTACTGGAGTGGCTTGCCATTGCCTTCTCCGTTTGATGTCGCAAACACCCAAAAATACAGGGCAAGTCCAGTGCAAGTCAGTTCCAAGGAGATATTGGAAATATAACCCCAAATGAAGGATTTCAAGTAAGCCACAGGGATGCGGGAGAGCCATCCACATCACGAGCAAATCCACACACCTCACGAATGAAGACATGGTGGAGCTTAACTGATTAACAGTCAGAAAGAGGGGACTATAAAAGACGGTGAGAAACCGCACACGCAAAAGAGAATGACTTAAACCCCAAATTTTAAGAGAATCTCTCGGGAAAACTGAAGCTGCTTTTTTTTTCCTTGCAAAATGTGATGCTTTTTTGATGGGGTTATGAAGTCCAGCTGTGAAGAGTGAGATATGACATCATGCTACCATCCAAGTTCGTTGAGAAGATTATGACATAATCAACCCTTGATTCACGTATTACTTTAAAACTTAACCTATGATTGAAATTAGAACCTGTTTCACTAACTAGGAGAATACACATTTCACATTATATTAATTGTTTCATCTTTTTTCTAGACAGACTGCTAATCTTCTCTTTTTACATGACTGTTTTCCATGCAGTTCTGTTGTCTGTCTTCAGGGAACATGTCCTAAGTGGCCCATTTCCAGGTTGCCTGACCGTGACCCTAAGGACCTCTGCCCGTGGACTGCAGCATGGCCCACGCCTGAGGACTCCTCTCCCCCTAGAGTGGCATCCACACAGCAATCCTCTGTGCGGTAAAAGCGCCCCGGGCAGAAGGGGATCGGTGAACCTCGCCGGCCAGTTGACATAGTGAAGTTGATGAAGGGTCTGACAGCTGCTGTCAGTGGGGCTGAGGCGTGCTCGGCCAGCCGTCATCACACGCCTGCTGGGGGGATCCACACCCTCCTCCAGGTCGGGCTGGCCCCAGCTGCTCCTCGACCACACGGCCCCGTCCCTGACCGTCACGCTCACAGCTGTCTGCTCCAGCGTGCCCTCCAGTACCCCTGGGGCCAGGTCTTCCTCTGGATTCATCCCTGAGGAGCCCGACCCTTCATCCAACGACAGCCTTCGAACACCCAAAGGCACCTTTCCTATCCTTGACAAGCTGTCCCAGTGCCGATCTTTCAACTGTTTCTCTCACACCGTTTCCAGAACCTTCTGGTTATAACTTCAAGGCACCATCTAACTTATCAACGCTCCTCCTACGATGTGGTCACCAGAACTGCTACCATGCTTTCGATATGTTCCGAACCTCCTCGGTCTCACAAAATGAGTAAGAAGGAACGTTCCTAACAACAACTGAGGGAAGCACCCCCCTCCGGTGGTCCAGGGGCTAAGAACCCGCCTGCCAATGCAGGGGACTCGGGCTCCATCCCTGATCAGAGAACCAGACTCACACACGGGGCGGGGCAGCTGAGCCTGCACACCACAGGAAGAGTCCGCGTGCCGAAACTGAGACTCAGCGCAGCCAAATGAACAGCAATTTAAAAAAAACATTTGGGGGAAAAAATCTCACGGATGACTCACACCGAGGCCACAGTCTGTTAAAATCTCCTGCAAAATAACTTTTCAGTAGATTTTTTTCCTCATCTTTTTAATCTCGATTTGTACAGAGTTAAACTTTTCAGAGGTGGCTTCAGAATACTGCACGGCATCCTCTTTCATCTCTGCTCACTCCCTTTAGTCACTCTTACAGGCTGCTGAGACATTTGGATGGTCCCCCTCTATATCTAATAGGAAATTTGAGACACAAAGAAAAGCATAAACAAGGAATTAAAATGATCCACAAGATCCATTAGGAATAACTCCCTCGATACAGGATCTTTTTCTAGATTTCTCTCTTTTCTTTTCCTCTCTGAGGCACAGGCACACACGTAACAGATGTGTTATATAATATATCGGCTGCTCGGTGACACACTGAGAGCATTTTCCCACATCAGTAAATATGCTTATTTAAATGAACCTAACTACTGTGGGCAGGAATCCCTTAGAAGAAATGGAGTAGCCATCATGGTCAACAAGAGAGTCCGAAATGCAGTACTTGGATGCAATCTTAAAAATGACAGAATGATTTCTGTTCGTTTCCAAGGCAAACCATTCAATATTACAGTAATCCAGGCCTATGCCCCAACCAATAATGCTGAAGAAGCCGAAGTTAATCGGTTCTATGAAGACCTACAAGACCTTTTAGAACTAACACCCAAAAAATATGTCCTTTTCATTATAGGGGACTGGAATGCAAAAGTAGGAAGTCAAGAAACACCTGGAGTAACAGGCAAATTTGGCCTTGGAGCACGGAATGAAGCAGGGCAAAGGCTAATAGAGTTTTGTCAAGAGAATGCACTGGTCATAGCAAACACCCTCTTCCAACAACACAAGAGAAGACTCTACACATGGACATCACCAGATGGGCAACACCGAAATCAGATTGATTATATTCTTTGCAACCAAAGATGGAGAAGCTCTATACAGTTAGCGAAAACAAGACCAGGAGCTGACTGTGGCTCAGATCATGAACTCATTATTGCCAAATTCAGACTTAAATGGAAGAAAGTAGGGAAAACCACTAGACCATTCAGATATGACCTCAATCAAATCCCTTATGATTATACACTGGAAGTGAGAAATAGATTTAAGGGACTAGATCTGATTGATAGAGTGCCTGATGAACTCTGGACGGAGGTTTGTGACATTGTACAGGAGACAGGGACCAAGATCATCCCCATGGAAAAGAAATGCAAAAGAGCGAAATGGCTGTCTGGGGAGGCCTTACAAATAGCTGTGAAAAGAAGAGAGGCGAAAAGCAAAGGAGAAAGGGAAAGATATAAGCATCTGAATGCAGAGTTCCAAAGAATAGCAAGGAGAGATAAGAAAGACTTCCTCAGTGATCAGTGCAAAGAAATAGAGAAAAACAACAGAATAGGAAAAACAAGAGACCTCTTCAAGAAAATTAGAGATTCCAAGGGAACATTTCATGCAAAGATGGGCTCGATAAAGGACAGAAATGGTATGGACCTAACAGAAGCAGAAGATATTAAGAAGAGGTGGCAAGAATACACAGAAGAACTCTACAAAAAAGATCTTCACGACCAAGATAGTCACGATAAGGTGATCACTGACCTAGAGCCAGACATTTTGGAATGTGAAGTCAAGTGGGCCTTAGAAAGCATCACTACTAACAAAGCTAGTGGAGGTGATGGAATTCCAGTTGAGCTATTTCAAGTCTTGAAAGATGATGCTGTGAAAGTGCTGCACTCAATATGCCAGCAGATTTGGAAAACTCAGCAGTGGCCACAGGACTGGAAAAGATCAGTCTTCATTCCAATCCCAAAGAAAGGCAATGCCAAAGAATGCTCAAACTACCACACAATTGCACTCATCTCACACGCTAGTAAAGTCATGCTCAAAATTCTCCAAGCCAGGCTTCAGCAGTATGTAAACCGTGAACTCCCAGATGTTCAAGCAGGTTTTAGAAAAGGCAGAGGCACCAGAGATCAAATTGCCAACATCCGCTGGATCATGGAGAAAGCAAGAGAGTTTCAGAAAAACATCTATTTCTGCTTCATTGACTATGCCAAAGCCTTTGACTGTGTGGATCACAGTAAACTGTGGAACATTCTGAAGGAGATGGGAATCCCAGACCACCTGACCTGCCTCTTGAGAAACCTGTATGCAGGTCAGGAAGCAACAGTTAGAACGGGACATGGAACAACAGACTGGTTCCAAATAGGAAAAGGTGTACGTCAAGGTTGTATATTGTCACCTTGCTTATTTAACTTATATGCAGAGTACATCATGAGGAACACTGGGCTGGAAGAAGCACAAGCTGGAATCAAGATTGCTGGGAGAAATATCAATAACCTCAGATATGCAGATGACACTACCCTTATGGCAGAAAGTGAAGAGGAACTCAAAAGCCTCTTGATGAAAGTGAAAGAGGAGAGTGAAAAGGTTGGCTTGAAGCTCAACATTCAGAAAACAAAGATCATGGCATCTGGTCCCATCTCTTCATGGGAAATGGATGGAAAAACAGTGGAAACAGTGTCAGACTTTATCTTTTTGGGCTCCAAAATCACTGCAGATGCTGATTGCAGCCATGAAATTAAAAGACGCTTGCTCCTTGGAAGGAAAGTTATGACCAACCTTGATAGTATATTAAGAAGCAGAGACATTACTTTGCCAACCAAGGTCCGTCTAGTCAAGGCTATGGTTTTTCCTGTGGTCATGTATGGATGTGAGAGTTGGACTGTGAAGAAAGCTGATCGCCGAAGAATCGATGCTTTTGAACTGTGGTGTTGGAGAAGACTCTTGAGAGTCCCTTGGACTGCAGGGAGATCCAACCAGTCTATTGTGAAGGAGATGAATCCTGGATGTTCATTGGAGGGACTGATGCTAAAGCTGAAACTGCAATACTTTGGCCACCTCATGCGACGAGTTGACTCACTGGAAAAGACTCTGATGCTGGGAAAGGTTGGGGGCGGGAGGAGAAGGGGACGATGGAGAATGAGATGGCTGGATGGCATCACCGACTCTGTGGACACGAGTTTGAGTGTACCCCGGGAGTTGGTGGTGGACAGGGAGGCCTGGTGTGCTGTGATTCATGGGGTCGCGGAGAGTCGGACACGACTGAGCGACTGAAGTGAACTGAACTGAACTGAACTGAACTATTTTTAGAGGTATATCACAATATCTGTAACTAAATCTTTACTGTTGGACATTGAGATTTCTCTCCATTAATTAGTATTAATTAGTCTGCAACGACTGATCTGCAGTGAGCTCCCTGTTCATAAATCATTCTGTGCTCCTCTGATTATTTTCTCACTTTAAATTGCTAAAAGTGGAATTAGTGCATGAAGACAAGCCAACCTTAAAAGCTCTTGCAACCTTGTTGAGACTGGATTAAATATGCAGCATGTTAATTCTGCACCATTTACATATTTGATCAACATCCTCCAACTCAAGCCAAGTGTTTCAATGACACGATCTTGTGTCAAATGAGTCCATCTGCTTTTATCTTTTTCTCTGCATATTTTCTCTTTCATCCTGTAATTTCAGTGTCTATACAACACAAGGGCTATATATTCAGTTCAGTTGAGTCACTCAGTCGTGTCCAACTCTTTGCGACCCCTTGAATCACAGCACACCAGGCCTCCCTGTCCATCACCAACTCCCGGAGTTCACTCAAACTCATGTCCATCGAGTCGGTGATGCCATCCAGCCATCTCATTCTCTGTCGTCCCCGTCTCCTCCCACCCCCAATCCTTCCTAGCATCAGACTCTTTTCCAGTGAGTCAACTCGTCACATGAGGTGGCCAAAGTATTGGAGTTTCAGCTTTAGCATCAGCCACCTGGGAAGCCCAGGTAAAATATTACACACAGCCTAATATATAGCCCTTCCAGTGGGTATTCATTGGAAGGGCCATATATTAGGCTGTGTGTAATATTTTACCTGGGCTTCCCAGGTCGCTCAGTGGAAAAGAATCTGCCCACCATCGCAGGAGATTTGGGTTCAGTCCTTGGGTCGGGAAAATCCCCTAAAGAAGGGAATGGCAATCCACTCCAGTTCTCTTGCCTGGAGAATCCCATGGACAGAGGAGCCTGGTGGGCTACAGTCCAAGGGGTTGTAAATAGTCGGACTTGGCATAGCAACTCAACAATAACAAAATCTTCTGCATACCTCCTCTGATTAGACACCCACCCCTTTATAAAGGAACAACCAAGCTCCACAGGGCTAACTGTCTCACGGTCACAGCTGGTGATGGGGGAGACAACCTTCCAACCAAGGCTTGTCATCCTCTCGATTCTCGGCTTATCTCAAGTCCTCACACACACGCACTCAAGCGTGGAGAGGCGAGCTCTTTCCGTCACGTTCCCCAGAACTTGAGTCCCTGGTCGTGTGCATCGCATGCTGCTTCTGGTGGTCTTGTCTTGCCCTGTTTCTGCCTCTGTGGGTCGACAGCTGTCAGTGGGCACTCTGACCCCCCCCAGGCAAGTGCCCCAGGGGTGCCCACGGCCCCGTGTGGCCCACAGGAAGCAGGAAGGCCTCCTCCAAGCTCCCTCCTCTGCGCCAGTGCATCGTGAGCCGCCCCATCTCCTCCCAGGAGCGAGGCCCCACCATGAGCAGAGTTTGTCCCCCTGGAATCGGCGGGACCGGGGCTGCTGGCCCCCCGTCCCCTTGGTTTCCTTTGTTCGGAAGTCCGAGTCTTTATCTGTGGTTGCTGTTCAGTCACTCACTTGTGTCCGACTCTTTGCAGCCCCCTGGGCTGCAACACACCAGGCTTCCCTGTCCATCACCTTCTCCCAGAGCCTGCTCAAACCCACATCCATCGAGTCAGTGATGCCATCCAGCCATCTCATCCTCTGTCGTCCCCTTCTCCTCCTGCCCTCAGTCTTTCCCAGCATCAGGGTCTTTTCCAGTGAGTCAGCTCTTCACATCAGGTGGCCAAAGGATTGGAGCTTCAGCTTCATCCTCAGTCCTTCCGATGAACACCCAGGATTGATCTCCTTTAGAATGGACTGGTTGGACCTCCTTGTAGTCCAAGGGGCTCTCAAGAGTATTCTCCAACACCGCAGCTCACAAGCATCAGTTCTTCGGCGCTCAGCCTTCTCCACAGTCCACGCTCACATCCACACGCTACCCAGGGAAACACCACCTCTGTTTCCTTAAAATCTTGTTTCAGCCATTGCTTCTTCCATTCTGTTCATCCTTTCCAATGACAGAGCACAGAAGGTTCTGGAAGCTCTCTCATCTCTGCTTTAAGTGCTGGACCAGCTGATAGTGGTGAGTCCCGGGGTGGACCCAGCAGCACGTGTCACCTCGGGCCTCGGTGGGTCCGCTCTCGGGGCCACTCCTTCTCTGGAGAAGTCAGCAGAGAGAATCTGTCTGTTCACAACTTCTGTGTAAGCTGCCACTGACGCGCTGACTGGTGTGATTTGCCCTTACCCGCCTCGAGCCCCCGAGGCCTCTGTTGCTCCCTCAGGGTAAGTCGGGGAACGAACACCACCCCGATCCCTGACCCAGGGCCCCAGCCAACACCTAGGGAGCTGGGGAAGCAGAAGAATTGTGTACACACATTTCTAGGATGTTTTCCTGTGCAATCGACATGACATCTAAGGAGGGAGAATTGGCAAACATCTAGGACAAAGCATCCTCACATAGTCATCCCTGGCACACGCTCATCAAACCCGGCCTTCAAGAAGGGGAACGTCCCTCAGGGGCATTGTGAGGGCAGCCCCGAACAAGGTAGGATCAGGGGCTCCCCAGGAACTCAGTTTTGCCAAGAAAGGTCTGAGGAGCAGGGATGAAGGGTCTCCAGGAGAACACGCCGGACGGCTCTGGGATCTTGCTGGGATTGATGACGTCAGTGGAATCACAGCTCAGGACTTCGGTCTGTCCAGACCCCGGTTCACTGCAGGCATTTCCTGCCTTCCCTCCTGCGTCTCCTGCCTTTTTGTCTCACGGAACCTGTCCCCAGCTCTCCCCTCCTCTCAGATCTGCCGTCTGCGGGGTGCAGGGGGCCTGGGAGTCACAGCCGAAGCTGGTGAATCCAGGTCTCCTCCACCCAGCTCTTTGGGGACCAGTCACCGCACCATGAACACAGACTTCACAGGCAACGCGACACTCACGGCACGAGGATCAGTGATGCCTTCCTGAGCGCTGGCTGCTAAAGCATTCACACACCGGGGCTCTGAGCTGCAAAGCTTGGGATAAAACTGAGACACTTCCATTTCTGGGAGGCTTTCCATTAATCACCATTAACAGGTAAAGACTGTCACAACAGACTCGCGACGTGTGCCGCTGACAGCGGCTCTTCAGTGGGAGCTATGACAGTTTAATCCCCGTCATCTCACCTGCCAAGACAACCCAGGAATCGCAGGCACACACACGGCGTGGGTGACGGCCCACCAAGGTGTGGTACACCAAGGTGTACCCATTGTGGGTCCGAAAGGACTCCCGGGTCAGGACCAGAGGAGGCGCTGCACACGCAGAGGGGCCGGGGCACGAACACTGCCCCACCCTGGGCGGTCCACGGCCCCCACGGACCTGCGTCTTATATGCTTTCCAGAGAGGCGCAAAGGCTTGAAACTGAGTGATTAGCACACGACATTTGAAAAGTAGGAGCCGCTGGAGAGCTCACAGAGGCTGAGATGGACGCACGCAGAGAGCGGGCAGAAAGTTGCTGATTCGTGAAAGCTGACTGGCTTTCTCCATATGAGCTGGGTCTGTCTGCTGGGCCTGGATCCCATGGTTTAGGCGGCCTCTGAAACGTGGGACCGTCCTGTTAAAGGGAACGCCTGGATTGATCGTTTTCCCCTTCTACTGTCGGTATTGCCTTTGGCCTAAAAATGACAGGTTTAAAGACTGTCATTAGCCTAAGTTGCAAACAGATTATATGTTGATATAATAAATGTTTTACCTCTAATTTTTGTTTTAGTATCTTCTTCCAAATGGGTATCAAACCATGTTGAACCTATTTATTAAGGCTTTCCTCTGAAAGGTGCCACGGTTGCAAAAGCCAACCTCTTTCCTTATCAGAGGCTGTGGGGGGCCCCCTTCGGCTGGAGACAGAGGGGAGCTGGGTTTGGAGCTGGGCAACCCTGCCCGGCGCCCCCCTCACCTCCAAACACATCCTGCTTCTCTCACCCTACTCACTTCACTCCTGTGGCTCCTCCTGCCTGCCCAGACATCTACCCGTCTCAGAGATCCCTGGGGCTGTGGGCTGAACTGTGTCCCCCTCCCTTAAATTCACATGTTGAGGCCCTAACCCTGGTGTTGGAGAATGTGTCTGTATTTGAAGACAGAACTTTCACAGAGCTGATGAAGGTTAAACGAGATCATTAATCGGTCAGTGAAAGTGAAAGTTGCTCAGTCGTGTCCAACTCTTTGCAACCCCATGGACTATAGTCCATGGAAGTCTCTAGGCCAGAAAGCTGGAGTGGGTAGCCTTTCCCTTCTCCAGTGGATCTTCCGACCCAGGAATCGAACTGGGATCTCCTGCATTGCAGGTGCATTCTTTTACCAGCTGAGCTGCCAGGGAAGCCCATCATTCTTTGGGTGGGTCCCAATCCAATAGAACCCATGGCCCTATAAGAAGGTGGGCTCCCCAGGTGGTGCTAGTGGTAAAGGACCCGCCTGCCAATGCAGGAGATGCCGGAGACTCGGGTTTGATCCCTGGGTAGAGAAGAACCCCTGAAGGAGGAAATAGCAACCCGCTCCAGTATTCTTGACTGGAGAATCCCACGGACAGAGGAGCCTGGTGGGCAACAGTCCACAGGGTTGCAAAGAGTCGGACAGGAGCAAGCAACTGATCACACCTTCCAGAAGCGACGACGAGGCCGCGGACACGCTCAGAGGGACGGCCCAGGAGGACGGGGGAGGTGGCTGAGGATCGAGGCCTCTGGAGAAGCCAGCCCTGCCCGCCCCGGGACCTCAGCTCCCAACTCCCAGGACTGGGAGACGATAAACTCCTTTGTGAAGCCCCCAAGTCTGGTGCAGGGTGATGGCAGGTCTAGAAGACGGACCCACCAGCTCAAGGACACTCTCCTTCTGGGCCCATCCCAGGACAGGCCTGCCCACACAGGGCCATCCCAGGACAGGCCTGCCCGCACAGGGCCATCCCAGGACAGGCCTGCCTGCACAGGGCCATCCCAGGAGCCCCTCTTCCCGGTGCGGTGACCTGTGTCAGGGCTGATGACCAGGCTCCCTGGAAGACAGAGAGTCACGTTGCCTGGGCTCTGGAGCCACAAAGCCTGGTGCCCCGCACGTGACAGATGCTCCCCGGGGTGGGTTGGATGGGGGTGGAGAGGCCCAATTTCACCTTAAATCTGACAGCCAGCGCTGCTCCCTGCCTGGGCCCGAGTGGAGGATGCCACACAGCAGCCATGGGCTGACCTTGCACCAGGCCCTTGGCTCAGACCTCAGCTCGATTTGCAGCTGGCACACCGTATGGTGTGAGCTGAAAGGAGAACCCACAGGCTCAGAGTTCCCTCTGTGTCTGCGTGGCTGCGGGCCTGGCTGCCGGCACACGGCCCTCTACTATAGGTCGGCTTGAATGCTGGGGGCATGGGGGTTCGGGCTGAGAGGCCAGGCCAGACTCCCTCCAGCTCACTGACCTGGTGGAGGATCCTGGGCCCTGGCAAGCAGAGCATCAGACACCAAGACACCACATCACACAGGCTCCATGTGGACAGGCGATTGCAGAGTGTGGTGCACAGTCCCCTGTGCTGTACAGAAGGCCCTTGTTGATCATCTATTTTATATACCGCAGTGTGTGTGTGTGTTAATCCTAAACTCTTAATTTATCTCCACCTCCAACATCAAGAAGGTCAAACCACTCAATATTAAAGGAAATCTACCCTGATGCTGAAGCTCCAATACTTTGGCCACCCGATGCAAAGAGCTGACTTGTTGGAAAAGACCCTGATGCTGGGAAAGATTGAAGGCAGGAAGAGATGGGGGCGACAGAGGAGGAGATGGTTGGATGGCATCACCGATGCAATGGACATGAACTTGGGCAGACTGCAGGAGACGGTGAGGGACAGGGAAGCCTGGTGTGCTGCAGTCCCTGGGGTCAGGAAGAGCTGGACACGACTGGGTGACTAAACAACGACAGCAAACCGTAAGTTTGTTTTGTGAAGTCTGAGTCTCTTTCAGGTTTGTAAATAACATATGCATCCTTTGCTGTATACCTGGGGGACTTAGCTCTGATGTCTCAGTGGATAAAGAATCTGCCTACAATGCAGAAGACGAAGGAGATGTGGTTTCGATCACTGGGTCATAAAGGTCCTCTGGAGGGGGCAATGGCAACCCACGCCAGTATTCTTGCCTGAACAACCCCATGGACAGAGGAGCCTGGAGAGTTACAGTCCATGGGGCTACAAAGAATCAGACAGGACTGAGCACGTACTTGGACTGCTGTACACCTGTAAGGAACACAGCATCATAAAGCAACTCTGCTCCAAGAGAAAATAAAAACCAAGTAAACAGCACAGAGGCGAAGCATTTGACCAGTTTCAACTACAGAGAAGGGACAGTTCAACCTGTCATAACATGACTTAACTTTAATGTAGCGTCCATTAGAAATGGAATCACCATGGCAGTGCCTAAGGCAATGATTGTCCACTGATTAACCACAAAGTCAGAGAGTAATCAGCCCCCCCCCAACCTCCTGGGGGGGGCGTGTTGAACAAAATGCAATTTGTTGGTTCACCATCCTTCTGTGAGATCCTCACATTTCTTTGCCTTCTGTGTAGTAAGCGGTCCCCTTTAAGATGAAATCTATGAATAAGAAAACCAATTGTTCTCTTGAAAACACACAGGCAGCCACACCAATTTTTCTGATTATTGACGCATCGGCCTTTAACCATAACAGTGATGTATGCGGTCAGCTGTGTCTCGTCTCCTGTCCGTCGAGAGCCAGGGCGTCAGCGCTGCTGGTCAGGAACCTGGGGTTACGAGTTGTCACTATCAGGACGCCGGGTCTGAGGTGCAGGGTGACCACGTTTTATCATCCCACACTCTCTCTTCTCTGGTGCGCGCGCACACACACACACACACACACACACACACACGTTTCCACTGGATGAGGAGCAGAGGCAGGCTAAGCTCCTCACGGGGAAGGCCCACTCTCAAAGTCTAAAGCAAGGTTATTATCAGGGAAAACTCTGCTTCCAGGCGTCTTCTTGGTGTGGGGAACAAGAGATTCCCCTGACCCGCTCCCTGACCTCTGGCCTTTGCTCCCTGACCTCTGGCCTTTGCTCCCTGGCAGGAACCTCACTGATGGTGCTTCCACTTCCACACGCGGGGCCGTTTCCAGTCCTCTGAGCAGGGCCCCCTGATCATCAGAGCCTTTCCGGGGGAGGCCAACCATGGAGCTCGGTCTCAGCGCCCAGGAAGGGGTGAACCAGATGGCTGGCACCTGGGCCCCTGGGCATCTCAGACTCAGGGGGTTCCCAAGCCTTCGGAAGGTTCGCGGGCAGACCCTCCGGCTGGCGGGGGCACTAGAGTAGCTTCCAGCTGATGACTTCCACTGGCAAATGTGCAGGTTTGCACGGAAAGTCATTAATTATCTCCCATTTAATCATCTATTTTAAGAGTTTCTGCGGGTTGGATAATTAAAGATATAGGATTTTATAGGGATTACTGCAGGACATAAAATCCCCAGCCGTGGGCCCAGGCCGACAGCACTGGTCTCAAGGCTTTGGGAGTACGTCTCTGCTTGTGACCAAGCCTCCTGGGCTTTCCTCGGGGCTGGTCTCATATCTTCCTGGTGTCCTAGTGCCTTCAACCCACCCCTGGGCTCCAAGATGTTTTCAGGAAAAGCCCCGTGTGTCTCTGCTCTCAGCTGAGGGTTAGAATGCAAGCACACACAACTCCTCTGTCGCCAAGACCAGGTGAAGACAGCTGAACAGCAAGAAAGCCTGGAGGGGTCCTGTCCTCCGAGGCTGAGAGGCAGGCAGGCCTTGACGGGTGGTGACCATCAAAGGTGATCTTCAGTGGCCCCAGCCTCCCACTCACGCCCCCCCCCCCGTAGAGTGGGCTGCAGTTACTGACCTGCGTGCACGCTCAGTCATCTCTGACTCTTTGTGACCCCATGGACTGGAGCCCGCCAGGCTCCTCTCTCCATGGGATTTCCTGGGCAAGAATCCTGGAGTGGGTTGCCATTTCCTCCTCCAGGGGGTCTTCCTGAGCCAGGGATTGAACCCAGGGTCTCCTGCATTGCAAGCAGATTGTTTACCATCTGAGCCCTTAGGGCAGCCCCGCACCTAGTAACTCAGTTCAGTTCAGTTCAGTTCAGTTGCTCAGTCGTGTCCGATTCTCTGCGACCCCATGAGTCACAGCACGCCAGGCCTCCGTGTCCATCACCAACTTCCAGAGTTCACTCAAACTCATGTCCATCGAGTCGGTGATGCCATCCAGCCATCTCATTCTCTGTCGTCCCCGTCTCCTCCCACCCCCAACCTTTCCCAGCATCAGAGTCTTTTCCAGTGAGTCAACTCTTCGCATGAGGTGGCCAAAGTATTGGAGTTTCAGCTTCAGCATCAGTCCTTCCAATGAACACCCAGGATTGATCTCCTTTAGAATGGACCGGTTGGATCTCCTTGCAGTCCAAGGGACTCTCAAGAGTCTTCTCCAACACCACAGTTCAAAAGCATCAATTCTTCGGTGATCAGCTTTCTTCACAGTCCAACTCTCACATCCATACATGACCACGGGAAAAACCATAGCCTTGACTAGACGGACCTTGGTTGGCAAAGTAATGTCTCTGCTTTTCAACATGCTATCTAGGTTGGTCATAACTTTCCTCCCAAGGAGTAAGCGTCTTTTAATTTCATGGCTGCAATCAGCATCCGCAGTGATTTTGGAGCCCAAAAAAATAAAGTCTGACACTGTTTCCACTGTTTCCCCATCTATTTCCCATGAAGTTACGTAGTAACTAGCTTTTACTAAAAGAAATAAGTGAAAATCAGCAGACTGTCACTTGTGTGATGAGGTCGTGAAAGGCTGTGGCTTCCGTCTTGGTGACGCCGCTCTGTCAGCCGGGCCGCTTCAGTGAAGCAGGTGCCGTGCGGGAGAGGCCACCCGGGCAAAGAGCTGAGGACCCCTCCAGCCAGCAGCCTTGAGGAACTGAATCCTGCCAACACCCAGGAAAGCGTGTTCGAACTTGACGGTCCCCGGGTGAGACTCCAGATGACACGTGGCCCCGGGCAGCTCCTTGGCTGCAGCCTCGTGAGAGCCTGGGTCAAAACACCCGCTAAGCCTGCATGGACCCCTGCCTCACAGAAACTGAGATGGCAAGTGCAGTTGCTCTGCAATGACTTGTTCCATCGCAATAGGTGATTGGAGCTTCCCAGGTGGCGCTAGTGGTAAAGAACCTGCCCGCCAATGCAGGAGACAGAAGAGACGCAGGTTCAATCCCTGGGTCGGGAAGATCCCCTGGAGGAGGGCACAGCAACCCACTCCAGCACTCTTGCCTGGACAATCCCACGGACAGAGGAGCTACAGTCCATGGGGTTGCGAGTCAGATATGACTGAAGTGACTCAGCACGCATGCAACAGATGATGACTTCACTCAGACTGACAAAGTTAGTGACGGTAATGAACCTTTACACTTTTCAAGACAGTTGTTTTTAAGAGGGTGAGACTTCTAAGCGTAAGACTTCTAAGAGACGTCCAGTAACAAATGCTGAACCTCAGTTTCCATTTGTTGACAAATAGAGTGTCTCTGCTGCAGCCAAGACACCTCCCTTCTCTCCGTATCTGTTCAGAGCTTCCCCGAGGGTGTGCACTACGCAGCAGTGCTGTTTGCAATGTGTCTTTTACAGGTCAACACCATTAACACCTGGGGGTGGGGAGGGCCCAGGGAGGCGCAGCTCAGTGGCCTTGAATGTGGCTGGATGCATGGAGTCTGGAAGCCTGCCATTCCAGGGCTGAACAGTGACAGCTGAGGGGCCTGAGCTGGTGTTGGGGGTGAGGGGGCCAGGCTGTGTTGCCAGGACAGGGAAGGATTGAGGATAAAGATGACCCAGTGGTCCTCTCGGTGACATGCTGCTGCTGCTGAGTCACTCCAGTCGTGTCCGACTCTGTGTGACCCCATAGACTCCCCCGTCCCTGGGATTCTCCAGGCAAGAACACGGGAGTGGGTTGCCATTTCCTTCTCCAATGTGTGAAAGTGAAAAGTGAAAGTGAAGTCGCTCAGTCGTGTCCAACCCTTAGCGACCCCACAGACTGCAGCCTACCAGGCTCCTCCATCCATGGGATTTTCTAGGCAAGAGTACTGGAGTGGCTTGCCATTGCCTTCTCTGCTCGGTGACCTGAGCTCCTACCAAAAAAAAAAAAAAGTGCTAATAACACAGTTGATGGGTCCCTCAATTTCTCAGCATCCTGTATTTTGCCAGGTACTTGCAAATAGGTTACTTATCTTATTCCTGGGCTTCCGGGTGGCTCAAGTATCAAAGATTCTGCCTGCAATGGGTTCGATCCCTGGGTTGGGAAGATCTCCTGGAGAAGGGAAAGGCTACTCACTCCAGTATTCTGGCCTGGAGAATTCCATGGACTACACAGTCGCAAAGAGCTGGACGTGACTGGGTGACTTTCACTTTCATTTTCTATCTTACTCCTATCGCTAGACTCAAAGAAAGCAGAAGAGGCTCAGCTCAAAGCTCTTCTAGCTACCAGGGATTCTGACAAAGGCTGACACCATAGTGGAGAATATTAGGAAAATATTGGTGAGCAAGATACCTGATACAGGTAAGAAGGCAGACGCGCCAGGAGGGAGCAGGGCAGAGAGAGGGGAGAGGGGCGACCTGGAAGAAAGTCAGCCCGCCTCTTGGTTCCTGGGGGCTGGGTCTGCAGAGTCTCTGAGTAGTGACTCCTTTCCTTCAGCCCAGGGTTCCACTGCCAGGCTCTTCTGGTCCCGCTGGGAAGAGGAACTGGGGCAGAGGCTGGCAACAGCTTGAATTGACCACCCAGTCCATCCTGTAGAGACCAGGAAATTGGGCTACAGAAGAACTGTCTTTGGGTAGTCAGCTCCATAAAGTACAAAAGTAATGAACACAGCAAGGCTCTGGCTTCCTCGTTTTCAGGGGTTCCCATGTTCTAGTGATATAAATGCAGTTTCTAAACAGAGCAGTCCTGATGGGCCCACTGATGGCAGAAATGTGTCTGCAGAACCAAAATCACGCTCCTCCCCCAAAGGAAAAGCACACAGCTTCACAACATGCTAGGGTTTTCAAACGTAGTTTGTTCCTTTTTCTTGTATTTTTTGCCTTACCTTTTAAAAAAAAGTCATGATCAATATCTTCTCTTTCTTGAACTGTCCCCCAGTGACCTGGAAAAGAATTGGGAGGCAAGAGTTAAAAGACCCGGAGGTTCCCCGGGCGTGTTTCTGGTCAGTGCTTTTTCTTCTCGTCTTGGTTTCCGTTTGAAAGGACTGTCAAGCCGAGGTCTGCGGCTCCTGCATGACCCCACAGGAGAGTCCTGACGCCCTGTTGACCTCTGAGAGCCCGGAAGTGTTGGTAAACTGGCACGGCAGACCCTCCAGGGGCCCTGTCTACACACTCACGTGGCTGAGCCCGTTCTCTCGTGGAGCTTGGCTCCCGCAGGTGTGTGTCATAAGGACTCAAGTTCACACTTTTCTACACTGAGACTGGGGCTGACTTGAGAAGCACGGTGCTCTGTCCAAGAAGGGCCGCAGAGAGAAGCCCAGGAAGAGCCAGGAGACAAGAGCTAACTCAAGGGCTGGACCGAGGGGGAGTAAGCAGCGCCAGGGCAGACGGGGTTACAGGGTCAGGAAGCCTGGCCGGATCAGTGTCCAGGAAGATCCACTGTCACCCCAGACATGGCTCCGCTGGGCCAGCAGAGGAACCTGGGATGGAGGGGTTCCTGGCAGACCAGAAGGGGCCAGTGATGAGGACAACAAATGCTGAGTTCTGCATTTCTCAGGACCGAGAGAGAAGTAAGCATAAGACAGAAATCAGTCCTGCTTGGAGGGGATTTGACAGTCCAGGTGAACTTGACCTTTGGTTCCAAAAGCCTCTTGGGAAGCTTGGAGGAAAAGGGACAGGGCCAGCTCTGAGCAAGGGGTTTAAGAGGAATGATCCCCAGAAATGTTTATTGTTCTCGCCAAGTGACTTGAAATGAATTAGGAAAAATACCTCCTATAAGACTGGACATTTTCCATCTGGAGAAGGAAAGGCGAAAACGTCTCCCATGAGTTTTCAAAACCCAAAGCCATTGTCAAACATTCTCAGGTTTGCATTTCAAATTCACACGAAGAAGCCACTGAGACATCTACCTTGAAACCAGGCCTCAGAAAGTCCCCAGAATGGAAATCCCATCAAATGAGAGCTCACACTCAAAGGTTTCAGACACTCGCTTGTTACCCGTGGTCCAGAAGGATGCTGGGCCAGCCCAGAGGTAGGATAAGGAGTGTTAAGGGATGGGCGGGAGGAGGGCATGGCAGCCCACTCCAGTATCCGTGCCTGGGAAATCCCACGGACAGAGGAGCCTGGTGGGCTACAGCCTATGGGGTCACACAGAGTCGGACGGGACTTAGCTACTAAGCAGCAGCGGCAGGGAACGGGTGAGCTCCATGTATACTCGGAAAGCACAGCTGCCAAGACACGCAGACTGAGCGTGCGTGGGGTGAGCAAGACTGAAAGCAAAGGAATCCCACGAGCGCGAGTCTGAGCGTCTGTAAGGACAGACTTGCCTTCCGGAGTGGGGCAGGGGAGCGACAGATAGGAGAAGACTCGGGCGTGAAGGGCCTCTGGGCTGCCGTGTTTGGCGGTGTGTCTGCAGGCTCCGGAGCGACCACGTGGGGAACACAGGCCACAGGTGGCACTTGGGGTGGACCCACGGGGCCACAATGTGGTTCTATCATCTTCAGCAAATAGTACCGCAGCCCTGGGGCCAAATGAGGTCACTGCTGCTGCGAGGCCACTTTGGCCGCGTGCGACCCCCAGAGAACGATGTGCAGAGAGGAGAAAGGGGCCAGACCGACCCGGGACCAGACGCCGTTCAGGGACCAGACGCCGTTCAGGGACCAGACGCCGTTCAGGGGCCAGACGACGATCAGGGACCAGACGACGTTCAGGGACCAGACGACGATCAGAAGCCCTTGGGGCACCTGAGGGCTCGGCAGTGAGGGGACCTTGTTGCCGTGAGGGAGAGCGGGCTCCCTGGCCCGGGGGAGGGAGGAGGCAGCTTAGAGAGCATGAGCAGCAGGTCACTTGGTTGTGTCTGACTCCTCGTGACCCCGTGGACTGCAGCCCGCCATGCTCCTCCGTCCAGGGGGTTCTCCAGGCAAGAACAGTGGGGTGGGTTGCCATGCCCTCCTCCAGGGATCTTCCAGACCCAGGGACCAAACTCGAGTCTCTTAAGTCTCCTGTGTTGGCAGGCAGGTTCTTTACCACTTGAGCCACCCGCGAAGCCCAGGCAGATTAGAGTGGGCTCAGAAGAGCATGGGAGCAAAGGGAGTCTGAGACAAGACTCAAACAGTGTTTAGCAGAGCTTTGCTCAGGGTGAGAGCGGAGGAGAGAGGCAGCAGCTGAAGGCAAATGGGTTTTCTGCTTCGGAGGGGCCATGGGAGAGAGTGTGGCTGGAGATGATGAGGGTTCTATGAGATGAGAAAACGGCGATGGGGCAGGGGTGCTGTGGCCAAGCAGGGGAGAAGGGCCCTCCTGTACACGTGAGGGTGCGCAACAGATGGGGCAGGGGCGCTGTGGCCAAGCAGGGGAGAAGGGCCTTCCTGTACACGTGAGGGTGCGCAACAGATGGGGCAGGGGCGCTGTGGCCAAGCAGGGGAGAAGGGCCTTCCTGTACACGTGAGGGTTGACCGAGGATAGGAGCCAGGAGGTGTTACCCCAGATCTCCGGGAGAAGACGGTTATTGCGTACAGATACCCTTAAGTTGGGTGGTCATGTTGGGAGTGGAGAAGATGGAACATATATTAGGATTCGAGATCCTAATTAAGATCCTAAAACAGGAAAAGGCCAAGAAATAGTCCAGGGCAGCGGGAGGCCCTTGAAGTTCATGATCATGACCCCAGGCAGCAAGTGTTAGGGGTTGGAGGTGCCCGAGGAACAAGCAGAGAACAGAACCTGTCTAGATGGGAAGCCAGGTGGGGAGCTGAAACAAACACTCCCAAGATTACTTAGAGCAGTGGTCCCCAGCCTTTTTGGCACCAGGGACCAGTTTCACAGAAGACAATTTTCCGTGAACTGGGGTGGGGGGTGGTTTCAGGATGATTCCAGTGCACTACCTTCTCTGTGCACCCTATCTCTATTATAATTATTACATCAGCTCCACCTCAGATCATCAGGCATCAGATCCAAAGGCTGGGGATCCCTGAGGTAAAGGAGGGATGAGAGCCATGTAGGAGGCTGCTCAGAGCTGAAACATCTGAGACTCGAAAGAAGGACAAAGAGTTCTCAACACATGCACACTGGTCCCCACGAAGAGAAGTCAAATAATAGGACATAAAAATATTTCAAGATGTAACTTACACTTCTCAGAAACCAGATAAATCTTGATTCTGCGTCTGAATGTGCACCAGAGCTAGGAAAAATGTTGACAAAGAGAAGTGATAAAAGTTCAGAGCACAGCCTGAAGCAGGAGTTCCTATCATTATCACACAAACATGGGTTAAGAAAAACGAATATAAACCCCCGTGTTTAAAGGAAAAGATGACACCGCGGACACACACCTGAAACAGTGATTCGGAAACACTTCAAGTGAAAAGACGGGGGAAATGCCAGGAAGATTTGTGCGTGTGCGCTCAGCTGCTCAGTCGTGTCCGACTCTCTGTGACCCCATGGACTGCAGCCCACCAAGCTCCTCTGTCCACGGGGCTCTCCAGGCAGCCTCCTCGCTCCTCTGTCCACGGGATTCTCCAGGCAGCCTCCTCCAGGGGACCCCGACCCAGGGCCAGACCTGCGTCTCTCTCATCTCTCGCATTGGCAGGCTGATTCTTTGCTCACTGAGCCACCTGGGAAGCCCACTGGGCAGATGCAGTTCACGTTAAAAAAGAAAAAGGAAAAAATAAGAAAGAAAACTTGCAGAAATTACCAGGAATATTCTGCAAGAGAGGAAGGGGTGAGACTTCATAACCTCCCGTGAAACTGCAGCTATTAAAACTGTCCTATATTGGAACACAAACAGATACACAGATCAATGTAATGGAACAGAAAGTCCACTAGCAGAACCAAACACATAAAGAATTTAATGAAGAGCAAATGCAGAATTTCAAATCAGTACAAGGAAAGATGGCTGATCTCCAGTGCTGGGGCGGCTGGATTACCTTCTGGAAGCAAAAGGAAGCAAGAGCCCTGCTCGCTCCTGACACAAATGTTAAGTTCCAAAAGATGGAAGCTTTACACCTAAAACTCAAACCATAAAAATATGATAAAGAAACTTTGGGTAAATTCCAATCTTAAGGGTATGGGAGGCCTCTCTAACTATGACACAAAATTCAGAAGCCATAAAAACCGGTAGCTCCGATGGTAAAGAATCTGCCTGCCACACAGGAGACCCGGGTTTGATCCCTGGGTTGGGAAGATCCCCTGGAGAAGGGAAAGGCTACCCACTCCAGTATTCTTGCCTGGAGAATCCCAGGGACAGAGGAACCTGGTGGGCTGCAGCCCATGGGGAAAAATTGGGCTTCCCAGGTGGTTCTGTGATAAAGAATCCGCCTGCCAATGTAGGAGACACAAGTAACCCAGATTCGATCTCTGGGTCAGGAAGATCCCCTGGAGAAGAAAATGGCACCCACTCCAGTATCCCTGCCTGGAGAATCCCATGGACAGAGGAGCCTGGCAGGCTGCAGTCCCTGGGGTCACAGAGTTATACACGACTGAGCGACTGAGCACAGCATAAAAATTGAGAAATCATAATAAAAAATATAAGAGAAAAGAGCTCTAGAAGAAAAACTTACAAATACAGTCAAAAGACAATGAAACTAGGAAAACAAAATATTTGTGGAAGATATCATAGAAAAAGAGATAATTTTTTATCTACAAAACTTTTTCAAAAGGAAAAAATTAATAAAAGCTAATAACAAAATGGCTCATTTTTATAAACATGTAGGAAAAGAAATCCAAATAGCTCTTGTGTATGTAACAAGAAACTTGGTATCACTCAAAGGAAGGGAAGTGTGAACCAAGAATATAATGATATAATTTTAAAATCCTGTCAGTTGGGGAAAGATCAAAACACCTGATCACATTAGGTTGGTGCGGGGCGGGGTGGTGGGGGGCGGTGCAGGGCTCTTCTGCGACCATCATCACAGTCAGAGAAGAAACAGACACAGCATCCAGGGGAGAAACCATGGTAACACCTATGAAAATTAAATTCTCTTACACATTTCACCTGGAAATTCCACTTCCAGGAAGCTATTCTTCACACGAGAATGGCGTATATACAATATACACAAATATACTCAGTTCAGCACTGATTTTAAATGTGAACGACTGAGAAGAGCGTAGGCTGCAGGTTCAGGAAATGATCCAGCTGTTCGGTGAAATGCCAGGCGGATGTGTAGAAAAATGAGACAACTTTAGATGCCGTACATGAAACAAAGTTCCAGTATAACTGTTAATTAATCGTTGATGCTACCATCTCAGAAAATGCACAGGACATGCTGGTAGAGAGGTATAAATACAAATACAGCCACTGTGGAAAACGGTGAGGCTCCTTAAAAAACGAAAAACAGAACTACCGCGTGATCCTGCAATTCCGCTCCTGAGCACACACCCAGAGAGAACTCTGATTTGAAAGGATACACAAAACTGTAAAGTAATTGGCTTCCAATTAGAATAAATAATGTTTCAAAGATACATGTGCCCCAATATTCACTGTTTACAGAGCCAGCACATGGAAGCAACCCAGATGTCCATCAATGGGTGAATGGACAAAGAAGATGCGGTACATACGTACAATGGAATACGACTCAGCCATAAAAAAGAATGAAATAATGCCATTTGCGGCAACATCAACGGACACAGGGATTACCAGCCCGAGGGACGTGAGTCAGAGAGACAAATGCACTGTCACTTATATGGGGAATCTAAAACAGACACAAATGAACTCACTTACAACATAAAAACAGACTGATAGACGTAGGCAGCATACTCAGGGTTAAAGGGAAAATGGGGAAGGGATAAATGAGGAGTTACCACTTTATATGAAATAGATAACCAACAAAGCCTTCCCAGGTGGGGCAGTGGTAAAGAATCCTCCTGCCAATGCAGGAAACACAAGAGAAAAAGGTTTGATCCGTGGGTCTGAAAGATCCCCTGGAGAAGGAAATGGCAACCCACCCCAGTATTCTCGTTGGGAAAATCCCTCGGACAGAGGAGCCTGGCGGGCTACATTCCATGGGGTCGCAGAGAGTCGGACACGACTGAGCGACTAAGCACACACACAGTCAATAAAGACGGTAACGTAACACAGGGAATTCTATTCAGTATTCTGTAATAACCCACAAGGGAAGAGCTGGAAAAGAAGACGGAGGTGCACATATCTGAAAAAAAGCAGTACCTATATAGTGAGGGTGTGTGAAAAGACTGTTCCTCTGTGTGTACCTGCGCATACCCGTGTGTCCAAGTATGTGGAAGTGCCTGACAACACAGTTCCGTGGAGGGGACCAGTGACAGGGGTCGGGAGTGGAAGAGGAGATTTTTTTCACTCTACATTTCCCGTAATTTAGAATTTTGAACATCTGCATATACTACTTTAAGAACCCTCAAAAGATAAATCAAGCTATTTTTGAAAGGGGAATCCGTCAGAATTTCTGGTGGCAGGCAGGAGGCTTGGCGTCCTCGTTGAGGGTCCAGTCAGAGATGCTGGATGACCGTATCCTGATCAGGCCTCTGTGTCACAGAGTCTGACCAGCCGGGGACGGGCTCCAGGCAAGCGGCTTGGAAGCGGGGTTGGTCGGCCCTGCACTAAGTGGCGGCCACTGCATGCCCTAGCCCAGTGTTGACCAAAGCAGCTCAGAGCCGCCTGAGAGGAGTAGCAGACGGCTGGGCTTCACGGCTACCCTTTCCTGTCCTACATTTTCTGTAAATTTAGGGCAGGTCTCTGAGTGACACCGTGCCTTGAGCAGAGTCCTACCTCCGTGGGGGGACAGGGGGAGGCTGCGTTTTCGATAACTTCTCCCCCTTGGCTATTCCAACATCTGCCTCTCAAGCCAAATGAATTTTCTTTCTGCTGAGACAACGCTCGCTGACGCCTGCCTCTGGGGCCGCTGACAACATCTCTGTGTCTTTGCTTTCCAGACATCTGCCTCTGAAACCGAACGGAGTCCTGTGCGATGGGGGAGCAGTCACCATGGCTTTGCTTGGAGGCCCCTGGACCGCTCAGATGAGGCAGGAGACGACAGAAAAGAAGACCCCTGACAAAGCTCCTTCTCTGGTTGCTTCGAGGTCAGCCGTGAACTAGTAACAACACCGGTAAACTGAAGCTTCTTCATGGACCACAGATGTTCCGGTGAGCAAGGATGAAGCTAGAAGGCGGCTTGGTGTGTTCAGTGTGTCACTGCAGGCGGACGGACGGGCAGGTGTGGTCTCAGGAGGCCCCGGATGGGGCTGGAAGGTTCTTGAGGCACCAGCTCAGGAGACCCAGCTGCTGGGCCCACAGCAGGTGGGGTGGACCACTGGGTTCTGTTACTGCTGCCCCTCCCCACTTTCCTTCTCCCCTTCAGAACTACTTTTACTGAACTCCATCGCACTCTGCCCCTGCCCCTTTCTGCATGCGGGGACGGCCCTGTGTCACCTGAATAGGTGGTTATTTGATGATGCTGCGGGGGCGGGCAGGGGAAGACCACCGCTAGGCAGCCCTCCCCCAGCCCCAGGGAAGGGTCCCCAGCAACCTCTCCTTTGCTGAGCAGCTGGGGTGACCTCAGCCTCCAGAAAAGGGGAACATGGGCAAATGCCGCAGCCTCGTTGCATACTGGATAGTGGCACCTTCCAGAGTCAGTCTCCGGCCCTGACCTGGGTAAGAGCTGTGACGCATTTTCACGTCTTGCCGTCAGGTCTTGTAATTCTGAATGTTTCCCCTTACCTGGAAACACGCATATGCGTGCACCACTGCCCACAGGCAGACACGGCGCTCGCCTATTTCTTACAGGAGTTTTCAAATGAGACGTGATCTGTCCTTTCTGGGGAAGGTAGGGTTTCACAAGGACACGTCCCCAGCTCCCTCGTCCCCGACTGTGGTCGCCCTACGCAGCAGGCCCAGGCAACAGAGCTCCGCTCGTCCACGACGCCCGGGGCCCAGACAGGTGGCTCAGGTGAGGCAGAGCCAGGCAGCCCCAGGGCCGCGGGCGAACGCAGACGCGCCCCGCCTGAGCCCCAGGAAGCAGGTGCTGGCCGGGGCCCAGGCGGCGGTTCTTGCTGAGTCTGAAGAATCCCTTCAAGAGCTGGTAATGAGAGAAGCTGAAGCCCGCGCTGATTACAGACTTCGGCAGAACGCAGACGACAAAGGGCTGCGCCGGGAGCGGCAGATGGGGAAGGAGAGGGTGGGAAGGGCCTGGAGACCCTCCGGGTGGACCTGAGCCTGGCGGGCAGCGAGCCCCGGCCCGAGGCTCCCTCTACACAGGGGAGGCTGGCACGAGGGTCTGGACAATCGCACCTGGGGAGCCAGGGGGCCTGGCATCAGCAGTGGGCTTGGCCTGCCACCCGCGGGGGGAGGGAGATGGCGAAGGTGCGCCCACCACCCCCAGGGCCGAGGGTCTGCAAGAGGACAGGGGAGAAAACATGCGGGTGTGCGCCTCGGAGGCACAGCTGGTGTGCTGACCCGGGCCCAGGGGAGCCTGGAGGACCTCCAGGGAGCTCTGGGCAAGGAGGCACAGAGAAGCGGGGAGAACATCAGACGGGGCAGGCAGCCCAGCAGCAGGGGCCTCGGGAGACAGGATTCCGGCCCCGGCCGCCGTGACGGCCTCTGAACGACTCGCCGTCGGCAGACAGTGAACTCAGTGCTGACACGTGAGGGGGCTCCCCACGCGACAAGGCTGGCACACGAACGCCCGCAGTGCTACTGGTGCGCCGTGACGGCCTCTGAACGACTCGCCGTCGGCAGACAGTGAACTCAGTGCTGACACGTGAGGCGGGCTCCCCACGCGACAAGGCTGGCACACGAACGCCCGCAGTGCTACTGGTGCTGCTGCAGATGCTGGCACCGCGGTGATGCTGGCACCGCCGCTGCGCCGCCACCACCGCCACCGTGGTCCGCTCGTTCACGCTGATATACTGACCCCGATGCCCACGGAGCTGCTCCGGCTGAGGCCCACCTGGCACCCGTCCTGACCCTGACCCTGACGCTGCACCGGCAGTGATCCCGGTAACGAATGCTCACACTGACACCCAGGCTGAAGCCGTGTTACCGTGCAGAGACTGGACAACAAAACTCATACAAGCATCGTGCCCACTGGCAGCAATGCCCGCGTTCGCTGTCAGCACTGGCACGCCACAGTCCCCAGGGCCGCCAAGAGTCGGACGCGACCAAATCAACCTCGCGTGCACGCACGCACTCGTAGCCTGCTTTACAAACGCGAGAGCATTCAACCCCATGACCGTCCTCGACAGGGCACGCAACTGTCATCACCCCGCATTCGTAGACGAGCCGGGAGGGCACAGAGAGCTGGCAGCATGAAGACTTGCCCTGAAAGGGGCTTCTCGGAGGGTACAGCGGGTGGCAAGCCGGCCAGGGTGCCCTCAGAGCTGCAGTCTGTCCCTCCGCGTGGGAGCCCGCCAGTGGACAGCCAGGGCCTTCCCAGGACGATAGAGACACAGCGGCACACACCGGGGAGGTGGCACGGCGCCCGGAGCCCTCCTCCCGCTCCACCCTGGCCCCGAACAGAGCCTCCAGGCCAGCAAGGTGCTCGCCTCAGGCTCACCCCAAACGGCCACTTGGACCCTCTGTGCACCGAGTTGACCTGCATTTTATTCCCATATATTTTGTCGTCACTGCTGTTTAGTTGCTAAGTCATGTCCGACTGGACGTGACCCCATGGACTGCAGCCTGCCAGGCTCCTCTGTCCATGGAATGTTCCAGGTACGAATACTGGAGTGGGGTGCCATTTCGTACTCTAGGGGATCTTCCCAACCCAGAGACGGAGCCCGCGCCTCCTGCACTGGCTGATTCTTTACCATCTAAGCCACTGGCAGAGACCTACTTACATTTACAACTCTCTAAAGTGGAAATACAAACAAAGGAGACAGGCAACCAGAAGTAAGAATCACAGCCTATGGCTTGGGAGAGATGGTCCTCCCAAGACGGTCCACACGCAGACCCCCGTCACAGAGTTCCCGTCCCAGCTTTACGGGCAGACAGGCCACCAGGTCACTCTGGGGGGGTGTGGGCACCGACTGGAACAGCTGAGCCCCCTGAGCCGGTCTGCCCAGGTGAGACGACAAGAAAACCGGCCGGGGACCCTCAGAAGCATCACCAAGGAGGGGAACCCTTGCAGGAGACCAACGCGGGGTCCGGGCGCCCCCTCCTCAAATCCATTCCCCACCTTCTGCCACTCAACAGTGCCCGACCCCTCGGTGGGAGAGATTTATTTTTTTAACTTCGAGTGTTTCAGAGTCCATGAGAAAATGGTATTTCCTTGCCGGGAGTGAGAGAGTAAACCATTCTCACCCACAGGTGATGGAGGGGGTGGGACCTGGGGGTGAGCCTGGGGCAGGCAGGGAGGAACTGAGGGCCACACCTGCACGGCAGGCGGCTCCACAGCCCGGAAAGGGGAAAGGCCCAGCCTGGCGCCCCGAGCCGCCCTCCCGGGGGGACCTTGATGGGGACACTCAGAGGAGGGCAGGGGTGGTGTGGGGGCCCAGCTGGGGAGAGCCGTGCTGCTTCAAATCGCCAGGTCAGAGACAAAACAAGACAGAAACTCATGCTTGGCTCGGGGAGCCAAGGAGAAAATCAGTGAGGGGGCCATCCTGCTTTTTCAGCAAACCCTTGTGGGGAGGGGTACATCCTGGAGCAGCCCCCAGGCCAGAGCCCTGGTCCCTGGGCGCCAGGGTGGGTGTCAGCCCCGCAGCCACTGAGCCTCATCTGAGTCCCGAGGAGCACAGGGTCCTTACTAACCCCACACTCAGCCTTTCCCACAGGGTGCCCAGGGCTTGGAAGGGTACCTGGGACACTGGCTGGCACAGGAAGCCGCTGTGGCCCCAGCCCACCATCCAGACGTGCAGGTGCCCCCAGAGAAGTGGACGTGGTTCCAGTGAACTGCGAGGCGGGGCCACCACCTGGGGTTCCACCCGGGCTCTGGGGAGACCGCACAGGAGGTGGTGCGGTCCGTCCAGCTTCCTACTGCCCCTTGCCCCAACTCAGGCCACGGGCACCTCACCCTCCCCACCCAGGCTCCAGGGGGCTGCTTGGTACCAGCCCCGGCCTCGAGCGATGCTCTGCTCCGTGTGTGAGTGTGTGTGTGCGCGCGCGCGTCACTAGTGGACACACTGGCGAGGGTGGACACCGGCTCCCGGGTGACCGTCCTTTGGGGCCACGTGGGAGCAGCCTCGGCTCAGGGAGAGGACCGGTCCTCACCCGCAAACGTCAGGAAGCGCAGGTCGTTGTGGGGCCCGGGGAGCGCCGCTCTGGCCCGTCCCTGGATTCTGGCGAAGCCATTTGTCCTTCGCAGCGTTCGTTCCCCGCATCCGTCCGGAGCTCCCGCAGCAAGACGCGCCAGCGTCCCTCCCGCGCAGGTGAGCGGGTTCATTCCAGGTGATGCGCGCCGCGGAGCAGACGCTGACAAGGGACCCTTCTCCTCACTCGCGATGTAGGTCACAGCTCCCTCGATTGGCTATTGCCATGGCAACCGGAGCTCCTGCTGCGCTCGGGGACGTGTGACACTGCTCCTCCGGGCCGGGCGCGCACAATCCTGTGCGAGACGCTGCTGCGCGGCCCCCGCGCCCGCGGCCCCAGGAAGACCCGGCCACACCCGCGCGTGCTGACCACCCGCTCTCTCTCCGAAGATCGAAACGCCGGCGGCCGTGGTCTCCCGGGAGCCTCTGGAACCAGACACTGCCCGCGCTCCGGGGCTGCGCAGAGCCGGCCGCTGGGAGGTTAGCGGGGCTCCGAGCGCGTGCCTCTCCCCGCGCCGGCGAGGTCCCTGAGCCAACCCGGAGCAAGAACCCCGCGGCTGCCAGGCCCTCCACGCAGTGGGCGGTGCACGCATCACACACACACACACACATACACACACACCCCTATACATACACACACCTACACACACCCCTACACACCTACACACGCACAGCTATACACCTACACACACACACCCCTGCACACACCCCTACACACCCTACACACACACAGCTACACACACACAGCTATACACTTACACACCCAGCTATACACCTATACACACACACCCCTACACACACCCCTACACAGCCTACACACACACACAGCTACATACACAACTACACACACACCCCTACACACACCCCTACACAGCCTACACACACACAGCTACACACACACAGCTATACACCTATACACACACACCCCTACACACACCCCTATACACCCTACACACACACACAGCTACATACACAGCTACACACACACACACACCCCTACACACCCTAAACACACACAGCTACACACACACAGCTATACACCTATACACACACACCCCTACACACACCCCTACACAGCCTACACACACAGCTACATACACAACTACACACACACACCTACACACACCCCTACACACACCCCTACACACCCTACACACACACAGCTACACACACACAGCTATACACTTACACACACACACCCCTACACACACCCCTACACACCCTACACACACACACACAGCTACATACACAGCTACACACACACACACCCCTACACACACCCCTGCACACACACAGCTATACACCTACACACACGCACCCCTGCACACACCCCTACACAGCCTACACACACACACAGCTACATACACAACTACACACACACACCTACACACACCCCTACACACACCCCTACACACCCTACACACACACAGCCATACACCTACACACACACACCCCTACACACACCCCTACACACCCTACACACACACAGCTACACACACACAGCTATACACCTACACACACGCACCCCTGCACACACCCCTACACACCCTACACACGCAAACACCTACACACACCTACACACACAGCTATATACCTATACACACACACACCTACACACACCCCTACACACCCTACACACACACACAGCTACACACACAGCTATACACCTAAACACACACCCCTGCACACCCTACACACACACAGCTACACACACACAGCTATACACCTATACACACACACACCTACACACACCCCTACACACCCTACACACACATACACCTACACACACACAGCTATACACCTATACATACACACACCTACACACACACCTACACACCCTACACACACACCTACACACCCTACACACACACACACACCTACACACACACACCCCTACACACACCTCTACACACCCTACACACACACACACCTACACACACACAGCTATACTCCTACACACACACACCTACACACACCGTTACACACCCTACACACACACACAGCTATACACCTACACACACACCCCTGCACACACCGCTACACACCCTACACACACACACCTACAAACACACAGCTACACACAGATATATCTCACACACACCTGCACACACCCCTACACACCCTATACACACACACACAGCTACCCACACACAGCTATACACCTATACACACACACCCCTATACACACACCTACACACCCTACACACACACACAGCTACACACACACAGCTATGCACCTACACATACACACACCTACACACACCCTTACACACCCTTCATACACACACACCTACACACACACAGCTATACTCCTATACACACACACACCTACACACACCCCTACACACCCTACACACACACACAGCTACACACACAGCTATACACACAGCTACACACCCTACACACACACACCTAAACACACACACACTCCTATACACACACACACCCCTACACCCACACACACCCCTACACACACACCTACACACACAGCTACACACACAGATATACACACACAACTACACACACACAGCTATACATCTAAACATACACACACTCCTATACACACCCCCACACACACACCTACACACACCCTACTTACACACACACCTACACACACACCTATACACCTAAACACATACACACTACTATACACACGCAACCCCCTACAAACACACCTACACACCCTACACAATCCCTACACACACACACTCCCCTACACACACAGACTCCTACCCACACCCCTACACACACATAGCTACACACACACCCCTATACACCTACACACACACACTCCTATACACACACACCCCTATACACCTACACACACACACTCCTATACACACACACCCCTACACACTCTACACACCCCCCTACACACAGACCCCTTACACACACACACCCCTACACACACACATACACACATACACCTAAACACCCTACACACACACCTATACACCTACACACACTACACACGCAAATCTCTCACACACACCCCTACACACACATAACCCTCTACGCCCGCACACCCATACACACACACCTACACACCCTATACACACACACAGCTACAAACACATAGCTACACACACACTCACCTACACACACACACCTCACACACACACACCTACACATACACCTACACGCACACCTACACACCCTACACACTCACCTACATGCAAACACACACCTACACACACCCCACACACCCCTACACACACCTACACACACCTACACCTACACACACCTAAGACACCCCTACAGACACCCTTGCAGACACACACTCCTACACACACACCCTACACACACACACCTAGACATACACTCCCCTACACACACACACCCCTACACACCTACTGCTCCATACACACACATGTACACACATGCACATCTATACACACCTACAAACCCACCTACACACACACACAGACACCCCTACATACACACACCCCTCCACACACACACACACCCATACACACCCTTACACATACTCACCTACACACACACACACACACTCACACACACATACATACACACACACCCCTCCACACACACACACACCCATACACACCCCTACACACACTCACCTACACACACACACACTCATACACACATACATACACACACACCCCTACACACACACACACAGCTTGGGGTACACCCACACACACACAGCCTGCATGCACACACACACTCATACACACATACATACACACATACATACACACACACCCCTCCACACACACACACACCCATACACACCCCTACACACCCTCACCTACACACACACACACACACTCATACACACATACATACACACCCCTACACACACACACACACAGCTTGGGGTACACCCCCACACACACAGCCTGCATGCACACACACACTCATACACACATACATACACACATACATACACACACACCCCTACACACACACACACACACACACTCATACACACATACATACACACACACCCCTACACACACACACACAGCTTGGGGTACACCCACACACACACAGCCTGCATGCACACACACACTCATACACACATACATACACACATACATACACACACACCCCTACACACACACACACACACACTCACACACACATACATACACACACACCCCTCCACACACACACACACCCATACACACCCCTACACACCCTCACCTACACATACACACACACTCACACACACATACATACACACCCCTACACACACACAGCTTGGGGTACACCCCCACACACACAGCGTGCATGCACACACACACATGCGTGCCCCTCCTCCCCTGCAGCCTTCGGTGCACATGCCCCTCCACACCCCACACACACACCCGGACACACCCCCGCGGCTGAATGTGCAGGACTCCTGTGCCGCCGGCAGTGAGGCAGTGATGGAACACTGTGCCCACCAGGAGCCCGTGCTCCTCACCTGGGCCATCGCGTGGGAAAGAGCCGAGCAGCTCCCGTGATGCGCCCTGGAGGTTTAGGGGCCACAGCCTACACCCTCACAAGCCTGGCACCACAGCTTCCCACCACTGAGAGCCCATGTCTGTGTGAGGTGATGCAGCCCGAACCCCGAGCCCCGTGCTCCATCGAGAGGATGCCGAGCAGGTCGCAGAGAGTGTCTGATGGGTCCGGCCCCAGAGAACAGGCGTGGTTCCAGGGATGCGGGGACAGGTGGGTCGGGGGGCTGATGAAGGCGCTGATGGAATTCCAGGACCTTCTACAATATGGTCACTCGTAACAGCCCCGTAATAAGTCCTGACATCTGCATCTCCAGGTTAGAAAGGAAGGCGCAGAGAAGCAGGTGGGTAACCAGCAATACTAACTGGATGCCCCGGGACATATGAAGGTGAGTCCGAGCCCTAGTCCGCACTGGGAGAACCCTGAGACCACTCCCAACCCCTGCCCGGCGCACACCCCAGAGTGGTCCACTCACCACCATGGGGAGGCCTGTGGCCACAGCGGCTGTCACTCTGGGATTAGGTTTTGCTCTGTGGCAAGGGAGGAGGGACCAGGCAGATATGATGAAGGTCCCGATGTAGCCAATTGTGAGTCCACCCGGAGAGAAACAGTCCCGGTGGGCCTGGCCTAACCCAATGGGCCAGGCTGTCCCTGAAGGGAGGCTGGAAGTCAGGGATCCTCCGACTGACCCTAGAGAAGCAGGGTGCCCCAAGTCCCACGGCTGCAAGAGCATGAATTCTACCATTGATCATGTGAGCTTGGGAGGACCCCAAGCCTCAGGTGAGACTCCCACCCTGGCCCAGACCCTCGAGTCAAGCCTCCAGGGCAGTGTTCGGCCGAGCTGAGTCCAAACTCCTAACCTGTGGAAAACGTGAGATCAAATGTGTGTGCTGTTCTCAGGGGCACGACGTGTGGTCATCCACCTCACTGCCATGGAAAACAACCGCACTGGGCCCGAGACCAGAGTCCACACTCGTACGACTAGAGAAGCCCAGCTCAGGGACTCCGGAGTCGAGGTTCTGGAGCTGAGTGAGCAAGCAAGGTGGGCATAAGATCCTGGCCGCTGAGATCAGTGCAGGGGCCGAAACCGTGGTGCCCAGGAGCATGGTCACTAGTGACCTTGAAAACCATCAAAGGAGACAGAGGACCGGCTTCTCGCGAGAACCACTGCGCAGGTGCAGACAGCAAGCGGGCCGGGAACCGCCGGCCTCCCGCGAGACTGTCATTTTTATCCACAAAAGAGACGTATAACAACAAGTTGAAAAAACGGAAATTAAAACTACCAAAACAAAGCTATTCTGTGCTTATTGAACTAAGAAATACATTTGCAGCTTGCCACGGTTTCCAAGGGCTGGTCCCCGAGAGGAGGAACACGCTTTGTTGATTTTGTCAAGACACCCTGCCCAAGCGTGAGGCTCATAATAGGAGTGATTGATATGCATGGGCTGCCGCGCGTTTCTGTCGCAGCCCCGATCCATTCTGTGAAAGCAAACCAGCATTTAGCCGTCTGTTCTGAGATGACAGGCCTACAGCAGGCCTGGGGGTGGGGCGGGGGGATCCCTGTGCCGCTCCTGTTAGAGGGAGTGTATCAGCCTACCGGAAGTCAGGGGCCTTCCAAAACATGCAGAGACTGTTAAGGATACCAGCCAGCCAGTCCAGTTCACACTCCACCTACTCTGGGAGGGAGAGAAGCTGGAATCCTCGCCCCGGTCTAGGCCATCGGTAAGAACACTCCAGGTGCAAAGCTGTGCCCGGTTTCCAGCACAGAGCTGGCCCCCAGGGCCTGGCCTCTTACCTGCTGAAGCATCCCTGTGCCCTTATCTGCTATGTGAGCAAAACAGCTGCCCTACTCGGGGACCACGGCCCCCCGAGGATGCTGTCCCGTGAGGGCAGGGACGCCACCAGTGCAGGCTCCAAGAAGCAGCTCCTGTTATGAGGTTCCGCTTTATCCCATGTGATGAGTCAAAGGCTCACCATGAGGTGAGAACCCCCAGTGGTCTGTGCTGACCCTGCATCCTGAGGGGTCCGGCCTCCAGGGGAACTTCACAGGCGGGTGACCTGAGAGAGCGTGCAGGCCGTGCGTTCTTCTGGGTGCAGGAGTGACCGGGGGACAGTGCCGAATGGATGATGCGGCGTGCACTGGGAGAGGCGGGTCCTGGGGCGAGGAGGCCCCGCTGAGTAGCAATGGACAGAAGGACAGACAACCCCGAGAAAGCCGCCCCTTGGCAGCCAGGACCTCAGGAGGTGTGACGGCCTAGGCTCCATCTCCCATCTGCTCAGCAGGGAAAAAGAGCCCGCTGGTCTGTGTGACCCCTCGCAGCCGCGATCGCCTGGAACGGTTCTGAACACAGGGCAGGCCAGCAGAGCTTCACTGAAAGAAGCTTATGCACAAACAGGGTCAGGGAACGCAGGAGCGTCCACGAAGACCCCCGAAGGCTGGGGAGGTGGTCCCTCACCTCTGACGACAGGGTAGCAAGCTCACACTTACGTGCATGCATCACAGAGGGTCAAGATGAGATGCGGTCGCACAGAAGACCCTGATCACAGCCTGGGTACCTCTCATACCTTCAGGGAAATCCTATCATTGTTTTAAAAAAACAGAGCTCCGCAACCGCAGGGGATGAAGTCAGTGGTGGAACACGCTTCTTTCGGAAGTCATTCCCCGGCCCGGGGAGGGACGTTCCAGGGGCCTGTCTGCTTCCTGCCTCCCTCTTCTCCCGGTGGAGGGGATCCGTGGGGGATGTGCGGCCACGCCTGGACCCCTCGGGGTGGGAAGACCTGCTTCCTGAGCTGAGAGAAGGCTTCTGGCTTCCCCCAAGCCAGTCCCCTTCCTGAGGCGACCTGCACCCCGTGGGCAGCTGACGCGAAGTACCCAGGCCCCTCTCCCAGACAAGGTAGTACCAGCTCTGAGGGACCGCCCCAGTTCTCGGAGTTCTGGTGGGTTCGGCCTCCCTCCCCGACACAGGTGGGGGTCCCGGGGCCCCTCCTAATACACTCCCTGCTCACAAATGCTCTGGAGGTTCCTTCTGGGGAACCCACTCAAAATAAACCATCCCAGACCCCCATCAGCTCTCTCTCTGCTGTGGCTGGCAAGCATGTGAGCTGAGGTCCACGCCACGTCATGTGCTGGCCCCCAGTTCACGCTTTCTCCCTTCGCCTCTCCTCCACCTGTCTGAGCACAGCTATAAATATTTATTATTGATTTCAATTTGCACAAAGCATATTTTATTCTCATTACAGGAACCTCAAAAACTTGAGACATTTTTGATCACCCTTGAGTTCCCCTTAATAATTAATTTGGGAGCGATCATCAACAAATTTATGTAAAAAGCTCCTTGACTTTTTCTTCTAGAATTGGAGGCTTCTGTCCTCTTTCATAAGCTCCAGTTTAGTGTTTGGCTGTGATGTGCTTCCTGGCAATTTTCTCTAGCCTGGATATACAAGAATCAAGCTACTCAATAATTTGAAACTTGCAACACCTAAGCCCCATCTTTTTTTCAGGTTAAAAAACATTTATGAAACATGTCTGCGCTGTGCAGTGTGTGCTTTTTGTTGTTGTTCAAAATAAGCGGTGACTCAACAATAGTCAAACTCAGAGCAGAAGGAGCCCAGGGAGTTCTGCTGTCTCTGGAGCAGTCAGTGCTCAGCCATGCAGCTCCCGCAGTGAGGCGCTGCCCCAGGTGAGCATGCATGGCTGTTTGAGCTTAGGATTTTGAGGGCATGGCTATTTGCACTTACTTTTCCTGAGAAGTTATTGTTCATGTCCTTTGTCTCTTTTCCTGAAGATGGTCAACTACATTCTTTCAGGCAAATTTTTTTTACCTATCAGATTGATAAAGGTCAAAAATTAGCCATTTGCAGCATCAATAATAATGAGGGATAAACTCTCATGCACAGTGGCAGAATATAATAGTCTACGGCCGAACAGCCTTTCGGAGAGAACTTTACCATCACTTATAAAATCAAGAATGTGCATAGCATTGCACCCAACCCTTTCACCATTAAGAACTCAGCATACAGAGAAGTTCACACAAACTGGCCCAGGTGTGACTGTGGCTGGTCACGGCAGCCTTATGTGTGACAGAGAAATATTGGACACAGGTGTCTCCCATGGGGACCGTTTAAATGCCCCCTGCACCCAGCACAGAGATCTGAGGGCTGTCTGAATGGATCTGTGTGGACTGTCAGGAGGGGCAGCCAAGGGGACTCACAGACCAGAAGGGGAAGCTGCACAGCAAGGTCTGTACTTCCACATTCAGAGAAAAGATAATACACACACACGCACACGCGCGGTCACTGATCAAGGTGTCCAAGAAGTGGTCAGTTATGGTCAAGTGGGGCAAGGAGGGCCAAGCAAGAGGTGGGGATTTTGCTGTTTCCTTTATATTCTCCTCTTCCAACTTTACCTACACAAAATATGTTGATCTCGCATTTAAAAACTAATTAAAAAAACACAACTTCTAAAACTTTATTTTTGGGGGCTCCAAATCCAGTACTCTTGCCTAGAAATCCCATGGATGGAGGAGCCTGGTAGGCTGCAGTCCGTGGGGTCGCTAAGGGTCGGACACGACTGAGCGACTTCACTTTTACTTTTCACTTTCCACTTTCACACATTGGAGAAGGAAATGGCAACCCACTCCAGTGTTCTTGCCTGGAGAATCCCAGGGACGGGGGAGCCTGGTGGGCTTCCGTCTATGGGGTCACACAGAGTCGGACACGACTGAAGTGACTT
This sequence comes from Moschus berezovskii, assembly GCF_049115385.1. NCBI lineage: Eukaryota > Metazoa > Chordata > Mammalia > Artiodactyla > Moschidae > Moschus > Moschus berezovskii. The sequence continues at coordinate 127,345,288 of NC_142462.1, forward strand.
AGCAGCAGCAGCAGCAGCAAAATCACTGCAGATGCTGATTGCAGCCAGGAAATTAAAAGACGCTTACTCCTTGGAAGGAAAGTTATGACCAACCTTGATAGCATATTAAAAAGCAGAGACATTACTTTGCCAACAAAGGTCCGTCGAGTCAAGGCTGTGGTTTTTCCCGTGGTCATGTATGGATGTGAGAGTTGGACTGTGAAGAAAGCTGATCGCCGAAGAATTGATGCTTTTGAACTGTGGTGCTGGAGAAGACTCTTGAGAGTCCCTTGGACTGCAAGGAGATCCAACCAGGCCATTCTAAAGGAGATCAATCCTGGGTGTTCATTGGAAGGACTGATGCTAAAGCTGAAACTCCAATACTTTGGCCACCTCATGCGACGAGTTGACTCACTGGAAAAGACTCTGATGCTGGGAAGGATTGGGGGCGGGAGGAGAAGGGGATGACAGAGAATGAGATGGCTGGATGGCATCACCGACTCTGTGGACATGAGTTTGAGTGAACTCTGGGAGTTGGTGATGGACAGGAAGGCCTGGCGTGCTGTGATTCATGGGGTCGCGGAGAGTCGGACACGACTGAGCGACTGAACTGAACTGAACCAATGCAGGGCAAGTTGGAAAGGAGGAAAAGTAATTTCACTTTGGACCCCCAGTGTTTTGTATTGTTTATAATTCATTGATTTTACTTAATAAGATTTCAAGGAATACTTTTTTTATATATATAACAGGCTTTGATATAAGTTTCATAGTCACTGATTCTAGAACATTCTACATCCATTTCCTGGGAAACAAGATTTCGCAAATGTACATGGCTGTATGCATTCACCAAGAACATTCTGGCCCTTCCAACTTACTCAAAAATTATTCTATGAGCTATTTTCACTGATGTACTGACTGATAATGGTTAAATCAGTTAAAAGTTAAGAAAGTTGGCCAAGGGAGAAGGAAGCTAAGTCAGATTAAGTTGATATCCAGAAAAACAGCTAATTCTATGTTCCATGAAAGTAAAACTTGTTTTGTTGTTGAAGTTCCTGCTGCTGGTTGTCTCCCACTGTTTATTCTCCTCTTTCCAACAGCTCCTAATTTTAGCAAGACAAGAAGCCACTTACAATAAGCATCATATTTCTGTCTTCTTTGGAACTGGGGGCAGCTCTACAAATAAGCCCAATGAGATGTAAGTAGAAATGTTGAGTAAAACTTCTAGAAAGATGATTATAGGAAGCCAGCTCTGCCAAAGGTGCAGCCCTTTGGGTGTCCTGCTTCTGCTCCTCTCTGTGGCTGGCCACACAAATACGATGGCTGGAATTCTGGCAGCCACATTTCACCATGAGGCAACCTGAAGATGGAAGCTGATCCTAAGGACACTGATCAGGAAGATCACAAAGATGACTCACAATATATCAGAGCCAGCAAGCTGCCCATGTGTGTGTGCTCAGCCACTTCAGTCATGCCCGTCTCTTTGCAGCCCCAAGGACTGTACCTGCCAGGCTCCTCTCTCCATGGGATTCTCCAGGCAAGGATACTGGAGCGGGTTGCCATGCCCTCCTCCAAGGGATCTTCCTGACCCAGGGACTGAATCCACATCTCTTATGTCTCCTGCACTGAGAGGTGGATTCTTTACCACTAGCACCGCCTGGGAAGCCCCCAAACTACCCATGGACTTACACATATGTGTGTTTTAAGGAAATAAATTGGGTAGCCCCCAGTTCCAAGTCTGGCTCCTAAAAAGCTTCTAAAGGATCCTCTCCCCCTTCCCTTTCCTGTCTGCCAGCTGAACAGGGGATGGAGTGGGACACATGAATATGGCTGTGCCACCCAAGGAAGGAGTCTGAGCCCCCAGGGGATTCCAAGGGGAAGGGGCTTGCTATCCTCCAGCTAGACATACACCCCTCCCCACCCCTCAAACCGTGGGCTGAGCTGAGAGGGAAAACTAAGCCTGTGCTGGTTAAGCACCAAGTCCGTTGGTGTTCAGACGCATCCCTCCAGTCTCCACCTCTCGACATTTGACCTTCTCCTCGTGCACTGCCGTTATTCAGCCACTCAGTCATGTCTGACTCTTTACGACCCATGGATCATAGCACACTGAGCTCCCCTGCCCTTCACTATCTCCCTGAGTTTGTTCAAACCCATGTCCGTTGAGTCGGTGATGCCATCCAACCATCTCATACTCTGCCCGCTTCTCCTCCCACCTTCAATCTTTCCCAGCATCAGGGTCTTTTCAAATGAGTCAGTTCTTCATATCAGGTGGCCAAAGTATTGGAGCTCCAGCTTCAGCATCAGTCCTTCCAATGAATGTTCTCCTTGCACATCTACGCCCAAAGCCCTCTCTTCTCACAAGGATTCATGGTGGGTTGTGGATCACCCTACTTCAGGATGACCACAACACAACAAAGGAGAAAGGTGACCAGCTTCCCCGAAAGACCTCAATGAAAACATAAGCCCAGAGTCGTAAGACACAGGGTGAGGCGTGAGGTGGCTGGTTAGCTCAGAGGTTGTTCGAGCCAGTGGCTCACTCTGGGCCCACCCGACAGCTGGCTGGAGACAGTGGGATGTCCCCATGCTTTCAAGGCCCTGAGACAAGCTGATATGAGAAAAATAAAAGAAGAGTTTTTGTCTGGATGGCTGAATAAGCGTGTGTTCACTTTTCGTGCTTCCTCAAACCCCATTGAAATGACAAGAGAAAAAGAATTGAGTTGAAAAGTGTTTCCACCAGCAGATCTGGGCCAGAAGGAATCGCTGGGAGACATCCAGAAAATGGAACCTGATTGAGGATGAAACCATCAGGTACCAGGGTTCCCATGGAGGCAAAAGACAAAACATCTGAAAAGTGAGTTTTCCCAGAAGAACTCAGAAGAGCCTGAATCAGAGGCTGTGAGAACTTAAGCAGGGAGTTCCCTGATGCTGCTGAGATGTGCTGGTGGGTCCAAGGGTGGGAACAGGGTGAAGGCGCGCCTGCTCTCAAACCAGCGGGCCTGGCATGTTCAGTTAGGCAAACGCCACAGGTGGTTTCAAAGTGTGGGTTCTGGCTGGGAAGACCCCATGGCCAGAGAAATGAGGCGCACCCAGGCAGAGCCGCAGCCGTCAGTGGGGTGGGCTTCCTCGAGGGTTCACAGGCCCCAGGGATGCTCACCCCACACACTTCCCACCTCTCCTCCTGCTCCTCCCAGGCCAGAGTCTGTGCACCCTCTGTAAGAATAACTGACTCCTGCTGGCTGGAAACGTGCCCCACCACGCGCGAACCCCCAGTCCACATCCAGTCCGGAGAGCCCCCGACCCCGAGGAGAGGAACAGCAATGCGGGAGAAAGCCAGTAACGTGAAGAAAGGTGCTCAGCTCGACACAAAAGCAGACGTGTCTCTTTAAGGAACAAGAGCTGTTCTGAGTCATGGAATAAGTGAAACAGACACCGACAATTAAGACATTCAGAGGGACTGGAGAGGCTATTCCATGCATACAAATAGAGGCACTGATACAAAAAATTACTTAGCAAATACCTTATGAATTACAAATAGGATTACACAAACGAAAACCTCAGTAGAAGTCTCTACAGCAGGAAGAGCTGGAAAAAGGACGTGTTGTGAACGGGAAGCTGCAGGTGGGGGAGCAGGGGGTTTCTGAACAGAAGGCAGTGCAGAAGGAAGGACCGACGGTGCAGAGGAAGATTCGGTTCACACGCGTAGGGAAGAGGTGCTCAGCCTCCAGCGGGCGTGGACAGAGGAAGGCGTGTGCAAAGATGCACCCGGAGGCTCACTGCGAGCATAAAGCCTCTTCCCGTCGACCAGCACGCTGCTCCATCACACAGACACAACTTGGTAAGATATCTGATCATCAGGCTTTAACAAAAACACAGAAAACACAGACTTAGGAAGCGAGCATCTTACTTACAAAGGTTCACTGATCAGACTGCTGTGAAATCTGTGGTTGACAAGCTCTGATAGATGAAGATGAAATAATGCCTTTAAATTTCACCAGGGAAATTATTTGAAATCTAGAATGTGACTCCAAGCTAAAAGTTGATACAACCACGAAGACAAGAGAAAGACATTTGCAGACTCTGATTTAGAAAATCTACCGAGAGTTACAGCTCCCTGAAGGAACCGATGTTCCAGCAAAATTGACAGCAGAAATAATACAAAAGGTACAAGATAACAGGGTTCAGAAAGAATGACAAACAAAAACCTAAGGACATATTTTAATTGTTGAGAGCATGGCTGAGAAATGTAAAGGCGACTGTTAAGAGATTACCTTTAAGGAAGCAGGAGTGCAGAGTGAAAACAAACAAACCCTTGAACTAAAGTCCCCGATGATGTTCCACAGAGCAGTAGCTGGGAGTAAAGAGAAAAATCCTTAAATCCTCTAAGAGAGGAGCAAACCGGCACCAGCAAAGTATTCGCAATCAAACTTCTCAACAGCAACCCTGGAAGCCAGACATCAGTGGGGCAAAATATTGCGGGGGGGGGCGATTTATTACCCAACTAAAACCGGTACACCCCTCTGAACAAACAAGCATGAGAGTGGAGTAAAGGCATACTCGGGTACAGAAATCCCGAGAAATCCACTCTTTCTCAGCAAGTTCCTTGAAGGTGTGCTCCCACACAACGTAAGAGGAATCTAATAAAGGAAAATGGTGGCATCCACCAAGTCCAGCTCCAATGAGGGGAACAGGGCACTCGGCACAGTCAAGGGTTCAAGCTCCAAATGATCACAGCGTGGCCGGCCCAGAGCATTAGGCCCTCGTGGAGCGGGAGAAGGAGGGAACCGGGGATGTGAGAATGGATGGATCTTCTGGCACGTTTACCAGACTGAGAGTATTAGAGCTGAAGGAACGCTGGAGAGTGAACTTGTGTGTGATAAACACACAAAAACAAGGAACTTGCTGGCTGTGGGGCAGGGGAATGGAGGGTGGAACTGTGACGCTATCCTTTTTTATAATTAATAATACGTTCTCACTTTTGATAGTAAATACACAGGCGGTGGCCGTTGCCCCTCAGTTGCTAGCATGCATTGTGTGCTGTGCTCAGTTGTATCCAACTCTCTGCGACCCCGAGGGCTGCAGCCCACCAGGCTCCTCTGTCCATGGAATTCCCCAGACAAGAATACTGGAGTGGGTTGCCATTTCCTCCTCTGGAGGATCTTCCCAACCCAGGGATCAAACTCGCAACTCTTGGGTCTCCTGCATTGGCGGGCGGATTCTTTACCACCTGTACCACCTGGGAAGCCCTGTAGGTATCTGTAAGATGGTTTGATAGACGTTAACATTTAGGCACTCTGCACAGTGGGGTTCAGGTTGAGATGACTGATTGACAGGAAGAACGTGCAGGACCCAGGCAGGGATGTCTGAGAGGCCCCCCCACGGACAGGTCTAGAGGAGACTGGAGCAGATGGTCAGCAGACTCACTGCGGCCACAACACCCGCTCATGTCCGAGAAAGGAGGGGATGTCTCTGGGGAGGTGTTCAAACCTTCAAGCAGAGGAAATCTGGAAAGCAGTGGACATATGTATACTTATGGCTGATTCGCTTTGCTTTACAGTAAGAAACTAACACACCATTGTAAATCAACTATACTCCAGTAAAAATTAACAAGAATAACCTTCCATCAACACAAGACGGCACGAGACATTTGTTAGACCAGAACAGCAGAATCAAGAGAAAGCACTGTGGCTGGACGTCAGCCTCAAAGGAGACCATGTTTTGAAAAGTAGGGAAGGTGACGCTTGGATTGACAAGAAATTCTTGACAAACAGAGCTCAGTAATGATAGAGTGGCGTGCCCGCATAATGAGGAGAGTCCAGGTTTTCACAATTAAATTATATATAATAAAGAGTTAGTGCTTTCAGTCTCCAAAGGCTTTTAAACACTCAGGAATCCCCTTCCCAAAGAACCCACCTACCTCCTTCCTTCTGCTAAAGCAATCTATTTTTAGGCAACAGCAAAAGAAAAAGTGATGGTACCGGTGTTCAGAGGATTTTTTTTTTTAATTAGCGGTGCTCTCATCATTTCTACTATTTTTCCCAGTAGCCCATGTATCATAGTCACATTTTCAGTTTAAATATGCCTTGTGGGCTAGTCTAGGAGCCTCCTCACCATTTACAACGTTGTTTTTATGGGAACATGTGCTTAAATTAAAGTAATTGAATTACAAATAAAATGTGGAGATGATCACTTTAATTTTAATAAGGGATTTCATGTTTATATGAATGTAATTTTGTTCAATAAAAAAGCATCTGTCTACTTTTTGGCCAGTAGCTTATAAATAATACTGAAAGGGAAGTGATCCATCAAATGCTCTATGTTCATCTCTTTCTGACTTTGAGCTGAGGGTTGCAGAGTGGCTGATGGGCAGAGAGAGAGAGAGATGTGGTGACTTTGCTAAGTCACGTAAGGCCCAGCCACCCAAGTCCCAGGGGCAAGTCTACGAGGCAAAAATAGAATTGAAGTTATTTTTAGGAGTCTGCCACTTTTCGAATGCTACCAGTGAGCGTAATGACTGGCTAGGACCTTCTCAAGTTGCAGACAGTCCTACCTACATCCTTCATCCCCAACAGCACGTAAGTATGGCAGTAACCAGCTACCTCTCTGCTGACTTTAAAGATGCACGAGGGTGGGCCCTTTAATGAGGATATACAGTACTGTGGGAACAATGGACGCCAATATCGATCAACTTGTAGTGGGAAGGCGGCACCAACACGTCAGCTATAATGCTCTACGCGCAATTACTCTTTTTGTTCCTCTTTTATTTCCTTCTTAATGTTTCACGGCAAACTAAATAGCTAAGAAATTGCAAATGTGGAACAGCACATAATTCTTATTATTATGGTTAATTAAATAACACTCTCTGTGACACGTCACGGCAATTATCTCCGTTCCCCTCACTCTGCTGCTCCCATTAATTTAGTTCCTAAATTTATTTCTGAACTATGGGCTTTAATAGATAGTTATTTTAATGAGGTCTTTAAAAATGCATGTGTTGTTGATCAGCTTGCTCTTAAGATGCGTGGGGAATATGACATAGATTTCAGATAATTTAAAGGTAATTTAAAGAAAAGCCCACCATTTCTCAGAAAATAATTGAGAAAGTAATAGAACGGGTGTTCACGATTAAGACGTGAGCCAAGACTCAGCAATTTCCTTTAAATGTTGGGTTTTCTTCCATTGAGATCTTATCTAATTTGATTTCCTTTCTCGTCCTTAGTCTGATCTACCAGCTAAGATCCAAATGCTCTGTGAGTTTTAAAATTATGCTGTGCAGGAAGTACAGCACAGGGCAGAACAGCCACACTGGCACAGACCCCAAGGCTGGTGAAGACATGAGGGCATCTCGTGCTTTTAGCGGGCTGTGCCCGCACTGCACCGTCCCGCCACCATCACCCCCACTCAGGTGCCAACACCCTCAGGCTCACTCCCCTTCGCAGGACCATGATAAACCCCTAGGAGAAGACCTAAGCCTTATTCACCTTGGGATACAATTGGCTGACAACCCAAATGGCTCTTCTGGACAGGGGTTTCCATAGGATTTTATAGACTTGCTTTTATTTATTTTTTAATTGTGGCTATTGTTCAGTCGCTCAGTCGTGTCCAACTCTTTGAGACCCATGGACTGCAGCATGCCAGGCCTCCCTGTCCCTCATTATCTCCCGGAGCTTGAGTTGATGATGCCATCCACCCATGTTATCTTCTGTCCTCCCCTTCTCCTCCTGCCCTCAGTCTTTCCCAGCATCAGGGTCGTTTCCAATGAGTCGGCTCTTCGCATCAGGTGGCCAAAGGACTGGAGCTTCAGCTTCAGTATCAGTCCATCCAACGAGTATTCAGAGTTGATTTCCTTTAGGATTAACTGGTTTGATCTCCTTGCTGTCCAAGAGACTCTCAAGAGTCTTCTCCAGCGCCACAATTTGAAAGCATCAATTTTTCAATATTTTTATGAAACAAAAAACAAACAAAACCCAAAACAAAGGATATTTTAATTAAGGATGAAACAAGGGAAAATTATTTTGAACATAAAATTTACCTTTCCAAGAAGAAATAAAGCCCAGGCCACGCACGTCAATATTTGTGATTTAAGCTCTGTGACACTTCTCTAGCGAGGTGCATATATACATGTGTATGCATGGATAACTGAGTTACGGGGCTGTACAGTGGAAATAAACACAATACTGTAAATCAACCACAGTTCTATAAAAAAATTTTTTAAAGTTCCACTGGGAAGCCTCACATGACCAAAGCCCAGAGCCTTGTTTCCAGGGGCGTCTTTTCCTTCGCATTTGTGTTTTGATAGTACATGTGTATTTGCCTTCTGAGGCCTCTTATCTAGTGTCTTTGTTTCCATGGTAAATTAGAACAAGCCAATTTTTACCGCTGCTCATTAGAAACTAATTTCTCTATCCAGAATTACATTTCTGGCTTTTCTTGCATTAATTATCTTAAAGAGTGAGGTGACAGGCATTGAAGTTTTACAAGTAACTTCCACAAGCCCACGGTATTTAGTCAGAAGGAACACACTGAATGATTTCAGAATTTCCCAGCGATCAGTAAAACAACGTTGTTAATGTTGTTTATGTTAAGGCTGAAAGTAGAGATGAGAGCAATGCAGCTTTCTCTGCACCTGTGACCACCTATGTGTTGGGGTCCTGGAAGTGAGGGCTCTAACATTAAACCTTCGCATAAGCAAAAGCACCAAACTCAGTAACCTAATAAAGCAGCTTTCCTTAAATGTTTGCTGACTGATGGAAATGAAAAGGTAACTGCAGGTTTAACTACCTCCTCCTTGTAAGAGGCCTGTGAGTGGCACTTGAGGCCTGAAACTCCTGATTCTACTTCCTACTTCTTTTACCTTAAATTGTATGGACGCTGCCACTTAAGATTCAAGCCAGAGAAGTGACCAGATGGAGTTTATAATCCTGGCCTTTCTTGCTCATTTTTAAATAGCTTGATATTTCTGCAGTCCATGGGGTCGCAAAGAGTCGGATACCACCGGGCGACTGCACAACAGCAATAAATGTTGCTATCCACTCCCAATCTGGGGTGGCACAGAGGCCATGTGGACATCCACTTCTCTAAGCAGGGTTTTTGTTGTTGTTTGACCACCATGTTTTTTTTAAATAGGGGGCTGGGGTGGCACCTTGCAAACATTCTTGGAAGGAAATTCCCTGAAAGCCAGAGGTTGCACACTCAGTAACTAGACTAACATCTCGAGAGATGGTCCCTCCAAGACCATCTCCCTGAACCACAGCCCTTCCCAAGGTCAGGCTTGGCTTCCTACTCGTCACAATAACTCAGTATGTTTCTGAAGCCTGCGTTTGTCTGGATGATCTAAGCACTAAGTGGAAAGTTGCACCATCTGTGTGGATTAAACTTGACTCACAACTCGCCACACAGCTCTCATTCACAGAGCAACTGCTCAACCTGCTCTTAGAAACCCTGTAAATACAGTCAACTCCGATGTCACTGGAGTTGGTCGAGGCTGCCATTTGATTCCAGCTACTCCTGTGGTATCTTGAATGCAGGTGAGCCCTAGCAGGAAGTACAGCCAGCCTTGCTTTGGCTCTGAGAACTCCTTTCGAGGTCGCGGACTTCCACTGGGGAAAAGTTGCTCTGGCTGCAACCCTGCAAACCTCCTCTCCATCTTCTATGTCTGTTGTTGTTGTTTGTTACTCATAACTCAATCGTGTCCGACTCTCTGTGACCCCGTGGACCGCAGCACGCCAGGCCTCCCTGTCCTTCACCATCTCCTGGAGTTCACCCAGACTCATGTCCATCAAGTCAGTGATGCCATGCAGCCATCTCATCCTCTGTCGTCCCCTTCTCCCCCTGCCCTCAATCTTTCCCAGCATCATGGTCTTTTCCAGTGAGTCAGCTCTTCACATCAGGTGGCCAAAGGATTGGACCTTCAGCTTCAGCATCAGTCCTTCCAGTGAATATTCAGGGTTGATTTCCTTTAGGATTGACTGGTTGGATCTCCTTGCAGCCCAAGTGATTCTCAAGAGTCTTCTTCAGCACCACGGTTCAAAAGCATCAATTCTTTGGTGCTCAGCCTTCTTGTTTAACATTGCAGAACCCCGAACTAACTTTGCCTCCCTGTGTTTCTCTGTAACCACAGCATCTTCAAGGCCAATGTCATCTGTCAGATCCCTGTGGAGGAAATCGCTGAGGTGGTGGTTCCCTCACCCAAAGTCTTGGCTCAGAATGAAAATTCCCACACTAAGGCAAAGTGAACCGACTCACACCCAACCCCAGTGCTTCTCAGTTGTGCACAGATGAGCACACTAGTTTACAGGCTGGTTCCCCAGGTTGTGGGGTAATACTAGCCCTTGCCTCATAGATCTTTGCAAGGATCAGTGAGCTCATGGATGAAAACCGTTTGAAACAACAGGGCAATAGTCAGTGTTCATGAAATCTTAGTTCCTGTTATTATTTGCTGCTAAATCATGACACAGTATCTGTGGCCAGCACTGCCTCCCCGTGGGCCAGCCATGTCAAAGGGGACATAATCGGACTTGGGCTTACTCAGTACAAGGGAGCTGCCCATTCAGCTCCCCAGCTTGCTTCAGCAGGTGCTGTGTGCTTTCTTCAAATTGCTTATTATCTTTCCTGTTGTGATCAAATTTCTGAAAGCTAACCCAAGAGAGAACCCGCTTGCCAATGCAGAAGATATAAGAGATGCGGGTTCGATCCCTGGGTTGGGAAGAACCCTTAGAGAAGGGCATGTCAACCTACTCCAGTATTCTTGCCTGGAGAATCCCATGGACAGAGGAGCCTGGCGGGCTAGTCCACAGGGTCGCACAGAGTTGGACACGACTGAAGCGACTTAGCATGCATGCATGCAAGGTCTTCCCTGGTGGCTCAGGCAGTAAAGAATCCGCCTGCAATGTGGGAGACCCAGGTTTGATCCCTGGGTGGGGAAGAGCCTCTGGAGGAGGAAATGGCAACCCACTCTAGTATTCTTGTCTGGAGAGCCTCATGGACAGAGGAGCCTGGTGGGCTACAATACATAGGGTCAGAAAGAGTTGGACACGACTGAAGCAACTTAGCACGCAACCCAAGAGAATCGATAGGAAGAGAGAGTCAATGTATCTCCGAGATCATCACACACCTCTCCCACCCCCAATCCGCTTCAGTTCAGTCGCTCAGTCGTGTCCGACTCTCCGCGACCCCATGAATCACAGCACGCCAGGCCTTCCTGTCCATCACCAACTCCCAGAGTTCACTCAAACTCATGTCCATCGAGTCGGTGATGCCATCCAGCCATCTCATTCTCTGTTGTCCCCTTTTCCTCCTGCCCCCAATCCTTCCCAGCATCAGAGTCTTTTCCAGTGAGTCAACTCGTCGCATGAGGTGGCCAAAGTATTGAAGTTTCAGCTTTAGCATCATTCCTCCCAATGAACACACAGGACTGATCTCCTTTAGAATGGACTGGTTGGATCTCCTTGCAGTCCAAGGGACTCTCAAGAGTCTTCTCCAGCACCACAGTTCAAAAGCATCAATTCTTCAGCGATCAGCTTTCTTCACAGGCCAACTCTCACATCCGTGATATACATGACCACGGGAAAAACCATAGCCTTGACTAGACGGACCTTTGTTGGCAAAGTAATGTCTCTGCTTTTTAATATGCTATCTAGGTTGGTCATAACTTTCCTTCCAAGGAGTAAGCGTCTTTTAATTTCATGGCTGCAATCAGCATCCGCAGTGATTTTGGAGCCCAAAAAAATAAAGTCTGACACTGTTTCCACTGTTTTTCCATCTATTTCCCATGAAGTGATGGGACCAGATGCCATGATCTTTGTTTTCTGAATGTTGAGCTTCAAGCCAACCTTCTCTCTCTCCTCTTAGTGCCACGCAAAGTCCTCTTGCATCCCACCCCATGGGCTGAAAGGCGGGTGTAGGATAGGCCTTAGGAGGAAACAGGATGGGAGGAAGTGCGGGGCGGGTGAGAGCGGAAAAGACGGGCTGTGCCCACGATGCGCTGGGGTCTCAGACTCATCCTCTCCTCCCTCTTCACCCCTTCCCGCCTCCACACCCCCCACACACACCCCTTCCCCCCACTTCCTCGGCACCCCGGCCCCGACCAAATTTGGTCCAAACCAACTCCAGCTGCACCGTGAACCACTTGGTTTCTTCCCAGATTCAAAGCCTTACCATGGTCAAAACACAACCAACTCTTCTTATTCTATTAGGGTTTACATTTGTGACTCAAACAAGGTTTCGAAGGTCACAATTTGACATTACTCCATAAGTGGTAGATTTAAGATGTTTTGAGCTGACCATGTTATTTTCTCATGTGCAAACCAACCCGGATATTTGGCTGCATGTGCAAATGTGTTTAGATACGTCAGTTCCAATGGAGTCCCAAAGAATGACTCCCTTTCAGAAGGGTTGTGTGGTTTATGCTGTGTTTCCAAGGCCCTAGTCTTTCAGGAGGCTGTTGCAGGCTAAAGCCGTGATAACCCTTCCCCACTGATCTTTTTTATTCCACGGCCACGAAAGAAAACGCTGGACTCTTCCATTACGTCTTTTCTCCCTCTCTCGTCCCTTCTCTCCACCCACCCCCAGCCTCTCTTGCACGGTCATTAGAAGCAAACAGAGGACCACACTTCTACCTTTTAATTGGGTGTTTAACAGGACAGTGTTTGAAAGCAATTAACGGGGAAAAACATTTTTGTCCTGTTTTATCAATTGGTCTTCAAGAAAAATGCCAACCCAAGGTAATGATTCTGTGCGAGCCAGGAACCTGTTGTCCTTTTCAGTTTTTCCCATGTCACAATTTATTCACTGAATTCACTCTCCAAATTACCGCAGAGCCGATTGTCTCTCTGAGAGTGGAAAATGAGTTCGGCCTCCTCCGGCTTCCCCTTCATCTGACGCCCGCTTTTGGCTTTTCTTCTGCGCTGAGTCATGTGCTATGCGGGGAAAAAAGGAGAGGACCTTCCAAACTATGTGAAGTGGCTGGAGTGGCTTCTTAGTACCTGTGAAGAGCCCCCTCGAAGCAGCTTAGGGGACAATGGCAGATTGCGTCTGGCAGGGCTTTGTTTTGTCCACATGATCTATTTCGCACGCATCCAGGCAACTGATGAATGGGGATTAACGCAAGTTTTCACCTTATTGAAATGAGTGATTCAAAGCAAACAAATAGGGCCAACTAGTTAGAATATGAAACTGAAGATTCTCGAAGACCCTCTGTTATCCTGCAAGTCACATTCACTCTCAGCTGAAAAACATGCAGACGGACACACAAACCCCAGGCCATGTGACTGTCCCCACATTCATCTGATGTGGTCGGGACGCACGTCGGAAGCACTCGCCCAATCTGTGGGCAGCACGCAGCCCACCCTCATTCGTGGGGAGATAATCTGCACCTCCATTCTCAGAACCTGCATCAAAAACGTAATTAATCTATGTATTCAGTTCAGTTCAGTTCAATTCAGTTGCTCAGTCGTGTCCGACTCTTTGCGACCCCGTGGACTGCAGCACGCCAGGTTTCCCTGTCCGTCACCAACTCCCAGAGCTATGTATTAGGAAACATTAAGACGACAACCTGCTTTTAGGTTATTCTGTCTTGACACAAAACTGAAGTCTTGAATCATCACAACATAAAATGCTTTTAGTTTCAGATACTGTAGCTTTGCTGGTTACAAGAATTTCTTTAGGATTATCATGCAATAGTCCACTGTGTTGGGGTCATGTGGCAGCTATCAATGAATACAGGAGATTACACACAGAGACGTGCAGACATACATTCACCATCACCTCACACGCGCACACACACATGCACACACATGTAAGAGTCCTTGAATTCACTTGTTAAAGGGTTGGTTTCCATTGTATGTAAAGCATGAAAAGTGACCAACTTGATGAGTAGTTCATTTTCAACAGTTCTGATTTTATACAATCAGAATCACATCTGTTTCTTATAACTTAAATAACCTATTCATTTCCAGGCTTACTTCTCAAGCCTAACCAGAATGTGGGCTCAACTTCCTACCCCAACCCAATATTATCAGCATTGCTACAATAAAAGAAAACAAATCCTGAAAGGAAAACTGACAGGGTTTTTCGATATGATTACTTACAGTTATTGAAATGAAAATTTTTTTCAGATGCACAAATTTTTATTTTAACTTATTCATTTCTTTTTGAGGGCCCAAAAGACATACAGCAAGTGATTATTCAGGAAACAAGAAATACAAAGAAATAATGCATACATCTTTGAAACTCATGACCCAATGGGAGAGAATGCAAATTTAAAGGTGATACCATGCAATTTATCATAAGTATAGTGGCTCAGTCTACAAAAGGGAAGCCCAATTTATCATAAGCATCCAACTACTGGTATTGACATCCAGGAAAAAAAAAAAAGTAGCTAAGTTGGTAGAAGTACAGGATTCTTGTTTGAGACGGGTGGAAAACAAGGCTATCAGGACAGGTGTGGACGAGAATGACTGAGAAGTCTCAGTTCAGTTCAGTCGCTCAGTCGTGTCCGACTCTCCACGACCCCATGAATCACAGCACGCCAGGCCTCCCTGTCCATCACCAACTCCCGGGGTTCACTCAAACTCATGTCCACAGAGTTGGTGATGCCATCCAGCCATCTCATTCTCAGTCGTCCCCTTCTCCTCCCGCCCCCAACCTTTCCCAGCATCAGAGTCTTTTCCAGTGAGTCAACTCGTCGCATGAGGTGGCCAAAGTATTGCAGTTTCAGCTTTAGCATCAGTCCTTCCAATGAACACCCAGGGTTGATATCCTTTAGAATGGACTGGTTGGATGTCCTTGCAGTACAAGGGACTCTTGAGAGTCTTCTCCAACACCACAGTTCAAAAGCATCAATTCTTCAACGATCAGCTTTCTTCACAGTCCAACTCTCACATCCATCTAGTCTTTGCCAAATGGCAAATCTGTTTATTAGAGAAAGAGGATGGAAGAGGTGTTGAAGGGGCTTCCCCATCACTGGAGGGGCTTCCCTGGTGGCTCAGATGGTAAAGAATCTGCCTGCCATGCAGGAGACCAGGGTTTGATCCTTGGATTGGAAAGATCCCCTGGAGAAGGAAATGGCAACCCACTCCAATACTCTTGCCTGGAGAATCCCATGGACAGAGGAGCCTGGCAGACTACAGGTTGCAGAGTCAGATGCAATAGGAGACTACCATTTTCACTTTCACTTTTCCTCACTGGAGGGCAAGGTGAGGACGTGAGGAGAAGACACGGCAGCACAGGGGCCAGGAGGCTGCTTGTGGCCCTGGGGTGGTGGGAGCGGGGCCACGGTGCAGCACAGGACGAAGGGCTCAGACTGACCGTGAGACAGTGGCGGACGGAGCCGAGGCGTGCAGCCCAGGCGGCCCGAGCGCCGGCGGCCCTGTGACCCAGAGACAGTGCCCAGCAGGGTCCTCGGCCTTCCCCACAGTCTCTTTGTATTTTGTAGCTCGAGGAGAAGTGTGCCCAGGTGCAAGCACTGCAGCAAAGGGTCCCAGGTCCCCGCCTGTCTCAGAGGAGCATGAAGAGAGAGATCCTGACCCCAGGTAGGCCTGAGTGGGAGGGGAACCAATTGCTTTGGAAACGCTGAGTCTGCGTTGACGATGGGAACCGAAGTTGCAGTGTCAGGTGGGGGTCAGTGGGAGCGGCTGGGGATGAAGATGGAGACCAGGCCATCAACCTAGAAGGTTCCCTGAGAGAGAGAAAGACCAGACGGGAGGGTGCTGTGCGTGTCGCTAGACCCGCGGGCAGGACGTGGAAAGAGCCAGGTGTCCATGGTGATTTGGGGATGCACACACTCCGGTTTTGAGGGCTGCGGCTCTGGGGTCAGTTCTGGGTTTTCACTGGCCATCGGGGTGAGCAGTACCCAGGACAATCGTACCTACCTCTGCACTGATCTATCCGGCCCCACGAACCCAGTTTCCTCACCAGCACAGGGAGCGCCACAAATTCCACCGAATGCAAAACTTTGCTTTAAAATGAGCAAAGTCAGCCATCTTCGCACAAAAGCTCTCTTAGGCTGTACCACGGGCTTCGCTGGTGGCTCAGATGGTTAAGAAAGGTCCCTGGGTCAGGAAAATCCCCTGGAGGAGGGAATGGCTACCCACTCCAGTGTTCTTGCCTGGAGAATCCCAGGGATGGGGGAGCCTGGTGCGCTGCCGTCTATCGTGTCACACAGAGTCGGACACGGCTGAAGTGACTTAGAAGCAGCAGCAGCAGCAGTGACCCCTCCAAGGCATGTCTCCTTGTCAGCAAGGACACTTGAGTTTCTCTGAGTGGGATGCACACTTGTGATTCTTTACACATGATTTTTCAGAAAGGTAAAGGCCATGTGAGTTGTAGGTAGAAGACAATTCTGTTTTAATATCCAGTAAAAGAACAGTTATCAACATTTATCCTTTAGTTGATGCTTCATTTACTTGAAGAAGGATCAGGAAATTAATTTTTTTCAAAGATAAGATGTTCAACTTGATTGAGGGTGATTAATGCCCTCAACAAATTAAATACTGAATTCACAAAAATCGTTCCTTTTTTTAATCTACAGGAGATATGCACTGAGATGACACTGGATACAGACAGAACACTCTGCTTCCACCAACTGAAATGGTAGAAGGATTGAAAATAACACATGGATTTGCCTAATGTCAATGTTGTTGCTTAGTCACTAGGTCATGTCAGACTCTTTGTGACCCCATGGACTGCAGCCCTCCAGGCTCCCCTGTCCATGGGATTCTCCAGGTAAGAATACTGGAGTGGCCATTTCTTTCTTCAGGGGATCATCCCAATTCAGGAATTGGACCCAAATCTCCTGCATTGAGGGCGGATTCCTTACCACTGAGTCACCAGGGATATGTACAACTTAAAAATCATGTTAATATAAGACAGTTGATCCTCCAGATCAAGGTGTCAGAGCGAGACTGAATTAAGAACCAGGCGACTGAGCTTTGGAACTGCCTTAACAACACGGGGATGACCTTGAGCCAGCAACCTTCCCGGTGTCCCCTGTCGGCTCTGGGAAAGGAGGGGGTGGGACTAAGTGACACCCCTCCCGGGCTCCGCCCCTCCCGGGCTCCGCCCCTCCCGGGCTCCGCCCCTCCCGGGCCCCGCCCCTCCCGGGCCCCGCCCCTCGGGCCCCAGAGCACAGCAGATGCTGCAACCGAGCCATCGCTCTGTTACCTCAACCGTCCAATCAGATGAGATCCCTGTGCCATGCCTGGACCACGTGTCCTCAAGACCTGTCCTGGCTCCATCACCCTGTGATTGGAGGAAATGGGTGCATCTGGGGCGTGTGCTCACTACATGGGACTCGGTGGTGGAAAACATAAGTTGTCAGGACAGTCTCCTGCTCCACCGTCCCACGAAACGGGCACCCCTCCCGCTCACCTCTGCACCCACACGCTACCCAATCCACAATTAATTAAACAGAGCAGGTCAGGAGTCACATGATACAAAACTGTGTCTCCGTTCACTCACTGTGGTTTTTTTTCCCCCTACCTGTTTCTTTTCCTACCCTTGGGATATTACAATACGGACTTAATGTAAATTAGTGTGAATTTAAACAAGGCTTCACTGGGCATTAAGAATGTATTGCCAATTCCAAAGCCATCAGTCAGAAAATCAACCAATTTCTGTAGCATTAGAGCCGTGAAAACAATCTAGGTCACCCTTACATCCCCAGGATATATGAATTCACGAGGTACCTACAGAGCGACGATAATTGCAGTAAATATAAAAACTCCATATGTCCTATTTCAATAGACATATCCTTTGAGGGAAGATAAAATGGGCAGCTGTGTCTTTCCAAAGCAATTTATACAGTAGGGTTTTTAAATGTCTACACCACTTTAAAAGGAAATTTAAAAAGTAGTATATTACCATTATGCACTAGCCATCAGAAATTATCTTAAAATTGATTAAAGTATTACTTATCTTAAGTACTGTTGACCTATTTTCATTCAAGCCTGTCATCTGTGCCTCTAGGATATACAGTTTGTAGGGAAACAGAAGATCAATTTGGACCCTAGAAGCTTCTTCCTAAAGAATAATGACTGCGCTATAACTTACCATTCTACTGGATCAGAAGCCGGTGTGCAAAGCTGAAGATATATAACAGGAGGAGAGTTTTTCACTCGATGTAGGAAAATGTGTGGATCTTCAAGCCAGCTTGAAGCCAACCCTTGAATTAATTTCAGGCCCCAGGCATATGTTTGAAAGCAAAGTCTTTGTGATCCACAGGTTCTAACATCTAGGCCAACAAATGCAATTCAATGCTTCAGTTCAGTTCAGTCGCTCAGTCGTGTCCGACTCTTTGCGACCCCATGAATCACAGCACGCCAGGCCTCCCTGTCCATCACCAACTCCCGGAGTTCACTCAAACTCATGTCCATCGAGTTGGTGATGACATCCAGCCATCTCATTCTCTGTCGTCCCCTTCTCCTCCCGCCCCCAATCCCTCCCAGCATCAGAGTCTTTTCCAGTGAGTCAACTCGTTGCATGAGGTGGCCAAAGTATTGGAGTTTCAGCTTTAGCATCAGTCCTTCCAACAGACTCTCAAGAGTCTTCTCCAACACAATTCAAAAGCATCAATTCTTTGGTGCTCAGCCTTCTTTATGGTCCAACTCTCACATCTGTACATGACTCCTGGAGAACCCATAGCTTTGACTAGATGGAAACTGCTTCAGTTTGTCAGCAAACTGATGTCTCTGCTTTTTAATACGCTGTCAAGGTTTATCATAGGAGACCTGGTTCTTTCTAAATATACCATCAACGAATGGAGCATTTTAAGGCAAATAACTCCTTGCCTGTACTGTTAAAGTCAGGAATGAGTTAGACAAGAAAGTGGCAAACTGAGCTGCACAGAGTCCCAGGGGTGCGAATTCCTCATGGGTAGAGACAAACAATTCCAGGCACTTCTTTTGAAAGAGGCATCACACTTTTCTTACTGTATTTCTACATTAGGAGTCTAATTGTATATATCTATATACAGTTTGGACTGTGAAGAAAGCTGATCGCCGAAGAATTGATGCTTTTGAACTGTGGTGTTGGAGAAGACTCTTGAGTCCCTTGGACTGCAAGGAGATCCAACCAGTCTATTCTAAAGGAGATCAATCCTGGGTGTTCACTGGAAGGACTGATGCTAAAGCTGAAACTGCAATACTTTGGCCACCTCATGCAACGAGTTGACTCACTGGAAAAGACTCTGATGCTGGGAGGGATTGGGGTGGGAGGAGACGGGGACGACAGAGAATGAGATGGCTGGATGGCATCATCGACTCGATGGACATGAGTTTGAGTGAACTCTGGGAGTTGGTGATGGACAAGGAGGCCTGGCGTGCTGTGATTCATGGGGTCGCAAAGAGTCAGACACGACTGAGCAACTGAACTGAACTGACTGATATACAATTTGAAGAGTAGTACTCCCCATTATGAGCTTCCCAAGTGGTTCAATGGGTAAAGAATTCACCTGCAGCACAGGAGATGCAGAAGACAGGGGTTCAGTCCCTGGGCTTGGAAGATCCCCTGAAGGAAGGCAAGGGAACCCACTCCAGTAGCCTTGCCTGGGAAATCCCATGGACAGAGGAGCTTGGCAGGCTACAGCCCATAGGGTCACAAAGAGCTAGATAAAACTGAAGCGACTAAGCCCACACACACGCACTTCCCATTATAACACTATTGGAATTCACTGGCTACACCTCCCTTTAGACAGCGTGGTAGACTAGATGCCGTTTAGTTGCTGAGTCGCTTCTGACTCTTTGCAACCCCATGCACTATAGCCCACCAGACCCCTCTGTCCTTGGAATTCTTCAGGCAAGAATCCTGGAGTGGGTTTCTACTTCCTTCTCCAGGGGATCTTCCCAACTCAGGGATTAAACCCTGGTCTCCTGCATTGTAGGCAGAGTTTTTTATCACTGAGCCACCAAAGAAGCCCATGGCAGACTAGACATTCTGATACTTTCGGGGACAACACATTTAAAAATTCTAGATAAAATAGAGCAAAGATCTTTCTCTACGCAGAACTGAAGGAACAAGAAGATAGGGAAATCCTCAGAGTCCAGGCAAAGCAAGTGCTGAAGGCAGAGAGTGAAGCTGGAAGAAGCCCTTCACCCCAAGAAGAAGGAGAGCCCCACACGGGGCTGAATGCATCCGTCAGGAATCCCCACTACCTGGGCAGGGGTGTTATCATAAATGCGAGGAGGAAATTAGGCACAGAGGTGTGGGGGGAGCTGGAGGGGAGCAGCCTGGGACAAGGAGGCCAAGGGTCAGCACAGGGGGAGCCCTGGAGTGGAGGGGGCCGCAGGAGGGCTCCCCCCTAGCAGAAACTGCTGGTGCAGGAGGGCCAGCCCTGCAACAGCGCCCCTGGCCTGGAAGAGCTGGAAGGATGCTCAAAGACCCTTCTCCTCTGGCCCTCTGGTCTCCCGCCGGACCCTTGGCAGCCACACTGGACCAGACCCAACCAGCGGGGAGAGGCCCTGCCACCCCCTTGGTGCCCCCTCCAAGGAAGAGGAGAGCTGCTGTGGGAGCACAGCCTCGCGGGGCACACCTGGTGAGGCTGGAGGAACCTGGCTTTGGGAGGACCATTCTTCCCCCCAAGGATGCTTCGTCAAAGACTGTCTCCTTGTGTTTCAGGGAAGTTCAAGTTTACGCTTTAAGTGGGAGGGGTTCAGGGAACCCCAGATGAAGATGACTAAGGTCCTGGTCTGTTTGCCTTGCAGCTCCTCGTCCACATGGTTCTCAGCACCCGCGGCTGCAGAGAGAAGTCAGCTCGAGAGTGAGCCCAGAGGGCTTGGCTCCATCACTAGACAAGCTGATACATACAGCAAGCAGATCTTGTTATCCCAACAGGCTAGTCTACTTAAAGACATCAACACCTGCTTACTTGGTGCCACGAACTGTCTCAGACACTTCAGAAACTCCAGTCATTCACTGCTCGTAAGGATCTGATCAGGTCATCATCATTGTGGAGACACTGCTGGGGGACTTCCCTGGTGGTCCAGTGGTTAAGACTCTGCGCCTTCAATTCAGGGGGGACAGGTTCAATCCCTGGTTGGGGAACTCAGCTCCCATATGTCTTGTGGTGGGACCAAAAAACAAATAAATAAATAAGGTCACACTGCTGGAAAGTAAGGAGTCCCCAGAGCCTCTTTTCCCTAGAAGAGTGTGTATGCTATTGCCGCTATTTTCTCCTAAAGTATGTGGCACAATCTGACTTGCCTGCATAACTAATCATCCCAAAGTTTTCAGAGAAAGATTTTTAAGCTTCTTTAATTTAATACTTACAGAACTATTCATATTTTTATAGTTCTTCGGGCACCAATTTTTGATGTTTTACTTTTCTAATAATTTGTCCATTTCACTTACCTTTAGAAGTTTATTAATAAACTATTTTCTTTAAAATACATTTATTGCTTGGTTACACTCTGAAATATATGGAGAAATAAATTCTTCATTTTCACCACCACTAATTTTTCTTTCTCTCATTTTCTCGGATTAAATTTGCCAGGGATTTACTGACATTATTTTCTTTGCAAAGATCCAACTTTTTTTACTTTTTTCATCTTCCAACTACTTAAGAAGAGGTACTTAGAGATTTTAAGACTTTTTTTCTCTTAAAAATGCATAGAAACCTGTTTCTTTTCTCTAAGCGAAGCTTTCACTGAGCCCGACAGGTGTTAATATTGATATATTGCATTTTTATCATCCAATTCAAAATATTTCCTAATCTTCATCAAGACTTTTCCTTTGACCCATGATTATTTGAAAGTTTATTCCTTAATTTTCAAATGATTGTATAGGGTTTTTTCTTGGGTTTTGGGTTTAAGTAAATTATGGTCAAAATATATACTTTGTATGATTTCAATTCATTGAAATATGTTGAGACATCCTTGTTTTATAGCCAGAACGTAGTTGATTTTTATAAATGCTTTTCATATGTTTGAAAATAATATGTACTCTGCAGTCATTAGGTGAGTTTTTATTTTTTGGCAGTGCCACACAGCATGCAAAATCTCAGTTCCTGGACCAGGGATCAAACCCGTGCCCTCTTCAGTGGAAGCATGGAGCCCTAATCATGGGTCCATCAGGAATTCTCCTGGGTGTAGTTTTTAAAATATATCCCTAAGTCCAATTTGCTCATTGTTGAGATGTTTTAACCTTATTGATCTCACACTCTACATAAACATTTTTAATAATTTAATAAGTTGTTTTATCGAATAACGAGGAGAGATGTTTTCAAATTCCCCACATGGCTGTGATTTTGATATTTTTCACGTCACTTTGTCAGTTTATGCTTCCTACAACAGAGGTTATCTTAGACTTTTTATGTCTTCCAGGTGACTTAACTCTTTATTATCATGAAGTAACCTGTGTGTCTCTAGTAAAACATTTAAATTTGATTTCTACTTTGACATAAGAACACCACTATTTTTTTAACTTTTAAGTTCCCAAACTTTCTGTGCTTAAGGCACCCTCAGGATATCAGTAATTGTGTCAAGATGGTTCTAAGACAAAAATAAAACCAAACGAATTGATAAACATCTCTGTCCCGAGAACTTGGCACCTGGTGGTGAGGGTGCAGCCCCTCGGCGCCTGGATTCAGAAGGACATCGCCCCGCATTGCCAGGACTGCAGGATCTCTGCACAGTACTTGCTTTTTACCTCAGCAACTGTGGAAAGGTCAGCTTTGCAAAGATATGACATCGTCATAAATAATGTAGACATCTGATGTTGGAACCAGGAGTGACTCTGAGCTATCATCTGTGCAGGGTCTAGCAGACTGGGCTGTGTAAACGCCCCCGTCACCCCTCTGGGCTCGCCCTGGACACAGGCTACGTCCGCTCCCAGCACGGCACCTCCCCCCCTTCTGCCTCCTCACGTGCACGTGTCACTTGTGAGCAGCATGCTGCTGGACGCTATTTTATTTTTCAATCCACTTAGATATTTTTGCCTTTTAATTGAGGTTCACAGTGAACTGAACTCCACAAAATTCATGCACTGAAATTCTGTTAATATTATGGTATTTGGATAAAGATTTGGACAGCCCATTGGGCTTCCCTGGTGGCTCAGAGGTTAAAGCGTCTGCCTGCAATGCGGGAGACCTGGGTTCGATCCCTGGGTCAGGAAGATACCCTGGAGAAGGAAATGGCAACCCACTCCAGCATTCTTGCCTGAAGAATCCCATGGACAGAGGAGCCTGGTGGGCTACAGTCGCAAGGAGTCGGACATGACTGAGCGACCTCACTTTAGGCATACCATTAACGCTGATTTTAACAGCAAAAGATAAAAGTTTTCCCCTGTGGTTGGGAACTTCGCCACTTTCATTCAACGTGTTTCAATCCACTCAGATATTTTTGCCTTTTAATTGAAGCTCATAGTGAACTGAACCCCACAAAATTCATATGCTGAAATTCTGTCGGTGTCAAGGTATTTAGATAAAGATTTGAATAGCTGAGGGCTTTCTTAGTAGCCTAGCAGTAAAGAGTACTCCTGTGATGCAGGAGCCATAGGAGACCCGGGTTCGACCCCTGATGGGGAAGATCGCCTGCAGAAGGACACAGCTACCCACTCCAGTATCCTTGCCTGGAGAATCCCATGGACAGAGGAACCTGGCGGGCTACAGTCCATGGGATCACAAAGAATCAGACATGACTGAGCAACTTAACATGCACATACCAACTACCTTGACCTAACAGTCATAGGAAGACACCCAAGAAGATCAGAATAACATTCTTCTCAAGCAAACATGGAATATTTACCAAAGAGACCATGTTCTGGATCATAAAAGAAGCCTCATCAAATTTCATAGGATCGTAATAAAGCATAGCATTTCTTCCAACTACAACAAAATTAAACATAAAACGTTGAGAGAAATATTTCAGAACATCCTGAAATATTTCAAAATTAGCAACATACTTCTACATAGTATGTGTGTCAAAAAGTATTTACTGGAGGAATTAGAAAAGAATTTGAATTGAATGAAAATTAGAACATAACAAAACTCTGTGGGATGAAATTAGAGTACTAATTCAAGGGAAATGTATAGCATTAAATACCCCAATGGCTAACACTAATTTCAACAGCAAAAGATAAAAAAAGTCTTCCCCTGTGGTTGGGAACCTTGCCACTTTCATTCAACATGTTTGCGGAAAGGTTAAACCATATGGAAAGGAAAAACTGTCTTTGTTTGACAACCACTTGGTTGTAGAAGAGGCAGAACATCTTAAAGAATTGATACCAAAAAAAGTTCTCAGATGAGTGAGCTCCGCAAGTTTTCAGGATGCAAAGATACACTTGCTCACTAGTGAACAACTGACCACTGGAATTTAAGACCGCTGGAATAACATAAATAGTTAGGGATAACTGTGCGCGTGCGCCTGTATGTGTAACTCATGGATCCTGAGAACCACACATATCGCGGGAGACCGTTTTTTTAAAAGCCTAAATAAGCAGAGCAATATGCCATGTTTCTGTATCCGAAGACTCACAGTGGTTTAGAGGTCAGCGTGTCTCAGGTGTGACCCAGGTGTCAGCTGGCACCCCCCCATCCACGGCTCGGAGGAGCGAGGGCCGGGCGCCGCGCCCCTGCTGGAGCTGTGGCCAGGCCGCGCGTCCTCGCCACTGGAGACGCAGAGTCAGCCCCTTGCCCCGCACACACAGCCAGGCCCCTCGGGCCCCCCAGAGCCAGCGGCGAGTGGCCGCAGGCGCCGGGACAGAAGGCCCCGCGTCTACGCCTCCTTCCCCGGAGGGCCGGCCCACCGCAGGGGCCGAGTCCACGGCCGGAGCGGACCGCTGGGTCCAGGCGCGCCCAACAAGAGCCCCCCGCAGCGTGGACGCCAGGAGGCGGCCGCCGGGTTCCGCGGGGCCAGGACGTCGGCTGCCTCCCCGCTCCCAGGACGCCGCGGCCCGCGCTCGTTTCCAGAAGCCTTCCTGTGCTCGCAGCATCGTCTCAAGCCTCAGCCGTGGGCTCTGTGGGCCAGCAGCGCCCCTCCTCACCGAGGGACGTGCCACTGCGTGAGGCCCACGGTGGGCCTGTCCATTTCCTTGTTGGTGTTCCTGTTCCTTGTCGCTCCCGTTTCTCCATTATGGATAAAGCTGCTGTGAGTAATGACTTCCAAGGCTCTGCCGAGAAGGGTAAAGGGGGCACGTGGAGAAGGACAAGCCCCTGACCCTCTTGGGCTTTGCCCCTCTCACCAGACGTGCCTGCCTTGCTCCCACTTGAGATAACGTCCCCATCAGTGGCTGCGCATCTTGACACTGTCCATCACCCTGAACCTCACCTTACATCTCAGGGCCGGGTTAGTAGGAAAGGCCAGCAGCCCAGAGTTTGCTGTTGTTCAGTCGCTCAGTCCCATTCAACTCTTTGTGACCCATGGCCTGCAGCACTCCAGGCTTCCCTGTCCTCTATGATCTCCCAGAGCTTCTTCAGCCTCATGCACACTGAGTCAACAATGCCATCCAACCATTTCATCCTGTCGTCCCCTTCTCCTCCTGCCCTCAATCTTTCCCAGCATCAGGGTAATTTTCCAGTGAGTCAGCTCTCCTCATCAGGTGGCCAAAGTATTGGAGCTTCAGCTTCAGCACCAGTCCTCCCAGTGAATATTCAGGGTTGATTTCCTTTAGGATGGACTGGTTGGATCTCCTTGCAGTCCAAGGGACTCTCAAGAGCCTTCTCCACACCACAGTTTGAAAGCATCACTTTTTTGGTGCTCAGCCTTCTTTATGGTCCAACTTATTCCTCATTGAATCGAGACTTGCTTCTTTCTTTTGCAGATAACTTAATTACTTGACCACATGATCCTCTTGAATTGTCATTCTAAACTTTTATTCGTGATTCCCAATTCCAGTTGGTAATCAGCAGATAGAAAGTGTTCCAATTAGAGAAATCAAATTAATTCTTTTTTAAATAAGGAGAAAAAACTACTTATTCTGGACTCCTGGGAAGCAGAAATTAGGTGGGATTCTTAAAATGAAAAGGACAATTATCTCTCCCTCATGTACTTCATCTTCTCTTTCTTTCCCTGTGTTCTCTGCTCCCTGTAGCCCAAGAAATTACCAGAGGAGGAAATTGTGCCACGTATCACACTCCCCACTGAATTTTGCCACCAGCCGTGACTTTGGCTTTGCTGACAGATTGGAACAGAAAGTCCAGAAAGTTAGGAAATCAGTATTAGATGTTCAGGAGAAAACAGGTGATGCCTTGGCGTCTGTTTATCAGCCATGGTGGGATTGAAGGGTGAAGGGCGTGGGACAGAATGCTTCGGGTCATCCCACCCTGCCCATCCTGTGACATACCTCACTTTAGGCTGCTTCTCCCTTATCAGGTATTTATTACATTAGAATTGCTTCATAAATCTTATGATTCTTCTCAATGATGAGCCACTAAGGATCCAGGCAGAGTCATAATTACTTCAATCAAGACGTCCTGTAACCTGTCATTCCTTCCACTTACAACTATGTTCAGAAAAGGCAGCTGAAACCACTAGACACAGAGGCTGGAATTCCGGGTTTCCTGTAAGAGCCTCCAGCAACGGTGAACATCCTTTCCATGGGTTTTTAGTCCTGGTTTGCCAGTGATAACTCCTTTCTCAGCTCCTTTCTCGTCATCCCTGTTCCTGAGCCCAGTCAGCAGGCTCTGTCCCAGCCCAAAACTTCATGGAAATCATCACTGTGGGGAACTTATTTTCGACCTAGCTCCCAATTTTTACAGACTGAAAGTGAAAGCCACTTGATTGTGTCCGACTCTTTGTGACCCCGTGGACTCCAGCCCCCCAGGCTCCTCTGTCCATGGGATTCTCCAGGCAAGAATACTGGTGTGGGTACCATTCCCTTCTCCAGGGGATCATTCTGACTCAGGCATTGAACCCAGGGCTCTAGCATTGGAGGTGGATTCTTTACCATCTGAGTCACCAGGGAAGCTACTAATAAGGCATACCTGGGGGCGGGAGGAGACGAGGACGACAGAGAATGAGATGGATGGATGGCATCACCAACTCGATGGACATGAGTTTGAGTAAACTCCAGGAGTTGGTGATGGACAGGGAGGCCTGGCGTGCTGTGATTCATGGGGTCGCAAAGAGTCGGGCACGACTGAGCAACTGAACTGAACTGAACTGAACTGAATATCTAGTAATTTTTCATGTGAAACTAAAACACTGTACTGTATTTTTAAAGCATGTTAAATCCTCAATCCCTCATTATTCCATTTGCAGAGGGTCCTCTGAGCAATGGTTGGGACAACAGGGCCATCTAATGCCCTGGCGACAGTGAACGCTGGGGACACAGGAAGCTGAGTTCAGCCCCCTTGTTCTCCCAAGGGGGGGCAGGAACAAGGAAGGGCAGGGAAAGGCCCCACGGCCTTGTTAACCTAAATAATAACAGCCGGCTTTCCCATCAGGACCACCAAGATGACTCAGAGATGAAGAAAATTAAGACAGGACACGGAGGCTCGGTTAAAAGCAGAGAGAGGACTGTGAAGTCACCATGGGACTTTGAAGCGATCTAGTAGAGAAACCAGTGTTCGCTCACTCCCAGCCAGTGAGTCTTGAAACACTCTCAGTGTTACTTTTAGAAGATGCTGAACGTGGAGGTTTTGATGGTGGAGGCTACAGTGGTTTCTCTGAGATGAAGAACTAAGAAATAAACATAGAAGACTACTAGGTGTTCTGAGACCAAGGGCACTGACATTCTCGTCAGTCTGCTCCTCCCAGGAAGGCACGCATCAGGGCCAAGCACAGAGCAGCTGGCAGTGAAGTGCCAGGAGCTCCCAAGCACCAGCGGGTGAGAACCTGCGTCTGATTCCTTCAGCCTCCAGAAACAGCATCGGACCTGACAGTTCACGGCGCATCCAGGTCTCTGCTCGCGCAGACGACAGTCTCTGTACAGCTGTCGAGCGTGTGGGCGGCTGTGGAGGACGGGCTCGGGGACTGAGGGTGGACGCGTGGTCATAGCTGACCGGTCGTGTGCCTGCCCCGTGATGAGCTCGTTACAGAAAGGGGGGCTCAGGATGGGGGACACGTGTACACCTGTGGCTGATTCGTGTCAATATATGGCGAGAGCCACTACAATATTGTAAAGTAATTAGCCTCCAATTAAAAGAAAGAAAGAAAGAAACTGGACTCTTGAATTCTCACGTCTTTTCCCAGCGCAGGCACTCATGATCTCCATTTATCAGAGCTGAGGGGCTCGGGCCCCAGGGTGAGCTGAGGCTGGAACCCCAGCTGCGGCCAACGCCCCTGCATCCCAGTGTTCCCGGGTGAACTGAGAGGGAAGCAGGGCCTCCTCACTCCCCCACAGCCCTGACCCCCGTCCTGCCTCCCCCCTGCCCAGGCTGGGCCAGGAGCCAGCCCCTCCCCAGGGACCTGTCTTCTCCTGCTGGCCCAGAGAGGTGATTCTAGAGCAAAACCTAATTCAAGCGATTTACTTATTCGAGTTCAAAATGGGTCATAAGCAGAGACAACCCACAACACCAACAATGCGTTTCGACCAGGAACTGCGAATGAGCATACAGAGCACCGGTGGGTCAAGAAGTTTTTCAAAGGAGACGAGAGCCTGGAAGACGAGGAGCACGGCGGTTAGGTCAACGGAGCTGACAACAACCAGCAGAGAGCCATCGTTGAAGCTGGTCCGCTTACAACTCCATGAGGAGTTGCCAGAGAATGCAACGTCGACCCTTCCATAGTCGCTTGGCATTTGAAGCAAACTGGAAGGGTGAAAAGCTCGATAGGTGCGTGCCTCATGAACTGTCCAAAAATTTTAAAAAATCACCATTTTGAAGTGTCATCTTCCCTTATTTTACAAAACAACAGTGAACCATTTCTTGACCAGAGTGTGAAGTATGACAAAAAGTGAAGTGCATGCAGCAACCGGGGAGACCAGCTCAGTGGTCGAACCAGGAGGAAGCTCCAAAGCACTTCCCAAAGCCAAACTCGCATCAGAAAACGGTCATGTTCGGTGACCTGTGGTCTGCTGCCGGTCTGATCCACTACAGCTTTCTGAATCCCAGCGAAACCGTTCCATCTGAGAAGTGTGCTCAGCAAGTGGGTGAGAGGCACTGAAGGCTGCGGCTCCTGCAGCTGGTGCTGGTCAACAGAGAGGGCCCGATTCTTCTCCAGGACAGCAGCCAACACGCCACACAACCAACGCTTCAACTGAATGAATTAGGCTGCAAAGCTTTGCCTCATCTGCCATAGTCACCTGACCTCTCACCAACCAACCACCACTTCCTCAAGCATCTTGACAGCTTTTCTCAGGAAAAACGCTTCCACAACCAGCAGGAGGCAGAAAATGCCTTCCAAGAGTTCGTTGAATCCCCAAGCGTGGATTTTGATGCTACAGGAATAAACTTATTTCTCATTGGCAAAAATGTGTTGATTGTAATGGTTCCTAGTTTGATTAACAAAGATGTGTTTGAGCCTAGTTATAAATGTTTTAAAATTCACTGTCCAAAACTGCAACTACTTTTGCACCAGCCTAATACCAGCCTGCAGCTAGGATGTTTCTCCTCTCCCTCCTGCCTGTTCAAAGACCATCCATCACTCGACAATTCTTGGAAGTCTGGAAGGATAAACTACATCTTCTGTAAGGGTCGCTACAACTTTTCCAATTCAAAATGACCTTCTTCTAAATGCTTATGGGCTTTGCTGTGATGGGCGGTCCAAAATGAGAAGATCTGGTTATTTCTTAGGAACTAGCTTAATATCTTCAGCTACCCCCTAGCGTCTTTCTTGGTAGAGGCCACACGACACAATTGGCAGGGGAGGGGGTAACGTGTCATGCTTTGCATTACACTGCGTACATACCTGCTCTTAGTAAGTCACTGGGCACTGCTTGTTTTGCACAGTCCAGGCACAATCCTCCAAATAAACTCATGGAGTGGGAGAGCAGAAAGGCACCTACGAGCCCTCCAGCCCCGCTCCGTGTTTCAGGGACGCGAGGTGGTCCAGGCACACACTGATGCATCCGAGACCAACGGTGAGAAGGGGCAGGCTGGTTCTAGGATCTCAGGTTATATGCCTCCTGTTTAGGGCTGTTTCTGCTTACACACACAGCATGAGCAGGCACAGGTCACCCGAGCGTCAGCAAACAATACCCAACTCCCCCATTTTCATCTCTCTTTTAAAACAACAGTCAATTCTAACAAAATCAATTTGAAGTCTTCTGCTTCCTGTCGGGATGGACAAACAAGGACCAAGCTTACCTTCCTGCAGAAAAATAAATGAAGACAGTGGCTGAAACAGGAAGCAGCAGGACTCCGGACTTGGTGCGTCAGACAGTGGGAAGCAGTGGCCCCGAGAAATGAGACAGATGAGGGAACAGCCGCATGGTTCTGTGACCTGTCCAGGGGGACCCCCATGCTCGTGGCTGCTGCCTCTGGGCCCATGGGTGCTCAGAGCCTGTGCCCCTCTCAGCCCCCACTGGGCCCACACAGAGGGGTGGGGGGTGCTAAGAGGGTAGGTCTTACATTCAGTAAAATATAATGATAATTATTATATTATTATTATACAATAATAATAATGGTGGGAGAAACTTCCCACCATTCTGGAAACTTCTGGAAGTGACGGGAACATTTATGTCCTAGATGGTGGCAGTGGCTTCACAGGTGTGAAAGTGAAAGTCTCAGTGGCTCAGTCCCGCCCAACTCTTTGGGACCCTATGGACTGTGACCCTATGCGACCCTGTGGAGCCCCCCAGGCGCCTCTGTCCATGGGATCCTCCAGACAAAAGTACTTGAGCGGGTTGCCAGTCGTTCCTCCAGGGGATCTTCCCGACCCAGGGATCAGAGCCCAGGTCTCCCGCATGGCAGGCAGATTCTTTACCAGCTGAGCCACCAGGGAATCATGGGTATGAACGTCTCTCCAAACTCACATAGTTGCCAACATCACATGGTACATTACGTGTCGACTGGAGGAGCGGAGCTCTCTTTTAATCAGCAGAGTTCCCAGTCTTCACGTACAGCTCAGGGTAGCAGTTGGGAGGGACGCTGAGGCTGGCAGGCCGCTAGTGACCCTGTGGGAGCTCGGTGCTAAGAGACCTAGAGAGGAACAGAGCAGGCATTGCTGGCGAGGGTGCGCTGCACCCGCCGACTCAGGACCGACGGCGCACAGCCAGTGAAGACGGGCACAGCACCCGCGCTGCAGGAGGCCCGGCACCACGGTCCCCGCGGGGAGGTTTAAGGTAGCAACACCCTGCACGGAGAGGGGAGCCATGTTCTGGCCCCACGCTCCTCCGGTTCACCAGGGAAATCAGGACCAGCCGGACGATTCCGACGTTTGGACACAAAAGTGGGAGTGCCTCCAACCTGCAACAGTGTAAGAGCGGTGCCATAATTTGTGACTCGGTGAGTTATGTTCACTTATCTGTTTAGCGACTTAGCTAAACAGAGCTTCTCTGATAGCTCAGTTGGTAAAGAATCCACCTGTAATGCAGGAGTCCCTGGTTCAATTCCTGGGTCAAGAAGATCCCCTGGAGAAAGGATAGGCTCCCCACTCCAGTATTCTTGGGCTTCCCTGGTGGCTCACCTGGTAAAGAATCCGCCTGCAATGCGGGAGACCTGGGTTCGATCCCTGGGTTGGGAAGATCCCCTGGAGAAGGGAAAGGCTGCTGCTGCTGCTAAGTCACTTCAGTCGTGTCCGACTCTGTGTGATCCCATAGATGGAAGTCCACCAGGTTCTCCCATCCCTGGGACTCTCCAGGCAAGAACACTGGAGTGGGTTGCCATTTCTTTCTCCAATGTGTGAAAGTGAAGTAGCTCAGTCATGTCTGACCCTTAGCGACCCCACGGACTGCAGCCCACCAGGCTCCTCCACCCATGGGATTTTCCAGGCAAGAGTACTGGAGTGGCTTGCCATTACTCACTCCAGTATTCTGGCCTGGAAAATTCCATGGACAGAGGAGCCAGGTAGGCTACAGTCTATAGGCTTGCAGAGTCAGACACGGCTAGGGGATATGTATGTGTGCTGTGCTGAGTCACTCAGTCGTATCTGACTGTTTTTGACCCCAGGGACTGTAGCTTCCCAGGCTCCTCTGTCCATGGGGTTTCTCCAGGCAAGAATACTGGAGTGGGTAGCCTTTCCCTCCTCCGGGGGATCCTCCCAACCCAGGGATTGAACTCAGCTCTCCCACATTGCAGGTGGATTCTTTACCAGCTGAGCCACGAGGGAAGCCCAAGAATACTGGAGTGTGTAGCCTAACCGTTCTCCTGGGGTACTTTCTGACCCAGGAATCCAACCAGGGGTCTCCCACATTGCAAGCACATTCTTTAGCAGCTGAGCCACCAGGGAAGCCCATACGCATGTGTATATGTACATGAATACATAGGCACACATATATGGCTGAGCCAGTCTGCTGTACACCTGTGCATAACACTGTAAACAGCTCTACTTCAATAAAAATATAGAACAACCCCCTTCAACAATGTTATATGTCACATATATTTCAATTTTAAAAAGGAAAAGACACATAGAAGTAAAAAAGAAAGAAGAAAGCTTTAAGCCCTAGCTCCAGAGAAGGGTGTGAACAGACACCCACAAAATCTTGCATCAGCTGCCAGTTAGCCCCCTGTTAAGAATCCCTAACACATTTAGAACTTTCCATTTTGCAAAGTGTTCTTAGGTCTATTTTTATCTCACCCTTTGCTTTAACAGAATGTACAGATTCCTGAAGCCCTGCCGGAACCCAGGGTCTCCAGGGTGGACAAGGAGATATTCCTGCCCTGACTTCAGAATCCCCATAGAGAGGAGACCCTCCATGGCAGAAAATGTTCGTTTCTTCATTCATAATGCAGACATCAGGGCTGAAGGAGACGGGGGAAGGGAGGCAGGGGGGGACCGGTCTAGGGTCTGGTTCTCCGTCTCAGAACTACTGGCAGAGGGCTGGGGGAGTGACGACAACGTAGAGAATGAGCCTCAGCCTCTGCCTGGTGCACCCGGCCAGCAGGGTCACTGGTGCGGAGCCGGGGAGTCAGCGGGGGGCTGACCAGTGACCTCAGAGAAGGGCCAGCTCCGGGAACCACGGGGCCGGGGGGCAGCTTCAGGGGCAGAGTCCCCGGGGCTCCCAGTCTCCCTGGCCACCCTGGAGGCCTCCCCACAGGACACGGGGGCCTGGGTCCCCCCGGCACCCCGAGGATGAGGCGGCCTCTTGGAGGCTGGCCGGGGGCAATCAGGGGGCGGCCTGATGATGGCACCCCGCACGTGGGCGCAATCAGCATAATTTATCTCCCAATCAGCGGCGGGGTGTGGAGCCGGCGGGCCTGGCACTCGCAAGGCCAGGTGACAGAAATTGTTTTTTAAGCAGCCGCCCTCTGGAGACATTACCCTCTCCCGACGCCCGGCATAATGAGGCCTTGATTATCTGTCGGGCCTGCTAGCTCAGGAGTGGCTGTCGAGGCCGCCAGCACCAGCTGGAGCCACCCTGCCCTCCGCCCCACACCTGCCCTCCGATGAGCCCCTTTGTTCCCTGATGCCCCTGCCCTTCGCTCTCCTCTCCCGGAGTGTCTGCCTCATGCCCCTTTGAGAAGGAGCACGCTCCTGCCTGAAGCTACTCAGGACGCAGGGCAGAGCACCAGGTCCCCACCTCGCAGAGATGGAGCTGGACGAGAAAGTCAGCCGCTGCGGAGGCGGCAGCTCCAGGCAGAGCCGGCAGCACAGAGACCCTGTATGGGGAGGCTGTGGGCACCCCACGGCACTGCACCCCCACTGTGGATCTCTCCCCTTGGGCACCCTCACTGCAGACACCCCCACTGTGGACCTCTCCCCTTGGGCACCCCACGGCACTGCACCCCCACTGTGGATCTCTCCCCTTGGGCACCCTCACTGCAGACACCCCCACTGTGGACCTCTCCCCTTGGGCACCCCACGGCTCTGCGCCCCCACTGTGGATCTCTCCCTTTGGGCACCCCATGGCACTGCACCCCCACTGTGGATCTCTCCCCTTGGGCACCCTCACTGCAGAAACCCCCACTGTGGTATCTCCCCTGTGGTCGCCCCCACTGCGAGCACCCCCACCGCAGACCGACCCCGGGAGGTGGAGGTGAGGCCGCCTCCTCCCCTGACTGATTGGAGGTGACAGGGACAGAGTGAAGCGTGTCCTCCCTTCTCTAGGGACGCGTCTTCCTGCTGAGTGTCCCCAGTGGAGCACTCCCATGGGCGGAGGGGAGACAGAGAGCCGGGGCGGACAGAGGGGCCCCAGCTCCGAGCTCCCTGTCACCTGGCCCGCGTGACCTCAGGGTAGCCATCCACTGCCCAGCCCAGAGCCCAAGTGCTGTGGCGGCAGGAATGGGCCTGAGCCCCAGTTCCCAGACATGGCCAGTCTGGTCCAGGAGACCAGGTGCCCCCTGCCTCTCCTGCAGGCTTCCAGCGCCCACATGACACGCACAGTTGGAGGGATAAAAAGATGAACCCGAGACTCTGCCATCAAGAAGCCTCAGCGAACAGCTGACGGGGAGACGAACTGAAAATAGGACGGAGCTCTGAGAAGACGAGCATCAGCCGCGTTCGCGGTTGCTGTTACACTTCGCACGTCAGCCCCACGTTCGGTATCCAGACGGAGCTCGGTGTTTGCCGATCAATGAAGCTGTACTCACTTTGGCAGAAAAACGTAAATGTTTCCTGGCAGCAAAAGCAGAAAATATATTTATCTAACGGGTATGCATTTAAAATTCCACAGTAGCAAAACCAATGACGAGGCAGGCAATTCACGTTTCTTTCCCCCAGATAATCCCCTGGTGAAGGACTAGCTCCAGCTGGTGGAGGCGGCCCTCAGCAGCCAAGACCTTGGCTTCGAAGGAAGAAGTTCACAGGCGAAAAGTGCTGTTCCCCTCAGAAGCACGCTGTGCTTTGGAATGGGCCAGAACAATCTGATCAGTCTCTTGGCCCGTTCCAAGGAACTGGGACGTCCCTCCTCCCATCAGCTGAGCGAAAAAGCAAACTCAACATCAGGACCAGGATGCAGGCTGAACCTCTGGCCCAACCATGGGAAAATCCCCCCACCTTGGGCTTCCTACCAGGAGAGAACCACCGTGGGGGGGAGGTGTGTTTGGTGATAGACAGGAAGTTTCTCCAGCCATCCTCAGCCGCCAGCACTGCCTTGAAAAACGCAAACCCCTTACTGCATGCAGCCACCTGCTGTCCAGTGAGGCTGGATTCTAAGACCTGACTCAGTCCTCCGTCTCCATATTGGAACACAGCTCTCCACTCACTGGGCTTCCCAGGTGGCTCAGTGGTAAAGACACTGCCTACAATACAAGAGACACACAAGATGTGGATTCAATCCCCAGGTCGGGAAGAGCCCCTGGAGGAGGGCATGGCAACCCACTCCAGTATTCTTGCCTGGAGAACCCCATGGTGAGAGGACCCTGGTGGGCTACCGTCCATGGGGTTGCAAAGAGCTGGACACAGCTGAGAGATTAAACAACAATAACAGCTATGTCTGTGAGATGGGGCCAACAGCTCTTGCTGGCTGTGGATGGAAATCGTGAGTGAAGCGTATTTACGGAAGTAGGAGGCAGCTGTTTCTGAATCTTGTGTTAACTCTTTCTGCTACTAAGAAAACTGACCACAGAAGAGTTGATGCTTTTGAACTGTGGTGTTGGAGAAGACTCTTGAGAGTCCCTTGGACTGTGAGGAGATCCAACCAGCCCATCCTAAAGGAGATCCTGGGTGTTCATTGGAAGGACTGATGTTGAAGCTAAAGCTCCAATACTTTGGCCACCTGATGGGAACAGCTAACTCATTGGAAAAGACCCTGATGCTGGGAGAGATTGGGGGCAGGAGGAGAAGGGGATGACAGAGGAGCTCCGTATTTATAGAAAACATGGGGAGTCTACCTGTGGGACATGGTTGCTGGACCTCAAAAAATAAGAGAATCAGCAAATATTGAGTAAAAAATATAATGGAATTATCAATGCAAAGAAATAGAGGAAAACAACAGAATAGGAGAAACAAGAGATCTTTTCAAGAAAATAGAGATATCAAGGGAACATTTCATGCAAAGATGGGCTCGATAAAGGACAGAAATGGTATGGACCTAACAGAAGCAGAAGATATTAAGAAGAGGTGGCAGGAATACACAGAAGAACTGTACAAAAAAGATCTTCACGACGAAGATAATCACGATGGCGTGATCACTCACCTGGAACCAGACATCTTGGAATATGAAGTCAAGTGGGCCTTACAGAGCATCACTACAAACAAAGCTAGTGGAGGTGATGGAATTCCAATTGAGCTATTTCAAATCCTAAAAGATGATGCTGTGAAAGTGCTGTACTCAATATGCCAGCAAATTTGGAAAACTCAGCAGTGGCCACAGGACTGGAAAAGATCAGTCTTCATTCCAATCCCAAAGAAAGGCAATGCCAAAGAATGCTCAAACTACCGCACAATTGCACTCATCTCACACGCTAGTAAAGTCATGCTCAAAATTCTCCAAGCCAGGCTTCAGCAGTATGTAAACCGTGAACTCCCAGATGTTCAAGAAGGTTTTAGAAAAGGCAGAGGCACCAGAGATCAAATAGCCAACATCCGCTGGATCATGGAGAAAGCAAGAGAGTTCCAGAAAAACATCTATTTCTGCTTCATTGACTATGCCAAAGCCTTTGACTGTGTGGATCACAATAAACTGTGGAATATTCTGAAAGAGATGGGAATACCAGACCACGTGATCTGCCTCTTGAGAAACCTGTATGCAGGTCAGGAAGCAACAGTTAGAACTGGACATGGAACAACAGACTGGTTCCAAATAGGAAAAGGAGTACGTCAAGGTTGTAAATTGTCACCCTGCTTATTTAACTTCTATGCAGAGTACATCATGAGGAACGCTGGGCTGGAAGAAGCACAAGCTGGAATCAAGATTGCTGGGAGAAATATCAATAACCTCAGATATGCAGATGACACCACCCTTATGGCAGAAAGTGAAGAGGAACTCAAAGGCCTCTTGATGAAAGTGAAAGAGGAGAGTGAAAAGGTTGGCTTGAAGCTTAACATTCAGAAAACGAAGATCATGGCATCTGGTCCCATCACTTCTTGGGAAATAGATGGGGAAACAGTGGAAACAGTGTCAGACTTTATTTTTGGGGGGCTCCAAAATCACTGCGGATGCTGATTGCAGCCATGAAATTAAAAGACGCTTACTCCTTGGAAGGAAAGTTATGACCAGCCTAGATAGCATATTAAAAAGCAGAGACATAACTTTGCCAACCAAGGTCCGTCTAGTCAAGGCTATGGTTTTTCCCGTGGTCATGTATGGATGTGAGAGTTGGACTGTGAAGAAAGCTGATCGCCGAAGAATTGATGCTTTTGACCTGTGGTGTTGGAGAAGACTCTTGAGAGTCCCTTGTACTGCAAGGAGATCCAACCAGTCCATTCTAGAGGAGATCAATCCTGGGTGTCCATTGGAAGGACTGATGCTAAAACTGAAACTCCAATACTTTGGCCACCTCATGCGACAAGTTGACTCACTGGAAAAGACTGATGCTGGGAGTGATTGGGGCTAGGAGGAGACGGGGACGACAGAGAATGAGATGGCTGGATGGCATCACCGACTCTGTGGACATGAGTTTGAGTGAACTCCGGGAGCTGGTGATGGACAGGGAGGCCTGGCGTGCTGTGGTTCATGGGGTCGCTAAGAGTCGGACACAACTGAGTGACTGAACTGAACTGAACTGAACTGAGAGGTTTAGGCAAAGCTCCATCTAGTCAAAGCTATGGTTTTTCCAGTCGTCATTTACAGATGTGAGAGTTGGACTATAAAGAAGGCTGAGCACTGAAGAATTGAAGCTTTTGAACTGTTGTGTTGGAGAAGACTCTTGAGAGTCCCTTGGACTGCAAGGGGATCCAACCAGTCCATCCTAAAGGAGACCAGTCCTGGGTGTTCATTGGAAGGACTGATGCTGAAGCTGAAGCTCCAATCTTTGGCCACCTCATGCGAAGAACTGATTCCCTAGAAAAGACCCTGATGCTGGCAAAGATTGCAGGCAGGAGGAGAAGGGGACGACAGAGGATGAGAGGGCTGGATGGCATCACCGACTCAAAGGACATGGGTTTGAGCAAGCTCCAGGAGATGGTGAAGGACAGGGAGGCCTGGTGTGCTGCCGTCCATGAGATCACAGGGAGTCAGACACGACTTAACGACTGAACAATAGCAAGGGGGTTGGAAGGACATAAGAGAGAGGAGGGGAAAGGAAGAGGGAGGTGGGGAGAAATGGAGAGAGAGAGGGGAGGGCTTCAACCAAGAAGTGCCAGAGCACAGCGGGGAGGGGCCTGTAAACAAACCAGAGAAAGATGGGCACCTCCAAGTTCACAGTGGGGTGCCCGCAGGAGAAGTGGGCCCCGTCCACCCTTGAGGTACAGGGCAGAGCATGACGGGGGGGTTCCTGGAGCCGGGCAGCCAGCCATGAGCACAGGAGTGGGGTCACCCCACGGCTTCCCCCTGCTCTGCCCACCTGAGTCACAGACATCCCCAGCAGCCTCTACCTCCAAACATCTCAGGGTGTCTCAGTGGGCCCCAGAGCCAGAACCACGCAGGGAAGGGCCTCCTGGAGAACGCAGTCCAGCTCACTCAGGCAGATGTGACCCGTGGCCTTTCACACCAATCCTGAGATGGAGAAACGCAGCCGATCCTCAATCCTGCTCCTGGGCATCTCTCCAAAGGAGTGGAGACCTAACTGCAGCACCGCTCACAACAACAGTGAGCACAGGGCTTGGGGAGACTTTGGAGCTGATGGGCAGGCTTCAACATAGACTCTGGGGACAGTGTCAAGCTGTACGTGGTGGTGGTTGGTCAAGTCGTGGTCGACTCTTTGTGACTCCGTGGACTGTCGCCCGTCAGGCTCCTGTGTCCATGGGATTCTTCAGATAAGAACACTGGAGTAGGTAGCCATGCCCTTCTCCAGGGGCTCTTCCCAACCCAGGGAATGAACCCTTGTGTCCTGTGTTGCAGGCAGACTCTTTACCAACTGAGCCACTGGGGGGCCCTTCAAGGTGCATAAGTGTCAGTCGCTCAGTCGTGTCCAACTCTGTGACCCCACAGGCTCCTCTGTCCGTGGGACTCTCCAGGCAGGAATACCGGAGTGGGCTGCCATTTCCTTCTCCAGGGGATTTTTCCCGACCTACGGATCACACCCATGTCTCCTGCATTTCCTGCACTGCGGGCGGAGTCTTTACTGCTGAGCCACTGGCGGAGCCCCTATTTTCTGTTACAATTCACAGTAATTCCATGTCTGTGTTTAGACCCTCATCTGGGTGTGTTTCAGACTCCGTGGTGACTAACCTATTTGATTTTTCTTTGATCACAGTTTTTGAAGGGCATTAAGGTTCTAAAAGTTGGCTTTTGATTGTAATGAAAGCTCAGACAGGGACAGTGACCAATGTCCAGATGCATTTTTCATGTGAAACAGACATTTCTTAATATATTTGTTTCCTTCTTTTGGGCGTTAATCCCTCAAAGTTATTCATTTGACTGTTAGTAACAGATCATCAAAGGAGTGCTGAGAGCCCAGCACAGAGACAGCGGGGATTTACTGCTCAGGTCTCTGGAAATGTGGTCTCCAGCCCTATGAGGCGTGCGTCCGCGCGTGTATACACCCACATGAATGCATGTACTCTGGTTTTGTTCAGGTTAATGCTATAATCTAAGGCAAAAGAAAAAGCACCTGCATAAAATAAAAATCTCAAAGAATGGGTCAATAGCCATTGAAAATAATGTTGGAACAGGTGTGGAAGGAAATCTTTGATCTCGAAGACCCTTTTAAAAGTGTCAGAAACAATGCCTAAGTCAAAGAGAAACCCCAGAAGCATTGTTTTGGAAAGTAAGGGAGGTTTTCGGTTTAATGCAAATGTGGCTCTGTTGCCTGATGTTCACAGGATCCAGGTGAAAAGACAAAATCCAAGGGAATTACCCATGTGGCGCCCAGGGACACTGCGTTCTCTGCAGACCCGCAGGGAAGCCCCAGGCATGTTCTGGAAACCCAGAGGGAATGCAGATGTGGTCCCGTCCTGACCATGGCCATGGCCTTGGCTCCTCCCGTGGGAGTTTGAGAGCCAACAGCAGTCGGCTGAGGGCCAGGGGTCAGAGGGCAGAGTTTGGGCTGGTGGTCAGGACCAGAGCTGTGACCCCAGAGCCTCTGGCAGTGACTGGTACGGTGATGGGAGACGGGGGGCATGAATGTGTATTTGCAGCCAGCACCCTTGCTTATCCGGAAAATGCTCTTCCTCCCAGTTAAGCGCGTGGCTGAGGCCAGTGCTCGGCGGTGGGTGCAACCTTGGGCAGGACTGGTCCATCCACACCCACACGGGTTCAGCGTCCACACGGGCAGGGCTCTGAAGCATCGGTCCTCCAGCACTGTGACTGCCGGACCCCTTCACGCTCCTACAAGTTATGCAGGACCCCAAAGAGCCGGTGTTCACAGGCCTACACAGATCTCTACTATCATGCCCTGCTGTCGGCACGACGTGGACGGACCTTGAGGGCGTCACGCTGAGTGAAGTAAGTCAGAGAAAGACAAACACCGTACGGTCTCGCTACCTGTGGAACCAAAACTAAGAAACAGGAGAACTCACACAGAACGGGGGTCGCCAGAGGTGGGGGTGGGGGTGAGTGGGTGAAGGGAGTCAGAAGGTACAGACTCGCAGGGATAAAGTCAGAGAGCTGGGCTGGAACACGCGGCCTGGTGACACCGCTTCGCGTATTTGTGAGTTGCTGAGAGCACAGGTCTTAAAGGGCTCAGTTCAGACAGTTCTCTGAGGACCGCCAACATCAAGCCTGAATGAGATACAAGAAGAAAAGGGCCTGGACAAGTTGCTAACTTCTCCTGGAGGGTTGGGGAGAGCTTCCGGAAGAGGGTGTACCCTAACAAGAGTACAGGCAATGAGCCGGAGTGCCCGGGGGTGCCCAGCAGAGAGGACAGGCCTGCAGGAGGGAAGCAGGCTTCAGGAGAGGAGGGCAGGTCCTCTGTCTTATCCCATTGCTCTCCCTGGGATCCTCCAAGCTCATGGCCTGTCTGCTCGAGCCTCAGCCTGCTCATCTGTAAAACAGGATGCCAATAACTGCCTTGTCGGGAGTCTGAGTGCTCAACTGCACACTGGGTATGGGGCAGTGGGTCCAAGCCCGGCACGACGGAGCCGGATCACTGCCTTCCGGGGACCCTGACCCACCCTGAGAGACAGGACAGGTGGCTTTTTCCATCAGTGAAGTCGCTCAGTCATGCCTGACTCTTTGAGACCCCATGGACTGTAGCCTACCAGGCTCCTCTGTCCATGGGATTTTCCAGGCTGTTGATAAACTCCCCCTGCCCCTAAATAACTTATTAATTTTCTCTTTGATGATGTAAGGACTTCCTTGGTGGCTCAGATGGTAAAGCGTCTGCCTATAATATGGGAGACCCGGGTTCAATCCATGGATCGGGAAGATCTCCTGGAGAAGAAAATAGCAACCCACTCCAGTATTCTTGCCTGGAAACTCCCATGGACAGAGGAACCTGGTAGGCTACAGTCCCTGGGTCACAAAGAGTCGGACACGACTGAACAACTTCACTTTCTTTCACTTTCTTTGATGATGTAAAACTATTAATATATTTGGAGCCTTGATCCTGTGTATCACATATTTGAATACAAGCAATAATAAGTAAGGTGTTCATAAGGTTTTACTTTATGAAGCCCTTGAATTTAAGTGTCTGTGAACTCCTTTGACTTGAGTACAAAGGTCGAGGTCTTGAGTGACAAAAACTCTGAAAGGTTTTGTGTCTAAGAGAGACAGCTCCCTGGTGTGAAACCAAAAACGGCAAGTTCCTACGCTCTCAATCGTCTGATGCAGTCTGGAGGTGGACCCCAGAATACCAGATCCAGAGACCTCTGTGCAGACACACCGAGACACTTTGAGAACTTGGGAGAGGTCTTTCTCCATCTATAGATTTTCGCTGCATGAGCTCTCAAACACAAGGGTCTAAATGCCAGCAGCATAAAGCAAGTCACTGTATCTTTAAGTTCAATGTCAAGTGGGTTGAATGTGTATTATTTTTCATTTTGAAATAGATTCTCTACAGCACATGTTCCCAACAGATCAGTCAAGGAATGAACCCACATCTGAAATGGTCATAATTCATAGGCACTTTGGAAACGTCAAGTTTGGCAAGCCATTCAATGTGTACCTCCTAAAACTGAAGGCAGTATTTGTCTTCGGAAAAAAGTCTTCCCAAACTGAGATTTTCTAATACAAAGTAGTATCTACTTTAGTCACATAGTTTT
Source organism: Moschus berezovskii (assembly GCF_049115385.1). NCBI lineage: Eukaryota > Metazoa > Chordata > Mammalia > Artiodactyla > Moschidae > Moschus > Moschus berezovskii. Next base: position 127,387,473 of record NC_142462.1, read on the forward strand.
CTGAAGTCTTGCCAGAGCAGAATTCTCCGGATGCCCTTCTATCAGAAGATTCTTATCTGCTCCTTTCTAGGTGGAAATACAAGCTGAAAGAAACATCCAGGGCCTACAGGACAGGGACGTCCATCTACAGAAACTGAAACGACCCCCCCACGCAGGATCACTGTTGTTCAGTTCAGTTCAGTCGCTCCGTCGTGTCCGACTCTGCGACCCCATGCACACCAGGCCTCCCTGTCCATCACTAACTCCCGGAGTTTACTCAAATGCATGTCCATCGAGTTGGTGATGCCATCCAACCATCTCATCCTCTGTCATCCCCTTCTCCACCTGCCTTCAATTTTTCCCAGCATCAGGGTCTTTTCAAATGAATCAGTTCTTCACATCAGGTGGCCAAAGTATTGGAGTTTCAGCTTCAACATCAGTCCTTCCAGTGAATATTCAAAACTGATTTCCTTTAGTAATCACTGGTTTGATCCCCTTGCAGTCCAAGGGACTCTCAAGAGTCTTCTCCAACACCACAGTTCAAAAGCATCAATTCTTTGGCGCTCAGCCTTCTTTATGGTCCAACTCTCACATTGATACAAAACTGCTGGAAAAACCATAGCTGTGACTAGATGGACCTTTGTCGGCAAAGTAATGTCTCTGCTTTTTAATATGCTGTCTAGGTTGGTCATAACTTTTCTTTCAAGGAGTAAGTGTCTTTTAATTTCATGGCTGCAGTTACCATCTGCAGTGATTTTGGAGCCCCCTCAAAAATAAAGTCTATTGAAAGTGTCCACCATTCTCTTCCTAAGGCCCAGGTCAGATAGAGTCTCCCCATGAAGCCGCCCACAACTCCCCTCATCAGCATTAATCACTTTCTGTGCCTTCCAAACGCTTCCCAGCCTGGATGGTTTAAAGACTGCCTTCATAGTCACACAGCGATGGTCCTTGCCACCCTCTGAGCACCTGTCCACAGGCTGATATTCCATCCATTCTCTTATGCTTTTCCTGGTTGGGGGAGTGGGCAGCGACTTCTGAACCCAGCAGATGACACAGGAGTTTACTCAAAATAGGTGTTCAAAACGTATTTATTTGGTCGCACTAAATGACTGTTTGAAGCTCAGGTAACGGAGGGTAGCAGAGCAGCACTTGAGCCCAGATCTGCGGTTCCGTCTGTGGCTCACTGGCCCTTCCTGTGCAAAACGTCCCTCCATTCTATGGCTCCCTGTTCAGCAGCTGTAAACTCTCCCTGTGCAACTTTCCTTGAATCAGGCCTCTCTGCCCTGTTTACACAGAGCATCAGCAGCGAAGTCCAGAAGAAGGGTGGCCCCACACTCCTCCCACGGTGGAGAGGATGATCTCAGCACCCCCACAATCACAACACTGCATGCACACTCCCAGTTGGCCCCATAGGCTCCTTACCAAGAGATACTATCAGACAGCATCAGACACCAGTTTCATCAGACACCAGCATCAGACATCAGTGGATACTGATGGATGTAAAAGTCAAAGTGAAAGTCATCCAGTCGTGTCCGACTCTTTGCAACCCCATGGACTATACATATAGCCCATGGAATTCTCCAGGACAAAAAACTGGAGTGGGTTCCCTTCTCCAGGAGATCTTCCCGACCCAGGAATCAAACTGGAGTCTCCTGCATTGCAGGCAGATTCTTTGCCTACTGAGCTATGAGGGAAGCCCACACTGATGGCTGCCACTGCCATATTTATATCCAAGGCCATGCTGCTCTCCCAAGCAAAGTCTACTCCAAAAGCTGGCACCCTAAATCGATTCTTTGGTGGGTTCCTGGCTCCCCTACAGCATGTCGTGATCACTCAGGTCAGGCCTACCTCACACCGGCCTTAACCGCAGAGCTGGCCTGCAGGACTTCTGTCCCCGGAGAAAGCCAGTCTGAACGGGGCGTTCACATCCACTGGGATGTCCCTGAGAGAACTGGCCATCCTTCCTAACTGGTGTGTCACGGTTTCCGGCAAGGACACAGTTTTGGGGGTCACCGGCGCTGGCTCTCTCTGTGTGAGGTAACCCACAGCCATGGACCTGAGGACTCCTTCGGCCAGCAGACAGGCTGGATAGAACCAAAGGCCAGAAGAACCTGGAAAGGCCCAGGCTGCCATGGCTCCAGGTCCCCTGAGGACTGTGGTGCAAACACTCAGCAGCTTGCAGGGCACTTGGTCTGCAGCTGCCAGCCTGCGTCTGCCTTAGGAAAAGCATCCGACATCGTGGGGTGACAAAGACAGCCACCACAAAAAGCCGGGAGGCCGTCCTCACTCTCGCAGGTTTAGACTTAGGGGCCGATTTCTACACCACCCCTGAAGCTCCCGTTAGCAAACAGGAGTGAAGAAATACCAGAGGCCTACACGGCTGGAGAAGACCACCAGCAGGCGGGGCACAGGGGCGCAGGGCGAGCTGGTGGGGAGGGTCCATGCCCCGCCAGACCCACCAACTGCTTCTGCACATAAAGGAAAACACACAGCTTTTAGATACAATGGCCACTTCAGAGAGACTCCTTTTCTCGTGCTCCTGCACCAAGGCTGGCTGGAAATGACATCATGAAAGCAAAAAACAAATGGAAGAAATCGTTGAAGACACTCTGACGGGTGTCAGAGCTGCTTGGGGCCCGTCCAGGCACAGAGCAACGCCTGAGAAGAGCCTTCTGTACTCGGGCGGTCGCCCTAGACCAAATGCTGCAGTCGTCTCACCGTTTGGGGGATAGTGAAACCCTACAGGGAAAGTGCTGTGGGCTGAGTCAGCGCGCTATTAAAAGTCGGCAGCGATCAGCAAGAGCACGGATGATTCCTTGCTCCCTCTTGGTCGAAGAAGCCAAGAACAAATAATCAATTGTTGGTAAAACTGGGGTTTTACTGTGGCTGTTTTCCCCTAAAACTCACTTATCATATTTCTCATGCTCTTAAATTAAGGAGAACTGCTAGGATAGCAAATATTAAGGTGAACCCAGTAGCAACGGACGTAGCCAAACAAATGTGTTTCCGCACTAAACACAGAGATGCACTTCCAGGGTGGAGAGTTGAGGTGAGCTGCCTGGAATGCTGGCTCCCAAACATCCACAAGACAGGAGTTTTGATCCAACCGGGCCCAGGGCACCTCCCGAGCTTGGGGGGGGGGCCCCATTGGGCAAGGGCACGTGATGGCAGGGTGGGAGCCGCCCCCCACGCCGTGCTCTCGAGCAAAGCTGTGGACACTCGACGCTCCAACTCGTGACCTCTGGTTGGAGGGTTCCCTGCGGGGCTCCGTCTGGGTCCTCTGAATCCCGGACCCACTCCTCACGCCTTCTGTGAGTCTGCAGCCCTGGCCCTCCGCCCCACTGGCTACAACGAGACTGGCCCGAGGCTTCCATCTCAGGTGAATGATTTTCCTAAATCCAACACATGCACAGTCCTGAGATCTGCTCTTCACACACCTCTACTGAGACGGTACCTTGGTTTAATTCCTTCTTTCTTTTTTAATTGGAGTAACTTGATTTACAATGTTGTTAGTTTCTGGTATACAGCAAAGTGATTATATATATATATATAAAGAATAATATATATGTATTATTCCTCACATTCTATTACAGGTTATTATAAGACATTTAATGTAGTTCTCTGGGCTATACAGTAGGTTCTTGTTGCTTATTTTATACAGTGTGTGTTGGAGAAGAAAATGGCAACCCACTTCGGTATTCTTGCCTGGAAAATTCCATATGTGTGTGTGTGTGCTGATGTTTTCAAACTGTGGTGCTGGAGAAGACTTTTGAGAGTCCCTTGGGCTGCAAGAAGATCAAACCAATGCATCCTAAAGGAAATCAGTCCTGAATACTCATTGGAAGGACTGATGCTGAAGCTGAAGCACTGACTCCTTGGAAAAGACCCTGATGCTGGGAAAGACTGAGGGCAGGAGGAGAAGGGGCGACAGAGGATGAGATGGCTGATGGCATCGTCGACTCAATGGACATGGGTTTGAGCAAACTAGGGGAGACAGTGGAGGACAGGGGAGCCTGGTGGGCCACAGACCATGGGCTCGCAAAGAGTCGGACACGACCTGGCGACTGAGCAGCAACAACAAATGTTGCTATGAAGCCCCTAATCCGTCCCCACCCCCTCGCCCCTTTGGGAACAAGTCTGCTTCCTATGTCTGTGAGCCTGTTTCTGCTTCGCAAATAAGTTCTTTTGTGTCGTGTATTAGATTCACCTAGAAGTGATACCACGTGGTGTCTGTCTTTCTGTCTGACTCCACGTTGCGTGACAATCCCCAGGTCTATAGTTCCTTCTTCACTACAGCTTCCCTCCCCGGCCCCTGGCACAGACCTCCTGGGGCTGGGATAAACCACAGACGGGACAGTCTTGCCAACCCCCGACCAGCTCTCCACCCCAAACCCACCAGCCCCTGAAGCCAGTGTGGTCCCAGGCCATAGAGTCCTCCTCGGCTCAAGGAAACGTCTGCCCTCAGTCAGCGGCTTAAGATGTTTCAGAGACTTTCAACCTCCAAGCATCTCCCGTGAAACCAGCAACTTTGCCATTGAGAGTGACTGGGCTCTCGTAACCGCCCTGGAAGCCTTGCCAAGTTTGAATTTGCGAGAAGACAAAGCTGACACCTCCCTGGGATTCTTGGTAGAGTTTTTCAGCAAATTTCAACATTTTCAAATGAAAATCTAAAAAAAAAAAAAAAGTTAGGAATCAGTCCCCTGTCAAATGGGAGAAACAGTAGCGCAAGTATGTTTTTCCTTCCATTTGATGGACAAGAAAACCAGGCTTCTAGGGAGCCATTTAGGGTGACAGGCTCTCAGACCCAAATTCTCCATCACTTGTTCAAAGTCATCTTCCCTATATCCTAACACTCATAAAAACCACGAAAAAGCTAAGTTCTCTTGAATTTAACGAGAAAAAAGGACACAGTAAATTTTAGTGTCTGCCTACTTGCTCTCCATGAAGGTGATATTCAGTTAATCTTATATTAATACCAAGAGAAATAAGAATTTAGATTCTGCAAAATCATTGTGCAGGTTGAATCAGTTGGCCAGTTGGCCACGTGAACCTCCAGTGACTGTGTTATGTTTCTATGGCGATGAACTGTTTACGAAGTGTCGTGGACAGGCCAGCCCTCCAGCTCCCGTGAGCTGGCCCCAAGTGGGACCACCAGGAGCCCGGCAGTGCCTTTTGAGGACGTACTTACAGATCTCAAAGCCAGACTCCACTTTAAAAAAGAAAGCCTTCCCTACTCAAAATCCTTCAGATTTCACTTTCTAACACAAGATGACCCAATTTCTCTTTTGCCTTTCAAGAACCCTCGTGGTGACCACAGAAAAAACAGTCACTCTGTTCTGCACAGTCCTGCAGTTCCCACAGTCGGGCTGGCCTCACCGGAGCTCACCTCTGCAGATCACGCCTCCAAACATCTCAGCTAAAGCCCCCCTGTCCCCCACGGCCGGCCCCACCTGTCCACGTCTGCCCCGTCCAGCCCGTCCCTCGCTTCCCTCCTCACACCTCCTCCCTCTGCAGCTGGTGTGAAACGTCTCCCAGTAAAATCCATGAGAATACTGTCACCTACAGAACCCGACTGACGGCAAGGGGTGCGGGTCCTGCCCACTGACGCACTCAGCCTCGAGCCCTAGGCACGCGGTCCCAAGACCCACGTGATGAGAAGTGTACTCAGGAGAGCACAGAAGGGGGCAGTTTTCTGAACAGACATCCCCCCCACACACTGGTTCATCTGAAGATTTCTCAACTTTCAAAATGTAAATGTGTTTATGCTCAGTCATATCCAACTCTTTGTGACCCTATGCACGGTAGCCCACCAGGCTCTTTGTCCATGGGATTCTCCAGGCAAGAATACTGGAGCAGGTTGCCACTTCCTCCTCCAGGGGATCTTCCCAACCCAAGGACAGAACCCATGTCTCCTACGGCTCCTGCATTGGCAGGTGGGTTCTTTACCACTAGCATCACCTGGGAAGCCATGACGGTGCAAAAGTGATACTCATTCTAAAGAAGCTGTACTTGGACTTGTGAACGTCCATCTTTTCCCAAGTGCCAGTAAACCATCCGGTACTCACTTGCAATGCTGGGCAAGACAGCAAGACTCAGCTCCCAGTCAGCAAGACTCAGCTCCCAGTCAGCAACCCCCGCCCCCATCACACGTAACCCCTGAAACACGGACAGCCGTTTTGCGTGTCCTTCAGCATGGGATTCGGTAAGGAAGCGAGATATTCAGCACTTCGATATCATGTGGGCTTTGTGTGCTGGCCTCAGTGCTCCGAGCATATTTAAGGTGTGCCAGGGTGCGTGATGTGCAGGAGGTGGGGTGTTGGATTCACTTTTGGTTTTCACCTTAAGGGTGTGTTCATCAGGAGGTCATCCCAAGGGAAGGAAGATCTCTCTGGGGAGAACTCACCCAGGCCAGGCATGTGAGAGGGCCTGTATTGGGCTCAGGGGGGTGTAGGACACGGGGAGGAAATGTGTGTGTACCGGTGGGGTGGGGAGCAGGAGGGCTAATTGAGGCAAGCAGGGGAGAGAGCACACAGAACGGTTCTGATGCATTAAATCACAGACATTTTTCAAGAAACTGAGATAAATACGGTTAACGCGTTGAGAACAGACTTACGGACATGGGGAGGTGGGGAGGAAGGAGAGGGTGGATTGCGTGGAGAGAGCAACATGGAAACTCACATTAGCATAGGTAAAACAGACAGCCGATGGGAATGTGCTGCGTGACTCAGGGAGCTCAACCCGGGGCTCTGTAAGACCCTAGAGGCGCAGGATGGGGAGGGAGGTGGGAGGGAGACTCAGGAGTGGGGGGGCATGGGCAGATCTACGGCTGACTCACGCAGATGTTTGGCAGAAACCAACACAATTCTGTAAAGCAAGTATCCTTCCATTTAAAAATTTAAAAAAAAATTTTTTTTTTAAGAAATACGGTCAGTGGAGCGGAGTCCACAGAGCAGGAGGCAGTCAGGATGAGGCTGCGGGAGGGATGGCTGCGTGGACGGCCCTGTGTCGACAAGAGCCCAGGAAGGGCTCTGAGACCCTCCCTCTGGGCCACAGGCAGAGGGGCTGACCCAGGAAGAGGCTGCCATCCGGCGAAGCAGTCAAGGTCGAGTAAGGAGAACACGCTGGGCTCAGGGCGGGTCAGTGGGGCCCGGCGGGTGATTCCATGGGGACAGGAGGCACCCGGGGGAGTCCAGGTCTCTGCCCTGAGGGCAGGGCACGCGGACGGTGCTCGGGGGCCCTGGGGAAAGGGCGGGTGGGGGCAGGAGAGGGCATCCTGGTTTTGCTCTACGCTCCGTAAGTGGACGCCAGGCCAGAGCTGTGGGGTGGGCAGCTGGGGGGTCCAGACCTCTGGAGCTGCACGCTGACGCGTAACAGCACCGAGGCCAGTGAAGACTTCGTCCCTTCCTGCTCACTGTGACTCAAGGAGCCCGCGGGCCGTGTGCCTCCCGAGGTGATGGTCTGCGGCCGCTTTGTGCGGGGTCCTGGGAGGACGTGGGGCTCAGACAGGCTCCACGTTCTCCAGGAACAGTCTCCCCTTGACAATCCAGTTAGCCTAAGACTCAGTGCAAGCACCTGGCAATAGAACAGTGACGATAACTGAACAGCATGTCTGCCTGAACCCATCCCAGAAATGACCTGGTTCCATCTGGACGCCATGCCGCAGGGCGGGTCTCCAGCCCCCCGCGCCATCTTGTGGCTTTCCCTCCACGTGGGAGCCGGCCCTGACCTGCGCTGGACGGCGTCCACCTTAGGGGCCCGCTCCTCCTGCGTCACCGCGCGGGGACAGGGGCTGAGAGCAGAACCGGGAAGCAGAACAGGCCGTCTCCTCTTGCCTCCCGCTCCTGCCAGGAAGCCGAGTCCCACTCTTTCTTCTTTCATCAGAGTCGGCCTGAAACCCTCCATTGTCGCTAACGTGTGAACGACTGACACGCTTTCAAACTTTCCTCTCAACAGACAGGACAAGCCCCGGCCAAGCCTCAGGCATCACCCTCATCTTTTCCCTCCTCATCTTTACTTCAAAACCTCCCCTTTGTTCACCTTCATGACAGCTTCGTGGGCTTCCCAGTCTCCCAGCCTCTGATCTGGGGGACACGTTTGTCCCTCCCGTATCCTGTGACTGTGTCCTCAACATCAGTTCTCAGAGGTTAAACAGGCAGGCCAGGCCTGACTACCACAGTGGGCGTGGCCGCGGGAAGGTCCGGGACCCCTGAACTGTGGCTCATCCAAGCCGGGGTGCGCTGCTTGTGTAGATTTCAAGGACTTAGAAAGATGTAAAATATATCATTTATATTTTCTGTAATGATTGCACACGAAATGATACCATTTGATAAAACACATTGGGTTAGATAGAACATATTATTAAAATAATCCCATTTTTTATGTTTATAGTGACTACTACTGATTTCCAGTCGCATGTGTGGCTCTCGTCATGTTCCCATGGACCACGCCCACCATGACACCTGGTGAAGACAGGGCTGGGAAGCCACATGCTGAATCATGACAGTGGGTGCAGGGTCTCTGGAAAAGCTGCTTGTCTGGACTCAGGGGAGATGCCATCTGTTTGGGAGCCACAGCTGCGTCCACATGAGGGGCCAGGTGTCCACAGAGGCTCTGCTGAGACCGAACCTCACTGTGCAGGGGCAGTTTTTGAACATCTCGAGTAAACAAGGAAAGGAAAGAATGAATTTTCATGCATTTTTACAAGAAATGTTAGGGAACTCATGTTGCTCGATCAGAAGTTTCACAAATGCAAAGGTTCACGTCTGCTTCTCTGTAAACCCAGAGGCGGCACCATGGGTGGGGCCCAGTCCAGCCCCGCCCTTATCACCAGGGCACTCTAGGTGCGGCTCAGCTTGGCGCCCAGCAGGCTCTGCTCTGAGGAGCCCGCAGTGTGAGAGGAGAACGTGAGAAACAGCTGAGGGAAGGTTTGTGCAGTCTTACAGACTTAGGGTGCAAGCATGCTGTCATCTGAATACAGTTCACTTCACGCTTTGTGGTTTCCAGCCTGCAGCTCCGGCACTTATTCTATGAGATGTAGCCCTAAATCTTGGTGCTACTGCAAATGGGATCATTCTTTATTTGTCATCTGCTGTTCGATGCAAGTGTACAGAGATGTGAATGTTTGCATTCTGACCTTCTCAAATTCATTAGTTCCAGTACTTTTGTGTGTGTGTGGATTCTGTTGATTTTTCTACATAGATGATCCTGTCATATGTGACTAAGCAGTTTTACTTCTTCCATCCCAGTATGTGTAAATTTATTAATTTTTCTTTTTTTATTCCACAGGCCACAATCTCAGGTACAATGTTGAAAGGAACCAGTGGTAAAGCACACCAATGCTCATCCCAACCTATAAGAAAAAGCGCCCAGCCTTTCACCACGGCTGTGATGTCAGCTGTAGTCTTCACAGTTCCCTTTAGCAGACTGAGGCAGCTGCTGTTTTGTTTGCCGAGAATTATTTTTATTGCAACTGGGTCCTGAATGTCATTAAAACCTTTTCGGCATCTATTGAGTTTTCCTTTCTCAGTGATGCGTGTCACACGTCGACATACAAAAACTCCCAATTTTTATCACACTAAATATTTATCTATGGGTAGATAAAAAGTATTTTTCATCATGATCATATTGTAACTATCCCAGGATGTGATGGTACAACACTAGGGTATGTACCCAAAGGACAACTTTTAATAAACATTTCTGATGTTCAATTATTTTGAAAGAACATTTTCTTCAAAATTTAATATTGAAAACTTGAATAGTAACCTATCACTTCACGGGAAACAGATGGGGAAACAGTGGAAACAGTGTCAGATTTTATTTTGGGGGGCTCCAAAATCACTGCAGATGCTGATTGCAGCCAGGAAATTAAAAGACGCTTACTCCTTGGAAGGAAAGTTATGACCAACCTAGATAGCATATTAAAAAGCAGAGACATTACTTTGCTAACCAAGGTCCATCTAGTCAAGGCTATGATTTTTCCCGTGGTCATGTATGGATGTGAGAGTTGGACTGTGAAGAAAGCTGATCGCCGAAGAATTGATGCTTTTGAACTGTGGTGCTGGAGAAGACTCTTGAGAGTCCCTTGTACTGCAAGGAGATCCAACCAGTCCATTCTAAAGGAGATCAATCCTGGGTGTTCATTGGAAGGACTGATGCTAAAACTGAAACTCCAATACTTTGGCCACCTCATGTGATGAGTTGACTCACTGGAAAAGAGTCTGATGCCAGGAGGGATTGGGGGTGGGAGGAGACGGGGATGACAGAGAATAAGATGGCTGGAAGGCATCACCAACTCGATGGACATGAGTTTGAGTGAACTCCGGGAGTTGGTGACGGACAGGGAGGCCTGGCATGCTGTGATTCATGGGGTCGCAAAGAGTCAGTCACAACTGAGCGACTGAACTGAACTGATGCAATAAGAAAAAAACAAAGTTACCCTCATTCAAATAAGGACCAAACAAGTAGCCCCTTCTCATCATTAATATTTAACACTTTTTGGAAGTTCTGTTAAAATCAATAAGAAAAAAAAAAAAATCACAGAGATGCCCTAGATAAAAATAAGTAAAGGGCAGGAACAAGAGATTCCCAGGAGAAAAACAGGGGATGAAAAAGTAGGAAGCATGTCCAATTTTGCAATCAGAAAATAAATTCAATAGAAGATGATAATGTGATAGCATTCTCTGTCAATTAGGGAGTCAAAGTTTAAAATAATAATGATGCCAATGAAGTGAGGAAATTGGCACTCTTTGTGTTACAAATTGGGAAAAGATTTTTGCTGAGAGAAGTTAAAGAAATGCTAAATCAACCAACAGATATAAACTGGAGTTCATCAGTAGTTAGCAACACGCTCTTTGAAAGACTACTAAGGAAATACGATGGAAGCCTCTGATGGGGGGAGACTATTTGCAAAACACACATCTAAGAAGACCTTGGCCAGAATCTATGAGGAGCTCACAATTCAAAAATGAGACAAGTAATCTCAGTTTTAAAAGAGTGGGCAAAAGATCTGAACAGACACCTCACTGATAAAGATATACAGACAGCAGATAAGCCCATGAAGAAATGCACAACACCATTTGTCAGTAGGAAAATTGCAATTAGAATCACGAGACAGTACCACACACCTGCTAGAGTGACTGGGATTCTGACAAATGCTGGCAAGTGGAACTCTCCCACATTTCTGGAGGAAACGCCGAATGGTACAGTGACTTTGGAAGACAGGGTTTTTTCTTACAAAGTTAACATAGACTTACCACACAATCCCACCCCAGGTATTTACCCAAGGAAAATAAAAGTATCCCTTCACCCAAAGAGCCCTGCCTGAATGTTTCTATTAGTCTTATGCACAGTGGCCCCAAAGTGAACACAACCCAACAGTCCATCACTGGTGAATGATAAACAGATCGTCAAGTATGACATAATAGGGTACTACTCAGAAATTAAGGGGCATAAGCTACTTATTTCAATGCAGCAGCATGGGTGAGCCTCAAAAGCACCATGCTGACAGAAGCCAGATGTAAACGTCTGCATGTGAGCATACATCTCTAATTCAAAATGATGCACGCACCCTGAGGCTCACTGCAGCACTGTTTACAATAGCCAAGACAGGAGTCTAAGTGTCCCTCAGCAGAGGGATGGATAAGGAAGAAGTGGTACGTATCTACAATGGAACATTACTCAGCCAGAAAAAAGACTGAACTATGGCCGTCTGCAGCAATATGGATGGACCGAGGGATGATCTTACAGAGTGAAGGAAGTCAGACAGAGAAAGACAAGCATCACATGATGTCACTTATATGCAGAATTTTTAAAATGATACAAATAAACTTATTTACAAAAGAGAGAAAGACTCACGGTTACCAAAAGGGAAAGATGGTGGGGAGGGATAAATTAGGGGTTCGCAATATACGCACTACCATATAAAAAAAGATAATCAGCAAGGACCTACTGTACAGCACACAGAACTCTACTGCATATTTTGTAATAACCGACGAGGGAAAGAATCTGAAAAAGCATGAATAGATGGATGGATGGATGGACAGTTACGTGTAACTGAGTCACTTTGCTGCACTCTTGAAACTAACATCATAAATGAACCATATTTCGATTTTTAAGCAGCCCACATATTGTAAGATGCTACTGATGGACTATTTTAAAGGAAATAAACCAGAGGACAGAGATCAGGTCAGTGGATTCAGGGTCTTGGGAGAGGAAAGAGACTTTGTTGCAAAGGGCAGGAGGAAATCTGTGAGGTGATGAAAGTGTTTTCTCTATTGGGTGCAGACATTGTGATTACATGACTATATGCATTAGCCAAAATTCATCTAACTGTACATTTAATGAGCACATTTTCGTACACATAAGCTACACCTCAATAAACAATGCCCAAGGATAAAGGAGACCAACGTTCCAAACAAGACCTCAAACAGACAAAAAGCGCTTCCTGTGTGTTCTTAAAACGGTGCCGCCAGACGTCAACTCCTACAGATTACGGCTTCAGGCCCCGGCGCATCCACGCTCAGTCGTGTCCGACTCTGAGACCCTGTGGACCGCAGCCTTCCAGGCTCCTCTGTCCGTGGGATTCTCCAGGCAAGAATACTGAAGTGGGTTGCCATGCCCTCCTCCAGGGGATATTCCCGATTCAGAGATCGAACTGGCGTCTCTTATGCCTCCTGCATTGGCAGGGGGGTTCTTTACCACTAGTGCCATCTGGGAAGCCCCCTTTATTGGGTCCTCCTAAATGCAAACACCTCCTTAGTGTGGGAAAGGGCAAAACCTCCATCATTAGCGCCCCCTCTCCCTTCCGCTGTGTGAAAATTGCAGGCGGCATGATCATCCTGAAAAAGTGGTTCCGAAAGCCCTACTTCCTGTAAAGGATCTGGGTCCTTTCAGAAAACAGCTTTGGAAGAACAGTTTAACTAACGCCTCTCTGAGGAAGAGGAAAGGAGAAGGCGTTGGGGTGCGTTGTACTCAAATATGATAAACGTCCACTAAAATCATAAAGGAACTAAAATGAAAATCTGAATTAAAACATGGCAGGCACATACCAAGACCACAAAACAATCTATTTAAAACTCAGTAAAGATCTGAATAATACATCCCCCATGTGCCCTTTCTATCACTCCAACGTGCAGTTTCTTATTGTAAAAGCATCTAAGAAGCTCATCTGATCCTGGCTCCTCACTGGTCTGTCTGACGAGTGGGCCAAGCATGCGAGAATGCTATGACTTCACGCATCGTGTGAACAGGCGGTGTTCTCTTTACGTGGTCTTCAGAATCCTTTAAAACTCATCATTGCTTGGACATTACCATAAGCCTATCAGATAATTTGTAGGTCTCATTTCACAAATGAAAAACAATATTTTCCTCTATTTTCTTAAATAGAAACAGCTTTGGTTGTGGGCAGAGGCCACACCCAGGTTCCTGACGCTTTTCATCACCCAGTACCGCCCTGCTGGGAGACGGAGCTGGAGGCAAGCATCCCGTCAGGCTGTCCGCGAGGCCTCTTCCCCTCCCACCACACGTCCCCACGCGTCCTCTGTCCTGGCTCAGGAGACAGCAGGAGGAAAGGTGCTTTCTGATTTTCCTAGTCCACCAGGGGAGGGGGTCGCCAATCAGGGGATTTCTGGAGTGTGGGGAGCATTCCAACTGGAATTCTGCACCCACCCCTGGGTGGTCTCGAGAATCTGGGCATGGAGGGACCTCCAAGCTCCCCATAAATTTTTGAACTCCAGGGCCTTCCTGGAGGTTCCCCTGGGCAGGGGTGGGGTCTTCCTGTCCACGGTGGTCTCCACTGAGCGCCCACCTCTTTGTCTGCAGGCCCAGAAGAGGCCCAGCTGTTCTCAGGCTTGCAGATGAGAGCATTTTGTGTAAAAGCAGCCCCGACCTGGGCCACACTGCGCTGCCGGTTGAAGCCTGGCGAGCGGAGGGCGAGTCGGGCCGCACGCAGGGGTCGCCTGAGAGGCTCCCCAAGACCCGCACCAGGGTCCCGCCGGCCAGGCCCGGTGTCAGCCTCTGCAGGCGGCCGTGGGCACGGGGCTTCTGCAAGCGCTTGGGCGGGCTTAGCACACAGTCAACCCCGGAACCCATTGGGCAGCCCGAAGCAGAAGGGCCCAGCCGCTGCTGGGGGAGGGTCCTGCAGGGGGCAGGGCTCAGCCAGGCACGCGTGACCACACAGGCTGGGCTCCAGTCTGACGGCCTGCTCCTCAGCTCCTGGAAATGCTGTGTCACCGGGTCCCTCCTGACATCTGAGAAAGAAGAGAGATGTGGAGCCAGTGCCCCAGAAGGGCCTGGAGGCCAGCTCTTCACACAGCCCAGACCGTCCCCCAGACACACACGCAAATCACTCACGGACACAAACACCTGAGGGCGGGAGGCGAAGAGGGCGGCAGGGCATGAGATGGTTGGAGGGCATCACTGACTCGACGGACATGAGTCTGGGAGCTGGTGATGGACAGGAAGCCTGGCGCGCTACAGTCCATGGGGTCGCAAAGAGTCGGACGTGACAGCGCCTGAACACCGACACAAACACACCCGCAGGCGCACACAGGCACTCAGAGCGCACGCGTGAGCACGGCACAGCCACACACTCACGTGTGCACTCACACACACTCAGACACACACACAGTCAATCCCTCTCTCCTCCTGGGATCCCGTGTCAACCTGGGAAGGCGAGACCACATCCGGGGGTCCTGGAGGTCATGCAGAGATGCCGTCCCTAGGTGTCAGCTGGCGACGAGCAGCCGCCCTGGGACCCCCGTCCTCTCTGGAGGATGACGACCCTGTGCCCTGCAGGCCACGTGGCTCTCACCCTCAGACAGGCTGAAACAGAAGGCGTCTGCCACGAAGAGGCAGGACGTTCATCTCAGCCCCACGTGGGCTGCCCTAAGTAGACTCCCAGGAATCGGGATCATTAGGACCAAGTCACGACAGGAGCCCCTGCCAGCTGCCAACCAGCTCATCAACCTGCCGCTGAGAACTCTGGGAGGATCCTCCTGCCTCCCTGAACCTCAGAGGCCTCCTTTCAGCCTGGTCTCCTCGGGTCTCAGCCCCTAACGCGGCCCCTCTCCCCTCATCATCACCAGGTCACAGTTCAGAGGATGCCCTTCAGTGTCCAGGCATGTGTGCTCACACGGGACGAGGCCAAAGGCGGGGGTCTCAGACGCGTCCCCTCTGCCGCCGGCCCCAGCCCCCAGGAGCACGCCTTTGGTCAGCACCTGTGGGAGGCGTGAACGGGTGACCCCGCAGGCTCCCCGAGTGTCTCTGATCCCTCCATGGGCGTGCTTGCGACCCTGGGCGCCACGGGGCCCCAGAGCTGCCATGCTCTCTCCACCCTGACCTCGGCACCAGTGGGACGGGGAGGAGTGGCAGCCTCTTCTCTCAGGTGGTGGCTGCAGAGCTGAGTCTCCCTGGGCGAGCCCCGAGTCTGGAGAAGCAGTAAGGTTCTAGAAGGTCCAGGATGGTTGCTGGGCCCCTTCAACTTCAGGACCGGATGCCAAGATGAGGGGCCGCGTGGTCCAGGCCAGGGAGCTCTCAGCAGGGAGCGGATGGACTCGGCCGAACCCCGCATCCGTGGAGCCCCTATCGGGGCTTTCCTCCAGCTCAGAAGTGGGCGCGTCCAGGAGAACCACTTGAACCGTCTGTACCTCACAGGGCTCACGCCTCAAAGAGTGCTGCGCCGAGCTTCATTAATTAATGTTTGCAAAGTGCTCTGGGCTCCGCGGATGAAAGGGCACTTGAGCAGTGCAACGTGTTATTATTATTATGAAAATGGATTGGCAGCCGGGCCAGATGCTGAACGTAGATAGAGCCTGATAGAAGATGGGCCACAAAAGAAGAAGCAGTTAATAAGGATGTTTCGGGCGTGCTGCTAATGGTCTCCCTGAAATTACTCCCCTCTCCTGTAATAATGATCTCGAACAGAGATAGGATCTTAACTGCTTGCAGAACCAAAGGGTATTTCCATGGCAGGCGTTTGGAGGACCCAGAGGCAGCTACAAAACAACCCAACCCCAGCCCCGCCTGGCACAGGGCGCCATCACCCGTCTCCCAGCTGCAGCAGGATTGAGCTGCAGTTCTTAGATGATCGGACCACAGTTAATGGGCTATCTGGGCCTCCGTGTGGCAAGCTCCATGTTCAAAGGCGCCCTGAGAAAGCCGGCAGTGGATGGAGAGTTAAGTGGAGAGAAGCGAATCCCAGCCTGGGATTCCCAGCACGTGGTCCCAGCCTGGGTCCCGCGCGGCCAGCTGCAGACGCGAGTGCCCCAGGGCAAGTCCGAACACGCACGTCTTGATTAAATCTTTCTTAAAACCCAGAAGTTAACTGTCTCCTGAAGTATTTGGGGGTGTTGAAACATGTCACAGCTGACAGAAAGTCATGTTTGAAAGTCCTGGCACAAAGTTACCCTGGGTAACGTGGATCTGTTCCTGCCCAGGAAGGAAAAGCATAAAAAATAAAAACCCCGCCGCCATGCAAACACCTTCTTCTCTGCACACAGTGAAGCTGCTGAAGACTGCAAGTTCTGAGGGGACAAGCCTGCTGTTCTGACCCCAGATGGGCCCAGAGAGATGAGACCCCTTGGCTGAAGCCACACGTCTAGGACTGCAGGAGCCTGGTGGTTGGGGGGTTGCCCCAAATCAAAAAGTTTCAGGGAAGACTCCTCTGCTCTGTTGATCTTTTTTTAAATTTTATTGGAGTATGGTTGGTTAACAATGCTGTGTTGCTTTCGCGGGTACAATAAAGTGATTCGTTTATACATGTACAAAAAACAGATACATGCATACCTGAAACTGTGCTGTATGCCTGAAACTAACACATCATTGTAAATCAAGTCTACTCCAATAAAATCGTCTAAAACCTAGACAGCGTATAAAAAGCAGAGACATCACTTTGCTGACAAAGGTCCATATAATCAAAGCTACGGTTTTTCCAGTAGTTATGTATGAATGTGAGAGTTGGACCATAAAGAAGGCTGAGCGCTGAAGAATTGATGCTTTTGAATACTGGTGTTGGAGAAGACTCTTGAGAGTCCCTTGGACTGCAAGGAAATCCAACCAGTCCATCCTGAAGGAAATTAATACTGAATAGTCATTGGAAGGATTGTTGCTAAAGCTCCAATACTTTGGCCACCTGACGCGAAGAGCTGAAAAGAACTTGATGCTGGGAAAAATTGAAGGCAAAAGGAAAAGGGGGTGGCAGAGGATGAGATGGTTGGATGGCGTCACCGACTCAATGGACGTGAGTCTGAGCAGGCCCTGGGAGGTGGTGAAGGACAGAGGAGCCGGCAGGATGCAGTCCTTGGGGGTCACAGAGTTGGACACGACTTAGTGACTGAACAACAGCAAAATCCACAAATTCTTTTTCAGATTCTTTTCTCAAATAGGTTACCGCAGAAGACTGAGCAGAGCTCCCTGTGCTGTGCAGTAGGTCCATGTTAGTTACCTATGCTGTATGTAGTAGTGTGTATATAAACCCCAAGCTCCTGTTCCGCCCCTCCCCCATGTTCCCCCTTTGGTAACTGTAAGTTACACGTGAGTATATCTGCATCAATGTCTGTAAGTCTGTTTTGTAAATACATTCATTTACGTTCATTTTTTAAAAAAAATTAGACTCCACGTATGAGTAATATCCTGTGATATCAGAGGGCCACCCGACGGCAAGGGGCCCACGGCGTGCCATCCCTCTGGACATCACCTGCAGCCGTTGTGCAGGGCGGTCAGAGTGTCGACCCTACTCGGCCCTTGACCTCGGCTAACCCTGGACAGAAGGTGCGAGTCCACGCTTCACCCACTGGGACGAGGGCTCCAGGCGACCGACAGGGGTGGAAACGGCCTCAGCATCTCCCAGGGCCCAGCTCCACATCTGTTGGTCGCCATGTTGCATGTCATCATTGCTTGTCTCCTAACCTTTTGTCATCCATTTTCATCCTGGTGACTCCATCTGAGATGACCATTTCTTCCCTCCTAAGTTGTCACTTTGCTTTTGCTGTTTAATCCTTCAGTCGTGTCTGACTCTTGAGACCCCACGGACTGCAGCCCGCCAGGCTCCTCTGTCCATGGGATTTCCCAGGCAAGAACACTGGAGGGGGTCACCATTCCCTTCTCCGAGGGATCTTCCCGACCCAGGAACTGAACCTGCGTCATCTGTGTCTCCAGCATTGGCAGGAGGATTCTTTACCACTGTGCCGCCTGGGAAGCCCTAGTGGTCACTTACTTGGTAGCAAGCACAGGATTCCTGTTCTCTGTGGTTCTCGGTGGTGATGAGTATAATTAGCACGTGTGTAGTTCTTGCTGTTGTATCTGAAATCTGCAGAGATTTCAGAGTGGCTCTGCATGTTTGTGAAAGTGCAAGAGGGTGCAAGCCTCTGGACTTAGCTGTACAGCCTCTGAAAGAAAGCATGAAGGGGAGCTGAGGGGGAGGAAACAAGTGCAAGTGATATTAAGTCGTCTGTAAGTATCCACAAACGGAAGTGGGGATCAGAGGGGCCTTCAGGTCAGCTAGAGACCCCACCCTCGTTTGTAATCGAAGTGGAGTTAGAACCCAGGCGGACGGTGACCGGCCCGGGGGCGCGGTGAGCAGTGGAGGAGGCAGGATCGGGTGTCTGGAGATGGAGCCCCCTGTCCTCACGAGGCAGTGAGGACCTGTGTCCCAGGGTCATCAGTGTTTAAAGAAGTGACCATGAAACACAGTGTCGGTGTGTCTCTTACAAAGAATGCTAAAATTTTGTGTTTCTTGGAATTACAGTATCTTGAAAAGCTTTGGCAAAGGACACTGAACCACATTTTTGAGAAACTGTGTCCTTAGCGCTGTCATCAGCTCTCCCTAACTTTTGGACAATGGAGCCTTTAAAACCAACCGCCAAGTCTCAAGACCAAGGTCAGCTACCTGTTCCTGACACAGAAGGAACGCTTCATTTCACAGAAGGGATGGGAGCGCCCAAATCTGCCGGAGGAGCGCTTTTGTGCTGGGAGTCGTGCTTGTCAAGGGAGCTTCACTGTGCAATGAGGGCTGGGATCGTCACACGCCACCGTGCACACGTGTGTGCTGCCTCCAGACAGCCAGAAAGATGGCAGCCACAGTGATCCTGGCCCACACCGCTGGAAAACGCTGGGAGTCATGCTTGTCAAGGGAGCTTCACTGTACAATGAGGGCTGGGATCGTCCCACGCCACCGTGCACACACGTGTGCTGCCTCCAGACAGCCACAAAGATGGCAGCTGCAGCGATCCTGGCCCACACCACTTTGAGACCGCCGATGTACAAGGCATGACGACTCAAAACAGGGAACCCCTGGGGGGCTGGGAGCCGAAGCCCTCAGCCTTGTGCTCCTTCCAGGTTGCGTTGGCTACTCTGGGCTTTCACCTCTCCACACAGACTCGAGAATCTGTTCGTCGATACCCAGTAAGCAACAGGCTGGGGTTTTGACTATGCTTGTTGAATCTGTAGATTAAACTGGGAAGAAGGGACATCTTAACAAAACTGCATCTTGCCGATTTTCTGTTTCTTAAGATTAAAGGAGGACTATAACTCAATCAAGTCTGACAAGCTCTTGGGAAATAAAAGGGACCATGCAAATCTGATGAGATGAAAACCCCAAAAGTATCAAATCTCAGCTGAGAACTGAAATCTGGCTCAGGCAAACATTTCAACTGAAAACCATACGTCATCTAGTACAAAAGCCTTATAAAATCCTCAAATCCATGCTAACTTTCTAAATTTATACTAACTTATTTATGAATTAATGTATTAAGATTCAGTTCAGTTCAGTCACTCAGTTGTGCCCGACTCTTTGCAACCCCATGGACTGCAGCACGCCAGGCCTCCGTATCCATCACCAACTCCTGGAGCTCGCTCAAACTCATGTCCATTGAGTCGGTGATGCCATCCAACCATCTCATCCTCTGTCGTCCCCTTCTCCTCCTGCCTTCAGTCTTTTCCAGCATCAGCCTCTTTTTAAATGAGTCAGTTCTTCCCATCAGGTGGCCAAAGTATTGGAGCTTCAGTTTCAGCATCAGTCCTTCCAATGAACACCCAGGACTGATCTCCTTTAGAATGGACTGGTTGGATCTCCTTGCAGTACAAGGGACTCTCAAGAGTCCTCTCCAATACCACAATTCAAAAGCATCAATTCTTCAGTGTTCAGCCTTCTTTATAGTCCAACTCTCACATCCATACATGACTACTGGAAAAACCATAGCCTTGACTAGATGGATCTTTTTATATTAAAATTAACATTAAACTATCAGATTAAAATAATTTAATATTTAATTAATTAAACGGAAAAATTAATGATTCTTACACACTGCTATATTTAAAATGGATCACCAACAAGGACTTTCTGTACAGCACACGGAACTGTGCTCAGTGTTTTGTGGGAGCCTGGATGGGAGGGGACTTTGGGAGAGAATGGACACATGCATTTGTATGGCTGATATGATTTGTACACCCCTTCAAGGTTCACCTGAAACTATCACAACATTGTTAATCGGCTATGAAAAGTGAAAGTGTTAGTCACTCAGTCGTGTCTGACTCTTTGACCCCATAGACTTTAGCTCCCCCAGGCTCCTCTGTCCATGAAATTCCCCAGCTAAGAATACTGGAGTGGGTTGCCATTCCCTTCTCCAGGGGATCTTCCCAACCCAGGGATTGAACCTGGGTCTCCTGCACTGTAGGTGGAAAATTTAAAAAGCAATGATAATTGATTAATATGAATGGTTATTTAATAATCAGTGATAATTAAACATATTAGTTTATTTAATAATATTAGTTAACATATTGGCTTATTTAATAAATCCCTAAATCTATGTGAATCTCTTTTACATGCACTAAAATACTGCTGTACTATAATATCCCGTTATCATCTGTGCTGCTTGGATGCTAAACATCTTTTGCTCACTTTATGTGCTGTAGCCCTAACCGGTGTGTGAGCACAGTGAGCAGCCCTCGGTGGTGATTCACAGGACAGGCTGTAGTCATCACTCAGGGAGCCAGGCTCTGTTTTTGGGTCATTCGTGCCCTGGGCTCCTGTTGCTGTGAGACGTGCGAGCCTGTCTGGCCCCATCAGGACAAAGGAAAGAGAAAGCGAACTCATCGGTCAGCTGCTGTTTGGGGTGGTCTGAGTATCGCTGTAATGGGAGTAGGCTATCTTATCCACGTGGTCCCTTATCACTGGAAATGAAATCACACCTATTATGCTGTCAGGGGGAAAATGAGGGAGGCGACTATTGAGAGCGATCTGACCTCTGGTCTGAGGACTCCGACTGCCTCCTGATTTGGGGAAACCAGCTGTAAAACACACACTGAGGGCCCAGGGAAAATTCACGTGGATTTGACCACAGATGGCACCAGGGAGCTAGTATTATTCATGGCAGGTACTTGTCACTGTGGCTACGAGGAAAACTGTGCTATATTTTAGAGATGCATTTTGAAGAAACCAGGGATAAATTATCAGTACGTCTCAACTTACTCCAAGATGCCACTGCAGAGAAGTAGCTGAAGAAAGCATAGCCATGCAGGTCACAGATAATTCCACGTTTACTAGTCTATTCTCTTTATTTTCTCTTTATGTTTGAACATTTTCTTAATGAAAGATAATATACACTTTATTAAAATGGGAAGGTGCTGGATGCATTCTCTGGGACACTGGGGAACACGTGGAGACCAGGCAGGAGGCTGGACACAGCATGTTCACACCTGAGTTCTAGACAAGATTCTGAGACTTTTAAGTTCTTCACAGTCAAGTAATTTTTTCAAGTCCCAGGAAGAAAAGTCACAACTGGTTAATATTCAGAGGGTGGGTTTAAAAAAAAATGATTCAAGTCTAATGATAGAGGAAAGTTACCTACAGAACTTAACTTGAAAGTGAAAGTCGCTCAGTTGTGTCCGACTCTTTGCGACCCCATGGAGTATACAGACCAAGGAATTCTCCAGGCCAGAATACTGGAGTGGGTAGCCTTTCCCTTCTCTAGGGGATTGTCCCAACCCAGGGATTGGAACCCAGGTCTCCTGCCTCGCAGGCAGATTCTTTACCAGCTCAGCCACAAGGGAAGCCCGAACTTAAAACCACACAAATCACAGAGAATCAGTGCTCTGACTCTGGGGGTGACGTCACTGTCCACTAGTCCGTCAGCTTATCAACATCCATCTGTCCATCTGTCTCTCTCCCTCTTTCTCTCTAGTCTTATGACCCTTGACAAGCACCCATCAGAACAGGCTACTCAAGTGCCACTTTGACCTTGTCAGGCCCCACGTACCAACTGTCCTTCAGAGGCTCCTGGGCTCCCAAGGCCTGGCTCGAGCATCCTGCCCCAAGCCACTTCGTTTCTTGGTCCTGACCGCCTGTCACCACTGGACCTGCCGTCCCTGGGCCTGAGTCTCATCCAGTCCCTCTCCACGCAGCCACACAGGTGCGCATGTGTGCCTCCTGCTCCCAGTGCCCTGTGAGTCTCCACTTGCCCTTGGAAACCGTCCTGCCATCTCCCCCGGAATGCTTCCGACAGCCTCCAGGTAGGCCAGGTACCTCCGTCTCCTGCGTGCTCCCAGAATCAGGCGGCACCCGCACCTTTGAACTCACCCTGGGCCTGAAAGAGCCAGAGTGTGCGGCGGGGCCTCCCCTCCCTCTCTGACCACCCAACCTCATCTCAGTGCTGATGCTAGGAGACGGCATCCTACAGCGAACTAAAGTGAAACTAACCCGGGAAATGTTGTCATGAAGATCACTTCTAGGAAGCCCGGAGGTAGATGTTCTCAGGTCAAAGTCTTCCCATGGTCCTCAACCCCCCACCCACATGCCCTTTGCTTCTTGGAGGGTTGATGTTTTCTATTCCCAATTTTAGCTGGTTTCCTCATGACCTCCCAGATGTTAAAAAAAAAAAAAATAAAGGAGGCAGGATCCATGGCTTTAAGGTGCTGCCCTGGTGGCACTAGTGGTAAAGAACCTGCCTGTCAATGCAGGAGACGCAAGAGACATGGGTTCCATCCCTGGGTCGTGAAGATCCCCTGGAGGAGGGCCTGGCAAACTGCTCCAGTATTCTTGCCTGGAGAATCCCATGGACAGAGGAGCCTGCTGGGCTACAGTCCACGGGGCCGCAGAGCCAGACATGCCTGAGTGACTTAGCACGCGTGGGATTTACGGTCTTACTGAGTAGCTACCTGTAGAAACACATGCAGATGTTCATCAGGTTAGATCTCCCGTCCGTGTCTTCTGGTTTAACAAGAGGTGTCTCGCTGTCCTTTGAGAAAACATAAAAAAGGAGGTGCGAGGACAGACGTCCCCAGGCAGTCATCTCTCCACCATCACAGGAGGACGATGCCATGGCCGAGAAGGACCCGACTCATGTCTGCCCCTCCGGCTGCAGGGAGGAGACTGCTCTGACAGTCCCGGTTCTCACATTAGCTGGGCTTCCGAGAGCTGGTATTGGGGACGTGCCCAGAATTCTGATGCCCTTTAAAGAGAGTCTCACCCTCCTCACGGATGGTGACTGGGGGTTGGAAATACCAATAACGTGCCTTTTGATCATTCTGGAAATCTACGTGTTCGTTTCCACCCGGCTCTGTTTAAACTGCTACTATTTACAGTGAATGCTGTGATTTTTTAAATCCGTTTTTGCCAAAGGTGCCAAAGAAATGATTTCAGTCTTTCAAAATAGCTCTAATTCTGCACATGCTTGACCTGTGAGTTTGGTTTGCAGTGAGCTGTCCATTCACCACCCAGAGTCATCCTTTCTCTGAGGTTCATGTCTGTGCTGGGGAACCTCATCCACGTGCCTCCTCCCGCCACCCTTGAGTGCGGCTCAGCCTCCAGCAAGAGCGGGGCTGCAGGGACTCCGAGACGCTCAGACCCTCGAGCTGCTGCGGGAGCGGTACCTGTGAAATGCCTAGTCCTGTGGGTTTATTTGTCCCCTATCAATTCAACAAGACCGATAATGTATCCATAGACACTGAAACACCCTATTAACACACGGAGGAAAAAAAACTGCCATACAGATTGTGATATGGATATTTAAAGATGTGGATTCTCAGGTAGGTGGGTCGGTTTGTTGTACCTGAAATCCTTTTATTTTGAAGTTGAGAACAGTATTTTGTTTTATTTTTGGTTTTGTTTCTTCTTTTCGATCTATCACAGGATGTTGACTGCAGTTCCCTATGCTGCACAGTACATCATATCCATCCCACAATCATAGTTGGCATCTGCTGATCCAAACTCCCACTCCTTCCCTCCTCAGCCCCCCGCCCCTTTGGCAACCACAAGTATAGAGAACAGTGGGGCTTTTATAAATAAAAATGTATATACTGAAGGTGTATGACATGGGGATCTGAACACACACACAATGACGTGACCACAGTGACACTTACTGACAACCGTCTCCCCCACGGCTGGTTCTCCGCATGTGCGACAGGCACAGGAAGTGCAGACCGCCAGCCAGCATCAGCGCAGGGTCCCTCATGGGGGTCCCCGGGCCCCACTCCATCCCCTCCACCCCCTCCTACTGCACAACGGCCACCCCGGGCCCTGTGGCCAACCTCTCCCCATGCCCTCCCCCACCAGGCGGCCACTGCTCTGCTCTCAGCCCCCACGTATCTGACTCCTTTAGGTCCCAGCTGTCAACATGATCACGCAGCTCCTGTCTGGTTTATTTCATGTGGCCTAATGTCCCGCAGGTTCTCGCATGTTACGTGATACAGACACGCACAGAGTGTGCACGCATGTGACACACACCCGTCTCCTCCCTCCATCCGTCAGCAGACACCCCAGGCTCCCGCGGCCTGGCTGGTGTGAGCGACTCCGTGTGACTCAGACTCTCCCCTCAAGTCCACACCAGCACTCTGGGTCCAGACCCTTCATCAGTCCCAGCCCGGCTCCGTCTTCCATCCACTGTCATGTTTCAGGCCTGAGGCTCTGCAGCCTCTTGTCCATACACGTGAGCTTAGATCCCTGATCGTCTCTGAAGACTTTCCTTTCAGCTGTCACTAAAAGGACACGTTTAGTTTCACCTTCCTTTCAGTTGCATCTAGTTGTCACTCCAGGATATTCTGTAATAAATCAGTGAACCTTCCTCTATAGTGTCTCACATCAATTTTGAATCAGGGAGCACCAAAATTTCACTATGGTGCCCACGTGTGCATTTTCCACCATCCATTTGATAACATTTTCTGAAGAATTTAACTCTCGTGACCGGGTGCCTTACGGCCACCACACCAGGAGTCCCATTCTCTCCTTCAGTCCCTGTGGGGAAAGATCAGGTATCTTTCTTTACGGGAATGAGCCTGGAGATGCAAACTATTCTTGCCAGACTGCTGGACACTCCTTGAGGACAGGCTTATGACCTGCACAAAGACGAGTGAGCATTCTCTTATACTGCTACATCCAGGACAAACCAGACAGCCTGGGGCTGACTCGAACAGCTGGGACTCAAAGCACGCTTGCTCTGAGAAACTCAAGGATGAGGTCAAGTGTTTGGCAGTCTCTCAAAGCAAAGTGAATTTCCCACATTTTGATTTCCATGCCTTGGTTGGTGCTGGACGGATTCTCACATGGCGCCCTTTGTAGGACACCTTCCCAGAATAATCCAGAGCTTGGGAGCAGGGCTTGCAACGTGAGCCACCCCTCAGCCTCAGCCTGTGAGCAGGCAGCAAAGATGCACTCTGAGTACATACTAAATGGACATCTTGGCCCGAGAAATGACAAGTCAGCAGTGGCTGCGGCACCCTTGAGGGTGAAGGGCAGTGATACAGGCAGAGACAGAGGCGGGAGCAGAGCGAATGGTCCTCGGGACCCCAGCCTCCCCTGGGTTCACACCCTAAACATTCCAGTCTCGTCAGCTTTTTCTCACTTCTCTGTCCAGAGAACCATTCCCAGTGTGTCAGAGGTCTCACCATGTCTTGGGCACCCATCCTATTTAAGGAATTTTAAGAAAATACCAGATCTTTCATGACTTAGAGTACCTGACATTCTCTCTGAACAAAACCAGCTGTTGAAAGATTTTAAATCCAGGCAACCTTTGGTACAAAACGAGATCCAGTGTGAAGGACTCAAAAGGACCTTGGGCAATCAAGATCTAGTAAAGTAAGACAGTGTAGTGATGGTGGTCAATCAAGTCTGGCTCTGTGACCCCATGGACTGTATTCCACCAGGCTCCTCTGTCCAAGGGATTCTCTAGGCAAGAATACTGGAGTGAGTAGCCATTCCCTTCTCCAGGGGATCTTCCTGACCAGGATCCAGGCCAAGTCTCCTACACAGAAGGAAAGAAGGCAGATTCTTTACCATCTGAGCCACCAGAGAATTGAGATAGGACCCTAGGAAATAATTATCTTTTCTACTGAAGTGTATTTTGATAAAATAGGATCATTAGTCAATCATTCAGTTCAGTTTTGCAGTTGTGTCCAACTCTTTGCAACCCCATGGACTGCAGCACACCAGAATTCCCTGTCCACTGCCAACTCCCAGAGCTGGTTCAAACATGTCCATTGAGTCCGTGATGCCATCCAACCATCTCATCCTCTGTCGTCCCCTTCTCCCGCCTTCAATCTTTCCCAGCATCAGGGCCTTTTCTAATGAGTCAGTTGGCCAGTTAGTTGCACCAGGTGGCCAACATATTGGAGGTTCAGCTTCAGCATCAGTCCTTCCAATGAATATTTAGGACTGATTTCTTTTAGGATTGACTGGTTTGCTCTCTTTGCAGTCCAAGGGACTCTCAAGAGTCTTCTCCAACACCACAGTTCAAAAGCATCAATCCTCTGGCACTCAGCTTTCTTTATGGTCCAACTCTCACATCCATACATGACCACTGGAAAAACCATAGCTTTGATTAGATGCACCTTTGTCAGCAAAGTAACATCTCTGCTTTTTAATATGCTATCTAGTGGCTCTGGGAGGAGAAGGCAATGGCAAGCCACTCCAGTACTCTTGCCTAGAAAATCCCATGGATGGAGGAGCCTGGTGGGCTGCAGTCCGTGGGGTCGCTAAGGGTCAGACACGACTGAGCGACTTCACTTTCACTTTTCACTTTCACACATTGGAGAAGGAAATAGCAACCCACTCCAGTGTTCTTGTCTGGAGAATCCCAAGGAAGGGGAAGCCTGGTGGGCTTCCGTCTATGGGGTCACACAGAGTCGGACACGACTGAAGTGACTTAGCAGCAGCAGCAGGTTTGTCATAGCTTTTCTTGCAAGGAGTAAGAGTCTTTTAATTTCATGGATGCAGTCACCATCTGCAGTGATTTTGGAACCCAAGAAAACAAAGTCTGTCACTGTTTCCACCATTTCCCCATCTATTTGCTAGGAAGTGATGGGACCAGATGCCATGATCTTTGTTTTTTGAATGCTGAGTTTTAAGCCAGCTTTTCACTCTCCTCTTTCACTTTCATCAAGAGGCCTTTGAGTTCCTCTTCACTTTCTGCCATAAGGGTGGTGTCATCTGCATATCTGAGGTTATTGATATTTCTCCTGGCAATCTTGATTCCAGCTTGTGCTTCATCCAGCCCAGCGTTTCTCATGATGTCCTCTGCATATAAGTTAAATAAGCAGGGTGACAATATACAGCCTTGACGTACTTCTTTCCCTATTTGGAATCAGTCTGTTGTTCTATGTCCAGTTCTAACTGGTGCTTCTTGACCTGCATACAGATTTCTCAGGAGGCAGGTAAGGTGGTCTGTTATTCCCATCTCTTGAATAATTTTCAACAGTTTTTTATGATCCACACAGTCAAAGGCTTTAGCATAGTTAATGAAACAGAAGTAGATGTTTTTTCTGAAATTCTCTTGCTTTTTCTATGATCCAACAGATGTTGGCAGTTTGATCTCTGGTTCCTCTGCCTTTTCTCAATCCAGCTTGAACATCTGGAAGTTCTGGGTTCACGTACTGTTGAAGCCTAGCCTACAGAATTTTGAGTGATACTTTGTTAGCATGTGAGATGAGAGCAATTGTGCAGTAGTTTGATCATATTCTCAAGTACTTCTGAAGATCCTGAAAGAATAACCGGATGTATGGACCTAGAAAGTAGGAGAGTATTGCTGAACAGGAATACTGGGCAAAGAAATGGTGTAACCAGCAACAGAGAATGTTTGCCCAGAATTAGCAGGGAACGGCTCTTTATTCCTCTCCAGGTCACTGCTCAGTGAGCAAAGCTTGGTGAATAGTTTCTAAGTAACCTTTCTTGAAGACAGTACAGTGTGGTTCAAGGTCATTGTCTCAAAGCTTGGGACCACATCTAAGTACCGCTGGATGTGAATGTCCATTTTATCTGCCTCTGGGAACTGTCGTAAATACAAGACACCAGGCTGGAGCTGAAATGACCCCAGAAAAGCACTTTTTTTTTTTTACTTATTTGCTCTTTAATTTTAGAAGAATTTATGTCATAATTTGTGAGAATATTGTACATGATGTATACAATCCTTTGGCCACCTGATATGAAGAGCCAACTCATTAGAAAATACCCTGATGCTGGGCAAGTCTGAAGGCCGGAGGAGAAGTGGGTGACAGAGGATGAGATGGTTGGGTGGCATCACCTACTAAATGGATATGAGTTTTGAGCAAACTCCAGGAGATAGTGAAGGACAGGGAAACCCGGCATGCTGCAGTCCATGGGGTCACAAAGAGTCAGATATGACAGCGACTAAAAAACAATGCTGTACATGAAAGTGTTAACTGCAGCTAGATCGAAGAAAACCAAAGGGGGAAATTTCAATGGGAATGAAAAATGTATAATCTGTCCTTCATCTCCAACCCTCTCCACAGCAGGAACATCCCCATGCCATTCCCCAAAGGTGCCATCCATCCCTTGGTTCAAATTCTCCAGAAAAAGCCTGAGCTCTGTCTGTGATAAGCTCAAAAATTATTACTGAAACAAATATACAACTGCTGAAATTGAGAACCAATTCAGGAGAAATTCTGGAGGGGTCAAGAAGGCTGGCCCGTCCATTCTCAAGCCCAGCTCCTCGACTTCCTAGCCTCTGATCTCCTCCAAGCTCCGGTCCCCCGTCCGCAGACTAAGGACGGTGACCGCAGTGATGACACCGGCCCCGTCTCACAGTTCAGGGGCGTCACTCGGCGAGGGGCTCTCAGGACGCGTTCTCTGCCCGCAGGACTGTCGCCTCGTGCATCCGGACAGCTGGCGCGAGGGTCTGCAGCATGGTGACACAGGACCACATGGACAACAGTGTTACTGATGGATTCTCAGCCAACTGAACCATAAATACACTACCAACAGCACGTGGATTTTAATCATTCTGAAGGAAGGGGCTGCAAGGCCAACTTTTGAATTAAACCATGTTCCATTTTAGTGTATTTGTGAATCGTCTGGATGAAGACAGAGGCGGCGTGTCCTTGACTCAAGAAAAGCCCTTCTCTGAGCTGGGAGGTCACATTCTTCAGCTGCAAGCAAGTTGAAGGAGCAGCGTGGGAGGCCGCCTGGGCCCTCCTTAATCAATGAAGAAAAGACACTGCAGCCAGATCAGCCTCTGATTCTAAAATAAAACACGCTTCACCAAGCTGCATATGACACACAAAGGCAAGGGAGGCAGCATTAAATCAGCAGTGACTCGGGATTCAACCAGATCTTAGAAGCCAAGATGGGTGCCAAGCAAGCCTGCAGCTCAGCTCGAAGGACGGGGGAGCCCTGCTCTCGGATTTATAAACCCACTTCGGTGCCCAGGATCAGGAAGCCCAGCCTCACCTCTAACTACTGTGCATGTGAATGCCTCTGGGGACTGTTGTAAATACAAGACACCGGGCTGAAGGTGAAGTTACTCCAGAAAAGCACTTTTTTTTTTTTTAACTTATTTGCTCTTTAATTTTAAAATACGCAAACCTGAAGGTCTGGGTTGGATGACAGATTCAAGGGGCCTTCACAACAATGCAGACCACACGACGGAAGACTGCTTAAAACAGACCCAAACAGGTTCCACCGGTGAACGTTCAGAGAAAACCATGAAACAAACCAGCACCCCTCTGCCTGGCGCTCAGGTACTCAGTCGTGTCCGACTCTTTGTGACCCGGTGGACTGTAGCCCGCCAGGCCCTTCTGTCCATGGGATCCTCCAGGCAAGAATACTTGAGTGGGTTGCCTTGCCCTCCTTCAAGGGATCTTCCTGACCCAGGGATCGAGCCCACCTCTCCTGCATTGGCAAATGGATTCTTTACCACTGTGCCCCCTGGGAAGCCCTTTGCCTGGACTGACATTCAAAGTAGCATGTTCAAACTGGAATACTTTATTTTAAAGAAGATGATGAGCCCTCAGGCCGGGTCCAGCATGGAACAAACAAGGCAGGGAACACCAAGGCCCATCGGGCCAGCAGTGATGACAGACGTTTATGACATCGGAGGTCGTGTCGAGCAGCTGCTGGCACAGTCTCATGACTGTCTTATTTTCAGGGCCGTCTCACAAGATGCCATTTGGTCCTGGTTCCACCAGTGAGAAAACACAAGCTCACAATTAACCTCAAAATGTGAACAAATGCACCCAACCTCATGCAGCTAGGAAGTGGCCAACCTCAGGTCTGACTCCAAAATCCAAGTGATTTTCATGATGCAAAATATTAACGGCTGATAAGAATGGCTGAGGAAATCTGCGGGGAGGGAGAATCACACTGCCCTTCTCCGAAATTCTGAGCTGCTTTCCGTGGAGCTCCTAGAGACAGAACTGGAGGACCTAGTCAGTGGAAACATAAGAAGACGCGATGGGTGCCAGTGAACCAGCAGCATGACCGAGGGGAACACAGAGGCGACGGCTCCACCAGCAAGTGGTCCCTCCATCAAGGGGTGGGGAGCAGACACGGCCACTGGCCAAAGCTGTCACGGAAGTGGTCCTGGATCGCATGACACACTGACCCTGTGACCTGAAGCTCTTCCCACTCTCTTGATTCATCCCAAATTTCAGACCACAAGCGGCACCTTCTCCACCTGCACAAGGCCATGAATGCCCTTGGATGGAATGGCCTTCTATCTAACAGGTGTGTCATTGGCTCAGCAGGAAATTAAGGAATGACTCAGATGCTTGGAAATAAGACTTATATCTGTGGGGACTCTTCACGCATTCATAAAGGGGTGACTTCCTGCACGATGTTATTTTATCAGTTTCTGAAAGCACAGCAGTAGTAACAGCATTTCTTTTTTTAAGTCATGCTTCTCCTCTGAACCATGTTCTCAGGCCCGAGAGTCGATGAGGGACCTTCTCCTTTGAGGTAATCCCTGCTATTTTCTATTAAAACAGGTGCTGGCGTCACTTTCTCTCCTCCTCTGAGTGGTTGTGGGGAAGAACTGATCGGACTTTGGCAGGAAGAGTCCCCAGCACAAATGGACGGGGTTGGTGCGCCCACAGGAGAGCAGACCCGGGATTCTGACAGCAGATACAAGAAGCGGGCGCTCTGGGCATGTCCGCTTTGGCGTCCAGAGAGGCAAGGAAGAGTTGGGCCCGGGGCGGGGAGCCCGTCACCCCACTCGACTGTTCCGCTGTCTATCCAACCCCTCCCCCATCCTGCCCATCATTTGTGGACACACCTGTCCCAGGACCCTGACTCACTTCACCCGCCTGCTGACACCCCCGGTGAGGGAGGGGCGCCCTGCAGATGGGCAGGAATTGCAGGACGAGAGGCCTAGCTTCGGGGGGACGGGAGCTCGAGGGGGAGAGGGAGTGAGCCCCTCGGTCACATGAGCACCCGGCTGTGACTTTCCTCGAGAGGTCCTGGAGGAGCGAGCAGTGTCCTTCAATCAAACTAATACCTTCTTACAAGATGCATTTAATAACCATCCAGTGTCATGAATCCTAAGATCTGAACGTGGGGGGCTCAGTTCCACAAGTGTCCGCTCATCGGCCACACCCAGGCTTTGGTGACAGACACGTCGGTGACTTCAGGTGAGGGGAGGAAGTGACACTTCAGACAAAGCGGTCCTGTTGCAATGCAGAGAGGCAACCGGAGAGCCTTCAGCATCTGAGTCAAGATGAGCCAAGAGCGTGGTGTCAGCACAGAGGCGTCCGGGTGCGCGCGTGCAGCGCCTGCGTCCGGCATCCGTGTGCAGTGCCTGCATCAGGGCCAGCGCATCTAAGGCTTAAATATTTACTGAGAGCCTACTGTGTGCCGGACGCTTCCCTAAGTTTCACAACCTCATGGGCGAGCAAGAGAGGCCTCTGTCCTCCACTTACCCGAGAGGCACACCCGTGTATGCCTTCACTGGACATGACGCCCGCTATGGCCGACGTGGGACCCCAGAGGAAGACCAGCTAAACTGGGGGTGATGGGTGGAGGGGTCAAGGATCAGGCGCCTTAAGAGACAAACTCTCAAATGGAACAGTGATGATGACTATAGCCGCTCATGTTTGAGGGCTCAGAAGGTGAGTCCACAGAGTCTAACCCTGTGCCTAAAGTGTCACGCTGAACTACTGGAGACTCGATCTTGAAAGTCTGGCCAAAGTGGACCCTGGTTCAGTGCCCCCACCACTTTCCAGCAAGAGGCCGAGCAAGACAAAGCCACCCCACGCGAACCCCCAGGCTTCCCTTGCTCTCGGGGAGCTTGGTGGACGAGAAGGAGGCAGGAAGGCAGCCTGGCGGTGGGGATGCCTGGCCAGGGGAGGTGGACCACATTCAACACCCTCTCTGCCTGCAGGAGGAAAAGGCGCATGCTGACCCTCCGAGATTCCGCGTCGTGAGCCACTGGGCAAAGGACCCCACTGAAAGCATCACGCCACAGGGAGTACAGGGTCTCCGCCCCCCAGAACTAGAGCATCCGAGGAAACCTTTCCTAAGGCGAAATGGCACAAAGCAAAGAAGAGGTTACCTGAGGACCCCTCCTGCTCACAGAGTAGATGGAGATGAAGCCCAGGTGCTCCCAGTTCAGAACTGGGGCAGCTTGAAGCTGAGTGTGGTCCCCGGGGAGGAGGGGGCTGGGCGGGGCCACTCACCGTTGGGGTGGGCGCCACCTCTGTGACACTCGCGGTGAGATACACTGAGCTGAATGCGATTTACCTATAAAAAAAAAAAAGGAAAATCTTTGAATTTCTTTCCGTTGGTGGTCTTTCACAAAAACAAAATAGCATAAAGTGAACTTTGGAAAAGCGGGCGATGCCCGTACATTCTGCAGAACTCAGGTGTGGTGAGACCATCGACACCCAGAGATGTATCAGGGAGCAGAGGCCACAAACAGCTGGAGAGCCCAGGGACAGGGTGCTGGGAGACCAGCCAGGCTACTATAAAATGCTCAGAAAAAGAACTGGCCCCATCAGTCAGAGGTAGAGGGGTACTCAGCCCGCATGCCCAGGCAGGCTTCAGGGGGCAGCCCGGGTATCAGGAGGTGGCGGGGGTGCAGCTGGGGGCCTCCAGGGCAATGACCAGCAGGGCTGAAGCTGCTGGTACACACCTCCTGCTCCCGATGTGGGCCTGGAACTCCATGTGGCTGGACTTGCAAGAAGGAACTAGGGACCCAGCCTGGAGGGGAAGGGGCGGGGGCTGTCGAGGTTCCCACTGAACCAAGGAATCAGCACACCCAACTCCAGGGCTGGAAAGAGGAACACAGTGGAAACCTGCTCACTGTTTATTCATTTAACTTATTTTGAAAAGCAGTATCTGTAGGATGCTTTCTCCAGGACCCCTGGTCAACAGGCGAAGAATTCTACTTTATACAATGCCTCTCTCTCTGTGCTTCCTTTAAATTTTGAGAAGAAGCATTTGCTACGGTTTGTTAATTACTTGTCAAAGGAATCAGGCAGAGAGAGATTTTTAATGTGTTAGGAGCTGATGTTGATTGAAAATCAATCAGAAATTAGGCTAGGGTTTCCTGCCCTGAGATGATTCCATAAGTCAATACAGAAATGGGTTGAGAGTTGGAAGATTTCATTTTCAGGCAACTTTTAGGATGACATCATTTCCAGGAAGTCAACACTTGAGTCATAAAATAGCACCTAAAAATAGAAAGCACCTCGCTGAGTTTCCAGCTCGGCCAGGACTCTGCCCGCGCCTCAGGCAGGAGAGGACTCAAGGTCATTTCTAGAGGGAACAAAGTCACCATCAGAAGCTGCAGCAGAAAACCTCCCCAACCCCGCCAGCTCGTCCCACCCCTTCCAGCCCAGGGCCCAGGGCAGCCTGCATCCTGCGAGGGCCAGTTCTCACAAGGGAGCCCCAAGAGCCGCAGGACGCCGGGGCCAGGTCAGGGGACAGCCAGCGAGCGTGCGGGTCTGGGGAGGCCCCACCCCCGTCACCCCACAGTCAGAGCCCCCGTGTCCAAGCAGCATGAAGGGAGGGGTACATCCATGCACTGCCCACTCCTGGCCACCCACAAACCCCACCTCCATCTTCACTTCCTGCTGTCAATCGGGGCACCTCGGGGTGGGAGGGCCACCAGGCCAGACACTGACCCATGCTCATGGCGGCCCCAATGTGGCAGGCCCCATGCCCCCAGTGATGGGATCAAGGATGCCACCTGGTTCATTTATTTTGTTTTCATAAGAATTGTATGCAATTAGATATACAATTCGGAGAAGGCAATGGCAAGCCACTCCAGTACTCTTGCCTAGAAAATCCCATGGATGGAGGAGCCTGGTAGGCTGCAGTCCCTGGGGTCGCTAAGGGTCGGACACGACTGAGCGACTTCACTTTCACTTTTCACTTTCACACATTGGAGAAGGAAATGGCAACCCACTCCAGTGTTCTTGCCTGGAGAATCCCAGGGATGGGGAAGCCTGGTGGGCTTCCGTCTATGGGGTCACATAGAGTCGGACATGACTGAAGTGACTTAGCAGCAGCAGCAGCAGATATACAATTGGTGAAGGAAATGGCAACCCACTCCAGTATTCTTGCCTGGAGAATCCCCTGGACAGAGGAGCCTGGCGGGCCACAGTCCATGGGTTTACAAAGAATCAGACACGACTGAACGTCCCAGCGGCAGACCCCAGACACTGCCCCTGCCGGCCCCCCGCGCTCCAGGGAGCCACCTGGAGGTGTCCGGGAAAGGGAGCGGAGCCAAAGCCCCCAGCGTGCATGCCAGCCCCACCGCCGTTCTCCCCAGCGCCTGAGGCTGTGTTCTTGGTTCATTCCCCAGGCCCGCCCAAACGTGTTAACTGAGTGCCAGCTCGGCGGCCGGGCCTTATTCTCTGCGTTTCGTCCCAGAAGTCGCGAAGGCAAAGGAAACACTGCCTAGCGGGGGGATCGTTCCCAGACGTGTGAGCTCCCGGGGTTGCACATCAGTACCTCCGCCGAGTGCCTCTTTAAGGAGCCCCGTCGGGGAGTGCTGGGTTTCAGGAGCCCTGGGGGAGCGAGGGGAGGACTGCGTTGGCAGCAGCGGAGAAGAGCCCCCGACAGGGAGAGCCCACCACGTGCCCCCCAGCAGGGCCGCCCCAGCCCTGGCCGCAGGCCCTCCCAGGTCCTCCTGCCCTCAGCCTGGTGGAGCCTGAGAGACGTGCATCTCCTGCTCACACGGGGTGGGGGTGGAGCTGGGGGTGGGGGGTCGTGCTGGGGCCACTCCCCAGGGCGGCCTTGGTGCCCCAGAGAGACAGCTTTGAGCTGGGAGCCCGGGGTGGGGGGGGCTCCCCACACTGCCACCCGCCTCGCCCCCGCCCAGCTTCCCTGCTGAAAAATGAAAATAAAAATGCCCGTCTCGGGGTTGTTGAGAGACTCAGGTTAGGTAACAGTGAAGCCCTGCCTGGGTGTGCAGCGTGAGCTTCGCTGTGACTGCGGGCCTGGGCGCAGGTGCTGCGGAAGGAGATCTGGAAGCGTCCCCCAGCCTGGAGCCGGGCACTTGGGCTGCTGGGCCAGGGCTCCCATCCCTCTCCCGCCGCAGGGCCCAGGCCAGCCCCAGAGAGCCACTCCGGGCGAGGACCACACGGGTTCTCAGCTCCTGCCGCTCTGCCAAGTCCTGGGCACACAGCTGGGGCCACCAACCAGCTTGTGATTGAACTGAGTGGATCCACCGTCTACACTGGGGCTCTTTTCTCCACTTCCCACCGCAGCCTCTGGGCAGCGCCCAGGCTTCCCTCCAGAAGGCCCCCTGGGCAGCGCCTGTGAAACAGGCTAGCACCCGAGCAGGGACCCCGGCCACCAGCTTCACACTCCTCCAGCTCCGGCGTGACGTCTAACCGTAAGGAGGGCACTTTCCCCGAACTACCGACCAGGAAGCTGAAACCCCGAGATGACGACGGGTGCCTGAGGCCGTGCTGCTGACGGCGGGGCCTGAGGACGAAGCCCGCGACCCCGCCTGACGCCCGCACGAGCCTGTGATCGCGGGTCCCGCCAGGGTCCAAACCGACCACAGATGAGGCCGGACTCTCCACTGCTCTCCGCTCTGATGGAGCAGCCGGCGGCAGAGCCAGCGGAGAAGACGCTAGAAGGACAGGCAGCGCCGTGCGGAGTGGGCCCGGGTCTCGGCCCCGCCCATGGCCTCTGAGACTGGCCTCCCCTCTGTGGGCTGAGAGGTGTGGATGGGGCAGCGGCCGGGAACCAGATGGCTGCTTCCATCTTAGGACCCGCGGGCAGGGACAGCTAAGCCCTCTCGTGGCTGAGGACCCCATGTTCTCTGTGCTGAGCTAAGAACCGAGCTTGAATGACAAGCAGGGTGCTTGTCTCCTGGGACCAGAAGGACCGCGTGGGGTATACAGGTTGGGGGGGGGGTGCGATCACAGGCCTTCCTGTGCCGCCCAGAGAGGCCCCCACTGAACAGGGTCACCTCACGCCTGCAGCCACCCTTCCCCCGACATGCCTGCCCCCGAGGGCACTGTGTCCAGGGACGCGTACGTGTAGGGCCTCAAGCCTGCAGAAGAAGCTGGGGCAGCCCCGGGTGCCGACCCCGCAGGGCAGCCTCTCAAGGGAGTCTGTCCAGGTGAGGAGCTGCCCGAGGAGCCCTTCACTCAGATGGCCTGGGCACCTCGCAGGGTGCAGGGCCTGGCAGAGATTCTCCTACCAGAGCTCTGCTCCCAGCAGTGACCATGGTGGCCGCTCCCGGCCATGCCCTTGACAGGCAAGGTCAAGGGTCCTGCACAAGGGAGGGGCTCACAGCCCTGCACCCCGTGACCTCCCGTGACCACCCTGTGACCTCCCGTGCTGTTCCAGGGTCACGTGCAGAATGTCGGCCCCTGGAGGGTCCCTGCACACATCCAGCCCCGTTTGCGCATTCTCGGGAGACAGAGGAGCCCAGCAGAGCTCTGAGGATTCACTCCAGGGCACAGGCTGGTCAGACTGAAGGGGAGCAGAAACCCAGCTTCCAGCACCATCCTGCCATCCAGTGGCGTCTCAATGGGGATGTAAAGGCCAAAGTGAAAGTACATGGAGAACATTCTCTGCCAACAAGTGGCCTGTATTTGTAATTCAGACAAAGGCAGGCAAGTCGCTCAGATAAACCAATAAGTATCCGAGGGGGACTTCCCTGGTGGTCCAGCGGTTCAGACTCCGTGCTTCCAATGCAGGGAGTGTGGGTCTCATCCCTGGTCGGGGAACTAAGATCTCACACGTAGTGCGTCCAAGTAGGTGGCCAAGCAGGAATAGAGTGACTATTCATTGGCTGAAGCCTTGGGTAGATCCAATAAGCTTTCCCAGACCTCAATCCCTCCTTCTATGAAGTTAAGGAGTTTTAATTCCTCAATAATGTCTCTCCTGGATCTTGATGATCTTGGGGAAGTCTCCATTGAAGAAATGGACTAGGAATTAAATAACAGGAGGAAAGGAACACACAGCTGTTGGAAAACCATAGATTTTGAACCAGTTTGCCGATGTCAGGTATCTTTTCCCTCAACAAATAAGAAAACCTCTAAAAATCTTTATTGCTGCTTCTTTTAAAAACCCTTCTCCTCGTTGCAATGGTGAATGGAATTGTTTCCTTAATTTCTCTTTCTATTTTCTCATTATTAGTGTATAGGAATGCAAGGGATTTCTGTGTGTTGATTTTATATCCTGCAACTTTACTATATTCATTGATTAGCTCTAGTAATTTTCTGGTGGAGTCTTTAGGGTTTTCTATGTAGAGGATCATGTCATCTGCAAACAGTGAGAGTTTTACTACTTCTTTTCCAATTTTATTTCTTTTTCTGCTCTGATTGCTGTGGCCAGAACTTCCAAAACTATGTTGAATAGTAGTGGTGAAAGTGGGCACCCTTGTCTTATTCCTGACTTTAGGGGAAATGCTTTCAATTTTTCACCATTGAGGATAATGTTTGCTGTGGGTTTGTCATATATAGTTTTTATTATGTTGAGGTATGTTCCTTCTATTCCTGCTTTCTGGAGGGTTTTTATCATAAATGGATGTTGAATTTTGTCAAAGGCTTTCTTTGCATCTATTGAGATAATCATATGGCTTTTATTTTTCAATTTGTTAATGTAGTGTATTACATTCTATTCACCATTGCAATGAAAAGAATAAAATACTTAGGAATATATCTACCTAAAGAAACAAAAGACCTATATATAGAAAACTGTGAAACACTGGTGAAAGAAATCAAAGAGGACACTAATAGATGGAGAAATATACCGTGTTCATAGATCGGAAGAATCAATATAGTGAAAATGAGTATACCACCCAAAGCAATCTATAGATTCAATGCAATCCCTATGAAGATACCAATGGTATTTTTCACAGAGCTAGAACAAATAATTTCACAATTTGTATGGAAATACAAAAAACCTCGAATAGCCAAAGCAATCTTGAGAAAGAAGAATGGAACTGGGGGAATTAACCTGCCGGACTTCAGGCTCTACTACAAAGCCACAGTCATAAAGACAGTATGGTACTGGCATAAAGACAGAAATATAGATCAATGGAACAAAATAGAAAGCCCAGAGATAAATCCATGCACCTATAGACACCTTATCTTTGACAAAGAAGGCAAGAATATAAAATGGAGAAAAGACCATCTCTTTAACAAGTGGTGCTGGGAAAACTGGTCAACCACTTGTAAAAGAATAAAACTAGAACATTTTCTAACACAATACACAAAAATAAAATGGACTACAGATCTAAATGTAATACCAGAAACTATAAAACTCCTAGAGGGGAACACAGGCAAAATACTCCCTGACATAAATCACAGCAGGATCCTTCATGACCCACCTCCCAGAATATTGGAAATAAAAGCAAAAATAAACAAATGGGACCTAATTAAAAGCTTCTGCACAACAAAGGAGACTATAAGCAAGGTGAAAAGACAGTCTTCAGAATGGGGGGAAATAATAGCAAGTGAAGCAACTGACAATTAATCTCAAAAATATACAAGCAACTCCTGCAGCTCAATTCCAAAAAAATAAACGACCCAATGAAAAAATGGGCCAAAGAACTAAACAGACACTTCTCCAAAGAAGACATACAGATGGCTAAGAAAAACATGAAAAGATGCTCAACATCACTCATTATCAGAGAAATGCAAATCAAAACCACAATGAGGTACCATTTCACGCCAGCCAGAATGGCTGCTATCCAAACGTCTACAAGCAATAAATGCTGGAGAGGGTGTGGAGAAAAGGGAACCCTCTTACACTGTTGGTGGGAATGCAAACTAGTACAGCCACTATGGAGAACAGTGTGGAGATTCCTCAAAAAACTGGAAATAGAACTGCCATAAGATCCAGCAATCACACTCCTGGGCATACACACCGAGGAAACCAGAATTGAAAGAGACACATGTACTCCAATGTTCATCGCAGCACTGTTTATAATAGCCAGGACATGGAAACAACCTAGATGTCCATCTGCAGACGAATGAATAAGAAAGCTTTGGTACATATACACAATGGAATATTACTCAGCCATTAAAAATAATACATTTGAATCAGTTCTAATGAGGTGGATGAAACTGGAGCCTATTATACCGAGTGAAGTAAGCCAGAAAGAAAAACACCAATACACTATACTAATGCACATATATGGAATTTAGAAAGATGGTAACGATAACCCTGTATACGAGACAGCAAAAGAGACACAGATATATAGAACAGTCTTTTGGACTCTGTGGGAGAGGGTGAGGGTGGGATGATTTGGGAGAATGACATTGAAACATGTATATTATCATATGTGAAACAAATCACCAGTCCAGGTTCGATGCATGATACAGGATGCTCGGGGCTGGTGCACTGGGATGACCCAGAGGAATGATATGGGGAGGGAGGTGGGAGGGGGGTTCAAGATGGGGAACACATGGACACCCGGGGCGGATTCATGTCAATGTATGTCAAAACCAACACAATATTGTAATTAGCCTCCAATTAAATAAATTTAAAAACATATAAACCTTTCGTAGGCCTTCCCTGGTGGGAAGAATCCAGTGGTTAAGAATCCATCTTGCAATGTTGCGGACATGGGTTCAATCCCTGGCTGGGGAACTGGGATTTCACATGCTGCAGGGCAGCTGAGCCCACGGGCCACAACCACTGAGCCCACAGGCCACAACTAGAGAGTCTGTGCACCGCAAGGAAAGGTCCCACATGACGCAATGGTGATTCCTGAATGCTGCAATCAAGATCCGATGCAGCAAAAAAAAAAAAAACCGTCTTCTTCATCTTCAGCCTCACACTAGGAGTGATCCTTGGTGACCTGACATGCCCAGGCAGAACCAGCAGGCAGAGAGGATGTGGCATTGGAAGAGCGGTAGGTATGTGTCTGGTGATCATCTCAATGGCCAAACTAAGTTCCTTCCCCTCCAGCTTAATTCTCAGTTGCAGTTTATCAGTTAGGCAAAGACTGGTTCAGCTCTTGGAAAAACAACTGCATGTCTGTGTAAGAGAAGCTGCCAAGAGGTGAATGTTTTAGAGAGAAAAGTCCTAAAGCATTAAGGATGAAAGGGTATATTAGAGGAGGTGACCCCTCTCTTCTCAGGACCATCCTTCACAGAGAATCATTATGGTTCTTGCCAAAGGCTTAAAAACTCATCTCTGGTTTCACTTTTACAGCAATTATTAATCTACTACCACTCAAGTTTCCGTCCTTTTTTAAACCACCAATATTTTAACCAGCAGGTCCCCTAAATCAATTATAGACACACTGCAGCATGTCTGGAAATGCACTCACAGCACAAACAGTACAGATGGTTGAACACCTACAGGACAATTAAACACGATCACACACAACATTACTGATAAGCCAGGCAAACTTGCCTCCTGCCTGCTCCTCTGCAGTACCCGCCAGTGTGTTGGTCAGTTAATAAAAAGAAGTTACTGAGCCTGACTCTACCCAGCCTGATCTCAGGTGTGGTTTAGAATACATTTGAAAAGGCACTTGAGTTTATCATTATCAGTATTCAAAAGAATTTAAAGATCAAGATCCTAAGTAGGAAATCTGAAAAGGAAGAGATTAGGATTTGGCTGAAGTTACTGAAAGATGTAGAAAAGCAACAACAACAAAAAAAGTGCACGAGGCATCACCTGATCCTGGTCAGGGGGTAAAACCTGCGTCCCCTAAGAGAAGACGGACCTCTCAGCAGCGGAAGACAGCGTGAGCACAGGCAGAGGGCACAGGAGTGTGCGGAAGAGGGGCTGCAGGGGCCACGTGGGAGAGATTGTGATGCAGGTGAGCGTGTGTCTTCACCAGTGAAGTGGGACTTAGGAGTTAAACAGGAGAAGACAAGGAGCATGATGACAACTTTTGCAAAACCCCAGGCTTGGACCCGTTTAGAGACACTGTAAGGCACTTGCAGGACTGGCGTGCGCCCCACTCAAAGGTGCAGAGGTGGTGGGAGACACAGCCCCAGTGCTCAGTGAATCAAGACGATGACGGTGGTGCTTACACTGTGTCCTCTTGGGCTGTGGATCTGCCGATGGACTCTACGGGGGTTTCCAGGTCTGAGCTATGGGGACTTGTGCTTCAGTAAACATGGGGGTTGCAGCACCTCTTTGGTGTCTTGCTTAATTTCTTTTGATTACACACCCAGAAGTGGGCCTGCTGGATTGTACAGTAGTTTTCTTCAAATCGTTCCTAAGTCTGGCAATGGACAGGTGATCTTTACCTGCTCACTGGTAGACTCTTTTCTTCATGAGCTCTTAGAGTCTGTATTTGTCCTCTTGTTTTATTGAGGTAAGTTGCCTTATCAGTTTTAACAATCCATGATAAGACTGGGTCACAACGGCCCCTTACCTCCAGGCAATGTTTCTCAAACAGGAGAGCTTTTGTTTGCCATCTAGTGAATTTAATACATTTCCTTTGGAATTTTCAAATAGACCTTTTAAATGACCATTTGTCACAGAAAGAGATTTCTT
The DNA here is from genome assembly GCF_049115385.1 of Moschus berezovskii. Lineage (NCBI taxonomy): Eukaryota > Metazoa > Chordata > Mammalia > Artiodactyla > Moschidae > Moschus > Moschus berezovskii. Next base: position 127,429,600 of record NC_142462.1, read on the forward strand.
CCTGTGAGCCACCTGAGGAAGCCACACTATTGCGAATCCAAGGTCGTGCTCTGAGCAAATGGGAATTCTCCTTCTGTCCTGGGTTGCTTGCGTGAGTAAATCCAAGTAGGTCTACTTTATTCCAGCCATTGAAGGCAGCAGTACACGACTGCCCCGACCCAGAGTGTCTCTATCGGCCTCACCGACACACTGATACATGCGCATATGCTTCTTTTAACATAGCTTACTCCATCACTCCTGATGGTAACTCTGCCTTCCCTGATTCCCAAGACGCCATGCCACACTGAACCCAGCCCACCGCCTTCCCTCCTTCCAAACGAGGGACTGTTGGCTCTCCTCAGGGGGCAAGGGCCCTCCCTCCGGAGGGGGCTCCGTCTGCCATCCGGAGGTCTGCAGCTGGGTGCCCCTCCTAGGAGTCCTCTCTCCCAGGGCTCTCTCTGACCTTCTCTCTCCTTGGCAGCCTTCCCTCGTATATTGTGTTTCAGGCTCATAGACGTCTCCCGATTTTATTGTGAAGAGGGTATTTGCATTCTTATTCTTATTCTTCTTGAGGCTTTGGGCTGATTTTTAAGAGATCCAGATGGAAAAATGCCATCTTTACGTAGCTAATTCTAAACAGGCATCTCCTGGTGAATTCTGAGTAAGTTTTTAAATGCAAAGAGGGAAGAAAGAGGCTAATGGGAGGACTCCCGAGGTCTGAGCCACACTAGCCTCGGGAACACACAGGCAGATGCCTGGTGGGTGAGCCCAGGAAAAGGCTGCCCCCCCAGGGACCTGTGCACGGTGCCCCAAGCTCTTTGGAGATCAAGTGAAGACCCAAGGGGGCTTTAAAGCCTTCCAGTGATCTCACCAGGAAACCAGAGACTGCGGCCCCCACCCCCGGCATGAGGGGCTAGACATCAGCGCGGGCGGGTGGAGGTGTCTTCCCACGGGCAACGGTCTGGGACGTGTATCCCCAGGACCTGCCATCAGAGGCAGAGAGACAGCGTGCACCTGCATTCTGAACTTTTCTTTGCCTTCTTTTTTCTTTTAGTGAAATTCCTTTCTTATAACTAAATTACAGTCTCAGCTTACTCAGAGGAAAATAAAAACATCTTCCTCTTCATTTCATTCACAATCAACCCAGAGAGGAAAAGGTGAAGAGCAGAGAATGACTGGATTCAGGGAAAAACATAAAACAAATGAAAGAGGCACATGTATGTGACGGTGTGTGCGTCTGAGTGTGTGTCTGTGTGTCTATGTGTGTGTCTGAGTGTGTGTGCGTCTGAGTGTGTGTCTGTGTGTCTATGTGTGTGTCTGAGTGTGTGTGCGTCTGAGTGTGTGACTGTGTGTCTGTGTGTGTCTGAGTGTGTGTGCGTCTGAGTGTGTGACTGTGTGTCTGTGTGTGTGTCTGTGTGTGTGTGCGTCTGAGTGTGTGACTGTGTGTCTGTGTGTGTGTGCGTCTGAGTGTGTGACTGTGTGTCTATGTGTGTGTCTGTGTGTGTGTGCGTCTGAGTGTGTGACTGTGTGTCTGTGTGTGTGTCTGTGTGTATGTGCGTCTGAGTGTGTGACTGTGTGTCTGTGTGTGTGTCTGTGTGTGTGTGCGTCTGAGTGTGTGACTGTGTGTCTGTGTGTGTGTGCGTCTGAGTGTGTGACTGTGTGTCTGTGTGTGTGTCTGTGTGTGTGTGCGTCTGAGTGTGTGACTGTGTGTCTATGTGTGTGTCTGTGTGTGTGTCTGTGTGTGTGTGCGACTGTGTGTCTATGTGTGTGTCTGTGTGTGTGTCTGTGTGTGTGTGCATCTGAGTGTGTGACTGTGTGTCTGTGTGTGTGTCTTTGTGTGTGTGCGTCTGAGTGTGTGAGTGTGTCCAGGTGAGTGTAAGTCTCCATGTGTGTCTGTGTTCATGCCTGTCTGTCTGTGTGGATGTACATGTAGGTGTGTGTGTGTGTGTGTCTGAGTGTCCGTGTACATGTCTGAGTGTGTGACTGTGTCCAGGTGAGTGAAAGTCTGCATGTGTGTCTGTGTGCACATCTGTCTGTCTGTGTGGATGTACACGTAGGTGTGTGTGTCTGTGTGTCTGTGGTCTGAGTGTGTGTACGTGTGAATGTCTGTCTCTGTGTGTCTGTATGAATGTGTCTGTCTGGATATATACGTATATGTGTGTATGTGTGCATATGATTGAGAGTTGTGTGTGTGTTTGCACGAGACACATGAAGGAAAGGACTCCTCCTGCTGACACACTGTCCTCTCAGACTGGACCTGTCACTCCTGACCTCCACTTTGCTCTGCAGGACAAGCGAGGCTCAGTGGACGAGAAGCAGCTTTCGATGAAGGGGGTGGGGACCAGAAGGGAAGAGTTTCGAACACCTAGTTAAAGAGAAAACACCCCCTCCGTGGCTCAGCTGCCATAGATTTTCAAGAGCTCACCCCATGCTCCCACTCAGTCCCTAACCCTCCCTGTGTCCACCAGCACCCTCCATTCTGAGGGGAGCACGCAGGCACCAGGAAGCCACAAACGGCATGGCTGCCGCTTCCAGGCTGGAGAAGGGACCGGCGCTCTGCTCCGCATGCTCACAGAGCTCTACCGAGCCATCCGATAGCGATGCATAATTAATAGCGGGAAATGCAGGACCCTGCTCTCTGTCGTCTCCGATTCCCAGAGGGCTCAGTAATGAACTTCCGCTTCAACAAGAATACCCATCTCTGAGACAGATGTTGTCCCAACACAGAGCCAGGCCCCCCACTTTACCTTCGGGTAAAACCAGGCCGGGCCTTCAACACCACAAGGACGGCCCCCCATGTCAGGAAGGATGTGAGACCATGTGCTCCCAGGCCCGGCACAGCTCTTGTGAGCGTCACTGCAGACCAGAACTGGCATCGGCCAGTGTCCTGGGGGTCAGCGACCAGGCCGCGTGGCTGGATCTGAATTCACCCTCACCCCCACTGCCCTCACATACTCTTCACGCTCTTCCACCTTCCTCAGACTCTAAACTGGTCCCTGTTCTGTTAGCTGATCAAATCGCATGCTTCACTGAAGCCAGTTTGCTACAGGATAGCACCAGACAAGAACGAGAATAAGAGAGAAAAATGCCAACTGACACCATCACGCGTGAAAAGGCACACACATGAAGCTCCCCTGGGAACCTGAGCGCTGTCACCAGAGGGACTTGGAGCCACGTTGGGTTTCACTTGGAGGCAGTTTGTCTCTTCGCAGTTGGTTGACTTATCGCAGGAACAGTGACCTGCCAGCAAGCCATCGGGAAATATCAACAATACACAGTATCCTTTCAAGGTTTTGAACCCAGGGTCCAGAAATCTGAGTCCAAGACCCAGGTCTGTTGGGCAGCGGGGTGACCTCTGGGAAGCCATCTCCCCTGCCAGGCCACAGCTTCCTCATTTGCCCACAGTCCACGGACATGGAGTAAGGGTCCACGAAGCCCTGGGCCACTCATGGGGGATAAAGGGAAGGGGGAAACCGAGCCAGTGGCCATGCTCCTGGGCGCTCAGTGTGCGGCGGGCAGCAGAGGCAGACGAGGAGACGCATGGGTCAGACATGCGGGGCCTCCCCCCAGGTTAAGCCAGAGGAAAGCAAATGTAGTTATCACACCCCGACACCTGAGTCACCCCTCTCCTTGGACATGACCCCATATGGAAATTCCAGACTCCCAAGTGCGGGTGGAGAGGAGGTCTATCATCCTGGGAAACAGCAGCAGCTTCCAAGAAAACTGACCAAAATGCGAGGAGTGACTTCTTCTATTGTCCCTTCTGGGAAAGAACCACCAGTGAGAGAAAACAGCTCCTTCCGCTGAGCAGCACTCAGCTTTCTCCCGCTAAAAGCCAAGTGTGATGACCCACAGGCTCGTAAAGACCAAACGGCCCGTCCCGTCCTAACCTTACAATAAGCGCCGGCACTTAGGTCGCACAGCTGAGTTTTTGACATAAATTATTTGAGACCGTGTGTATTTCATCTTGGTTGATTCAAGAAATTACAAGTGTCCTAATACTCAGTGACAGAAGTTGACATATCAAAGGATTCGTAGGAACATCAACAAAAAATAAATCACCCTTTCACTGCCTCTCCCCAAAACTAAATTCCTCGTTTTACAAAGACCATATAATCCTTTCATTTTCAAACAAATACCACTGCATCATTGTTGTTCTAGCATAAGCTCGCATAAATCTTGCAGCGAGGAGCACCCTTTAATGGCCCTGCCTGAAGGGCCCTCGCGACGCCGGCACAGGGCAGAATCCGAGGGGATTACACGTGTCCGGACAGTCGGGACACTCGGAGCACAAAGGCACCTCCTGAGGCCCCTCCACGGGTGACAGTGTGCTGCACTCTCCTGTCTCATACAAGAAGGCAGGAAGACAGCCATAACCTGAACCAGCACCAAAGGCAGGCCCTGGTGATCCGATCGATTAATTTGGGTTTAATATTAGCTCTGGTGTCTGCTATGACACGCATCTGACCCACATGGGCTGGTGCAGGGAGAGGGGCGGTGGGCTGGGCACCATCACAGTCTCTGGGGGGAGACGAGTGGTCGGCGGCAGGAACGGGGGATGGCATTCTTTCGCCTTGACCTTGTATTCGAAGACTGTTTGCTTTCAGACAAGTATTGACTTTATGTGGGGCCAGCCTCCTTGAGCCTGACGTAGCATGTTTCTCTGTAAATCTTAAAGGACTGCAGGTTCAAGAGGTAGCTTTTAACTCTAAGACATTTGAGCAAGTTAAGGTGATACCTCCGTTCTTCAAAGGAGCAGAAGATGTTCACTCCTAAGGAAGATGGGCATGCGTCTGATCGCCCAGGCCACTCGGCAGCAGAATGAGGAGTCAGAGCCTGCGTCTCTTTTGCCCCATGTTCCCCCAACTTTTGTTTATTCAAAACCAGAGGAAATGCATGTAAATGTTCTATGCTGCATCTGAGGAATGAGGTTAAACTCTGGAAGAAGAATCATACCAATAATAACCATGCCCTTTGCTGTTAAAGACAAGTCTGAACCCAGCGGGGCTCTTTAACCCCCAACACCATTGGAAGGAGAATGCTTGAAAACTGTGAGATCCCCTGCAAGACATCTGATGGCCTGAACAATATCAAGGACTTGCTGCCGAGCGCGCTGAGGTGCTCGGGGGGCAGAGAATGGCCTGCTGGCTAAGGTCTCCCGGGAAGCAGTCCCCATGCTCTCCAGCCATCAAATCCCATCCCTCCCCACGCTGGCACTTTCTCACAGCTTGCGTCCTGTGATCCAAGGATGCTCTTGGATCACAGGACCACAAAGAAAGTCGAGTATTTTCATGAAATGAAACCACTAAGTGGGCGTCTTCACAAGCAACAACCTGGCTCTCCTTACAGCTGTCCCTCCCTGTGAAGCAGCTTAGGACGCATCCAGGAACAGAGGCAACTGGATGAATCTGGGGGCCCTGCTGCAGGTTCCAGGAGGGAAGAGGTGCATTTCTTGTTCTTGGGAATAACACGCAGGCTAGCGCGCTGAACATGGCAACAGGAAGCTCTCAGAACCAGCCAAGCTGCCCTTCCAGACCTCCTCAGTGTCATCTTGCCATGTGGAGGAGAGTCCAGTGGGAGGATGTTTGCTGAGGAGCCACCATTCATGACGCTTCCCTGGTGGCTCAGCGGTAAAGAATCCTGCCAATGCAAGAGATCTAAGAGACACAGGTTCAGTCCCTGGGTCGGGAAGATCCCTGGAGACGGAAATGGCAACCTGCTCCAGTATTCTTGCCTGGACAATCCCACAGACAGAGGAGCCTCGTGGGCTACAGTCTATGGAGTCCCAAAGAATCAGACATGACTGAGCACAGCACACACGCCATTCATCACAAACCATGACCTATGAGAGGCCATTTGTCCTGCAGCCAGAGGATGTGCTCATCCACTTCCCTTTGACCAAAAACCACCTTTCCACGAGGACAGCCTGGAGAAACCCACCCTGGGTCCCATGAGAGCAACTCCCAGCTGCTCCCCACCCAGAATGCCGGCAGAGACATGCAGAGACCAGAGGCCCCCAGGCCACCTAGAGCTCCTGCTGACTGAGGGGCAGGCTCTGAGTCCACCCGCGCTAGGCAATGGGGGTCAGCGGAAAACTACTATCAGCTGAAAAGTGCTCTGCCTGCTGTCACCACGGGCAGCACCGTGCTTTAGCGAGTACACTCCAGCAACAAAGAGCAGACCTGCAGATGAAAGCACGGGTTGGACTCAGCCGTCCCCCCCCAGGTCACCCTTGCTTGTCCCTGTGTTGAGGTGTCATCGGGCATTCAGCTTTAGATGCTATGGAACTGCCTGGCGCACCACTCCCAGGAGCATGACGCGCTGAGCAGGGTCAGGAAGGCCCAGGGCTGAGCACTCACCCGGCGGGGCTGGAACCCGTGGGGACGTGTGGCTCACGTCCTCAGACAATCTTACTGCTCATGTGGTGGTTTCCCCGTTACTCACTTCACCCCAGCTGAAGTTTGCTGTGAATAAAGTGCCAGGTGTTACCATAAGCACTGTCTGTGGACTGCCCGGCATCACCTGCTAGAAGATGGTGTAATTATTCCTGCTGCTGCTGCTGCTAAGTCACTTCAGTCGTGTCCGACTCTGTGTGACCCCATAGACGATAGTCTACCAGACTCCCCTGACCCTGGGATTCTCCAGGCAAGAACACTGGAGTGGGTTGCCATTTCCTTCTCCAATGTGTGAAAGTGAAAAGTGAAAGTGAAGTCGCTCAGTCGTGTCCGACTCATAGCGACCCCACGGACTGCAGCCCACCAGGCTCCTCCATCCACGGGATTTTCTAGGCAAGAGTACTGGAGTGGCTTGCCATTGCCTTCTCCGGTAATTATTCCTACTTTGTAGATAAGGACGAACAAGAGCGGGGAGGCTGAATTGCGTATCTGAATAGCACATGAGAGAGAGAGCTGGGACACACACTGACCTCGCTGGGTCTCTCTGACCCAACCAGTCAATGGGGTTTTTTCCAGGGGAGTCCATGTCCCTGGAGGTCCGTGTCCCTTGGCGGGGGGTCGGGGGGCGGGTTCCTGTCCTGCCTCAAGCAGCGCAGCCTGGAGAGAGAAGCTCGGCTCTGTGACGGAAAGCAGCCCCCGGGCCTGGGTGCGGGACCGGCCCCAGTTTGCTGTCTGTCTGTGCGCACCTCACTCCGCGTCACTGGTCACATGGTGCCCACCCCCCTCCTAACAGGAAAGAGCCCCCAGCTCTGCCTGGGGTGCTCAGCCCTGGGGTTTCCTGGCTCCAACCACAGGGTCAGCATGGGGCTCCGGGGCTCCTTACAGGATGTCCCTCCCTGCCCCAGCAGCCAGCCCAGCACAGCTTCCAACACACCTGGCTCGGGGAGCAGGGGCCTGGCAGTCCTGCTGCACTGGGAGCCATGCGGGCTGCTGCCCACCTGAACCCCAGGTCTCCGGGCCGGCTGAACCAGATGATTTCTGAGTTCTTTCTTACCCCTAGTATTTTTCAGTATTTTCATTTTATGGGAACTCACCCCTAATACTGGCTCTGTCTGTCTTTCTTTATTTGAAGTCTGCTTCATTTACAGTGTGTCTCAGCTTCAGGTTACAGCTCAGGGATTCAGTCACACATATACGGAGGAGGGTTCCCCGCACCACACGGCAGGTCCTGCCAGTTACCCATTCTATACGAAGCGCTGCGTGTCTGTTGATCCTAACCTCCCAACTGGCTGTTTTGAGTAAAGGTGGATGACGGTCCTCCCTGAGTCATGTGAATGATCCTTCCCAGAAATTAGGGTACATATCTGGTTCCCACTGTGATCTGCAAACGCCAAGCTTTCTGGAAGGGAGCTGAGCAAAGAACCCAGCCCACGGGATGGCCGGCACCACAATTCTGGCCTCCTCCCCAGACCAAACCCTTGAGGCTGGCTGGACCTCGGCTCCCACTTCAAGGAGCTGGGGCATGGCTATTTTCCCATCAAATTCTCAGGAAAACATCTAGGTGATGTTGAAAGCTGTAGAAGAAAACCAATGTCTCCCCTTCAATTAACCCCAGTGCCTCAGCAGAGGTCGATGTCACTGCCGTAGAATTGTGTTAAACGTGCTGTGTCTGTGAACAGCTCAGTGACCATGAGCACACCTCTCGATGCTCACTACCTGCCCCAGGCTAGCTGGTGTCAGAGGCTCAGACCTGTGCACTCCTGGGGGCAGGGGTCGCAGGAGTGGTGATGGCTGCAGCCAAGTGTGGCTCATCCAGGGTCGCGAGCTGAGACCAGCTGCCTTTTGCCCTTCCCCTCCAATTAATTCAGACAAACATGTCCTTGCTCAGCAGACTGAGCCCCAGAGACAGCAGGTGTCAATGATAATGACATTAAGAAATATTTATCAGGTGCCCAAACTTACTGGATATTCACAAAATCAAGATGGCTTTGTAACTCACCGCAGAAGTATCCACCTGAATCAGGAAGAGCACGTGCTCAGAGACGAGTCTAGTTTTGTTTGGGCCAAACGAAAAGACGGACATGAGACGAGCTCTGACAGAACAGCTGGCTGCCTCAGAGGTGGGAGACCCGGCTCTCAGAAGAGCACGTCTGGAATTCGAAAGGACCACAGGGGTTTGGGCACGGGCCTCACTCCCGGCTCGAAGTCCTCAGCAGTGGAATGAAACGCTAAGGCGTGGGGCAAAAAGCACTTTCTTCCCTTCACGTGGGAAGACGTGTGAAGCGTGTTTACAACAGCTCCCATGGTAAAGACCATTGCTAATCACGTACAGTATTAACTGTGCCAAAGCTACACCGTGCTTGAAAGCTTAAGTATCTCATTATGAAGACAGCAGCAAGGAGTGTGTGATTATATCATAAAGAAATTACCAAATAAAAAAAGAAGAAAAAGCTGTATCCTATTCTCTATCTTCTGTGCAGAATTAAATTCTCTAAAGACCACTGACCATGTTGCCATCCCCACCCCGAACCCGCTCCACGCTGAGGTCCAGCCCAAGAAAAGCCCCTCTGGGGCAGTTAGTGGGGAGCTGGTTTGCACCCTGGAGGCCAGAAGGCAGGGGTGCAGAGGTGCTGATAACCTTCATGAAAAGCCTCTGCCCAAAGAGCCTTTCTAAAAGCTGCCACGCAGCAGAGCTTAAAACGGGCAGGGGTTGCCAAGAACGAGCTCACAGCCAGACACGAACGTCAGCCGGCCGTCAGGACAGCAAGCAGCTTAGTGGACCCTGCCCCACCTTCCCTAAAAACCTGGGGTGTGTTTGACTGATCGACCCACACAAGGAACAGCTTTCATCCCAGGGGCACCCGCCCAGCCCACCTCGGACTCGGGCTCCCAAAAGACAAAGCGCTGGGCTCCGTGCAGCCAGAGGGAGGGGCTGCCCTGCTTCCCCCAGCATGGGCCGGGAAGCCACATGTCACCTGCTGTCGCCAGGCTGGGCACAGAGTGCCCCGGCGAGCATCTGGCCCCGCCAGGCTGGACCCACCTGTCTGTTCCCCTGCTTTCCACCCCGATAAGACACAGGAAACACACGTTCCTTGAAAAGAAGCACTTAGTTGCTGCTTTCAGAAGTGAGCAAAATGCAATAACACAATTTTTTTTCAGGGAGCCCTGTGATTAGACAGAAGCAGAAGGAAGGCTGAAGGGGTCGCCCCGCGGCATCCAGCACATCAAACCCCGCGTGGGCCCCGAGAGGGCCACAGTCTGGATCTAAGTTCTCAGGCAAATGCAGTGAACGGGCAACAGGGGTCACCGTCCCTGGGGCAGAGCGAAGGCGCCGCGGTGGCAAACGAGACGCAGTGCACCCGGCCCCTCCAGGCCCTGAGACGGAGGAGGGCCTGCTCCGGCCTCGTCCAGACTAGGGAGGCAGACGGCATGGTGGGCAACCATCTCTCAATGCCGTTTACCGGGCTTCCTCCTGCAACAGCCTCAGTGGCTGAAATGCATCAAAAAGCAGCTATTTGTATTCTTTCAACACACATTTACGACCACCTCCCACGCAGGCTGGCTGAGGAATGGAACAGCCTCCAGAGGCTTAGAGTCCAGCAGGGAGACGGGCAGCAGACCCGTAAGTCAGTCTACACGGGCAAAATGCACCTGCCGTGTGGAGGCGTGGCAACACGTCTGTGGATGGAGAACAGCAGGGGGAGTGGGCATGAAGTCTTTCAGGAGGAAGCGTCCCCGCACAGGTAACCCACGGCCGGGTCCCACCCAAGCAGGATTGGCACCCTAGGGCAGAAATTCTTCACCAGGGACTAACAAGCCCCATAGGGTTCATGGAGATAATTCAAGGGCATGCACACTTAGGCAGAAATTACAGCTTCAGTTTGACTAACCTCTTAGGCAATCAAACCGACTACCAGTGAAATCATAGAAAAATTGACATCCCGAGACCATTGTCGGAGATTTCTTAATATTGAGTGGACCCTATTGAGGCTATTGAGGCTCAGAACTACTTCAGAATGATAGTGATTACAAAATCTGCCACTAGGTCTTGTAATTTGATACGCTGCTCTAAAAGTACATATACTACTATACCACCAATTAGTTTCATATTTTAACAACATATCTGGTTTCTTTTGAAACAACAAACTACAACACAATTTGTTTCTCTTGAAATCTGTACATTTTATTTTATGCACTGAGAAATTTTATTCTTTGAAGGTTCCCAGTGGCTTCACCAGAGGTCTATGGGAAACCCATCAATTAATCAATAAGAAAAATAACAGTAAAATTAAGAACCTCTGCCTTAAAACAATTATTTTTACCATTCTTAAGTATTCAGTTCAGTTCAGTCGCTCAGTCATGTCCAATTCTTTGCGACCCCATGGACTGCAGCACACCGGCTTCCCTGTCCATCACCAACTCCCGGAGCCTGCTCAAACTCACGTCATTAGTATAGTGGATGGATGAACAAAATATCTGATTTCTCCATCCGTGCCATTTCTCATCAAGATCTTTCAGTGATAACTGAGGCACAGTGTGTTCCCAGGTAATTCATCACAAAATATAAGATACAAGAAAAAGCACCTCTACAGAGTTAAAAATGGTCAGGTTCAGTATCCACTTGTAATCCAAGCTTCTAGGAAACTATGAGCAGAAAAGAACATTTTCACCCTGATGAAAGTATCTTCAAGAAATCGACACCGAACCTCCCGCTGAACTGAGACATTTTACAGTTTCCCTGTGAGTCAGGGGCACTCCTCGTGCACACCGCTTCTGCTCCGCGTTGCCCTGGGAAGCACAGGCACTTCAATGAAAAGAAATAAAAGGCATAAGGGCCGGTACACGAGAAATAAAACTGCCGTTATTCACAGATGATGCAACTTTTTAAGAATAAAATCCTAGAGGCTCGACAAATTATTAGAATTAGTAAGTCAATTGAGGACAGTTATGAGATTGAGGTCACTGCATAAAAATCAACTGGATATCTTTCCACCAAGAGCCAATGGAACATTTTTTAGAAATAATAATGCAGGAGATTCTGCGGTGCGCTGGGACTGGCTTCGGACTGGCCTGATTTCAGCACAGCTGCGGTGGACAGCTCCACACACGGCCGGGGGCCCACGTCAGGCCGACGCTGTGGGCTTCAGCTGCACAGGGCCCTGGCACCTGTCCACAAAGACACTCAGAGGCCCAGCAGTTACACCCTGGGGCAACCTGGACCACCAGAGGACCAGGGCTGCTGGCAAACGCCCCGACCTGATCTCTGGTGGGCAAAGCCCAGGCCCCCTCGCCTCCGTCTTCGGTGAGACTGGGTCCCACTCTGGGGGCTCTCGTCTCTCCCCTGGCCCACTCCTGTGCCCTGACTCCTGCACCTGCCTTCTACCTAAACTGCCCACGCTTGCATTCTTGCCTCAGGCTCTACTCTAGGGAAGTATACACAGACACCATCTACAATAGCATCAAACAATATCTGTAAACTGTGAATGAATCTTACAGGAGATACGCAAGGCCTCTCTGCAGAAAAATATAGAGTATTATTGTAAGTAAGAGGATGACTAGGTGGAAGCATATAAAGAATTCGTGGATTGGAAGACTATATGTGGTAAATATACTCATTCACCAAAATTGATTTGTATAGTAAATGCAATCCTAACCAAAACCCAAGAGACTATTTTTTTTATTTAGAAACTTGGCAAACTGATCCTAAAATTTCATGAAAATTCAAAGAGCAAAGAACAGCCAAGACACTTTGAAGACAGGAGACATGCTCTACTAAATATAAGATCTTTTAAAGTTATGGTATCTAACGGTGTGGTATTGATGGAACGATAAACAAATTAATGATCAGACCAGAAATGACAGCCAGAAACAGACCCCAAAATTTACAGTCACTTTGCGTAATACAAATGTTCTGCTAAAGAGAAGTTATTCTTCCTAATAAAAGAGTTCAGGACACTCCGATATATTTTTAAGAGCCTTGATTATTACTTCACACTATGCATATAAATTAATTACATGGAGATGGCAGAACTAACCACAAAAAGTAAAACAGGAAAGCTCGTTACAAATAACATGAGAAAAAATTTCTACTCTTTCTACTTATAATCATATTTATTATATATCCTTCACTATTTCGTTGGGCATTAAAGATGAATGACTACTAAAACAGTGTAGTTTATTTCACTTTTATAAATATGGGACAAACTTCAGTATCACACAGTGGTTTTTGCTTTAATGATGTTTCAGTATGAATGTCATGCCTCTCCTCTCTCTTTGTGTTTTCTTGATGTGTTTTGGCCTAACCCCTTCCAAATTTTCATTTAGGTCTGTGTTTCTCATTGAGCATTTGGTTTTCCTTTCTGAACCACGACAAAACGTCGTGACTTTTCATTCAGAATTTTAACCCACTTGTATTTATTGTTATAACTGATGTTTTACTTCTCTCATTATATTTATAATTTGCTTTTTATGACCCCTTGTTGCTTCTTCCTTCTCTAAAAAATAAAATGGAAAAAAAGGTCGAACTTAACAAAAAATGTACAACAAAATCAGAAATATCTAGAAATACACAACATCTTAGGAAATGTGCCAGATCCATATGAAGAAAATTTAAAAGCCTAATTGAGAGACAAAAGACTTACAGAAATGGACAGATGCAGCATTCCTATCACATTTGCTAAACTGAGGACTGTGACACTGTCGATGTTCCTCAAATTAACTTGTGAGCGTCTTGCGATTCTACTCACAACATTAAAGAGTTTTATTCGCTTATTGCTGTTTATATAATTAGACAAATGAGCCTAACATCTATATGAAAGTATCAGTTCAGTTCAGTTCAGTCACTCAGTCATGTCCGACTCTCTGCGACCCCATGAATCACAGCACGCCAGGCCTCCCTGTCCATCACCAACTCCCGGAGTTCACTCAAACTCATGTCCATTGAGTCGGTGATGCCATCCAGCCATCTCATTCTCTGTCGTCCCCGTCTCCTCCTGCCCCCAATCCCTCCCAGCATCAGACTCTTTTCCAGTGAGTCAACTCGTCACATGAGGTGGCCAAGGTATTGGAGTTTCAGCTTCAGCATCAGTCCTTCCAATGAACACCCAGGATTGATCTCCTTTAGAATGGACTGGTTGGATCTCCTTGTGGTACAAGGGACTCTCAAGAGTCTTCTCCAGCACCACAGTTCAAAAGCATCAATTCTTCAGCGATCAGCTTTCTTCACAGTCCAACTCTCACATTCATACATGACCATGGGAAAAACCATAGCCTTGACTAGACGGACCTTTGTTGGCAAAGTAATGTCTCTGCTTTTTAATATGCTATCTAGGTTGGTCATAACTTTTTTTAATTTCATGGCTGCAATCACTATCTGCAATGAGTTTGGAGCCCAGAAAAAAAATAAAGTCTGACACTGTTTCCACTGTTTTCCCATCTGTTTTCCATGAAGTGATGGGACCAGATGCCATGATCTTTGTTTTCTGGATGTTGAGCTTCAAGCCAACCTTTTCACTTTCACTTTCACAACCTTTTCACTTTCATCAAGAGGCTTTTGAGTTCCTCTTCACTTTCTGCCATAAGGGTGGTGTCATCTGCATATCTGAGGTTATTGATATTTCTCCCGGCAATCTTGATTCCAGCTTGCGCTTCTTCCAGCCCAGCGTTCCTCATGATGTACTCTGCATATAAGTTAAATAAGCAGGGTGACAATATACAACCTTGACGTACTCCTTTTCCTATTTGAAACAAGTCTGTTTTTCCATGTCTAGTTCTAACTGTTGCTTCCTGACCTGCATACAGGTTTCTGGCTAAAAGAATTAATGCAACTGAGAATTTCAAGGTAAACCTTCCATGACCAGAGCTGAAAAGAACGCAGCGAGATGACGCAAGAGGGGCCCCGCAGGGAGAGCAGATGCAGGAGCCACCGGAGGCCGTGAAGGAACACATGTGGGCGCAGGTCTGGGTGCCAAGACAGTTTAGAATGTTGCTGCCGTCGGAAGCTGGGGGCGCGGTTTCCGGCCTGTCACTCAGGGTAACAGTGGCCCCGACCTCACAGCAAGGCGGACGGCACAGTTCACACACGAGAGCCCCGAGAGCTGAGCCCAGGCACGGGGGAGCTGGGGCGTTCTTGCTGGCGCCGTCCTCCCTGACGCTGAGCATGGGACAGGCTCCGAGAACGCCCACAGTGCAGAAGTCTGGTGAGCGTCGACCAACCCAAACTTCCCAGAACCAGTGGAGTAGGCATGCTTTTGCAAACGTCACCTGTGTTAAAACCTCTCATAACCATGGCTTGAAGAGCATCCTCTGGGCAGTGCAGTTCTTGTGGGAATAAGACTTAGGCTCTGATGGGATGGTGTCCAAAATCACCAGGGGGAGGAGGGGGGTTTAAAGATGATCCAGAGAAAGCTCATGAACTATTCGTTAAGAAATAAAATCTAAGCTATGCAAAAAAATAAAATGAACTATAAGACACTAAAGAAACGTAAAAGTGAAAGCCGCTCCATCGCATCCCACTCTTTGGAACTCATGGACTGACTATACCGTCCATGGAATTCTCCAGGCTGGAATACTGGAATAGGCAGCCGTTCCCTTCTCCAGGGGATCTTCCCAACCCAGGGATTGAACCCAGGTCTCCTGAATTGCTGGTGGATTCTTTACCAGTTGAGCCACCAGGGAAGCCCAAGAATACTGGAGTTGGTAGCCTATCCCTTCTCCAGCGGATTTTCCAGACCCAGGAATCAAACCAGGGTCTCCTGTATTGTAGGCGGATTCTTTACCAGCTGAGCTACCAGGGAAGCCCATAGATAAACTAAAAGAAAAGTAAACCAGAAAGAACAAGCTAAAATAATTGATATAATTAATCAATTACAATTAATTACAATTCAAATTATATTTAAATTATATAGCTATAATTTATATACCTATAAATTATAGTTTATTTTAATTAATTAATACAACTATAATTAATTTTAATTAATTAATTAAAAATAAACTAAAAGAAACCAAATTCTTTAAGCCTGTTTTTAACCCTGAGGTAAAGGTAACTCGTATTAGCAGAGTAGCAAGATAAGACAAAGAAAGGGAAAACCTTGGTAGATGCTATTACAAGACAGCTGACAACTTCTGCAAATCGAGACATCATAAATTCAATGAATAGAAAAATTAGCAACATTTTGAAATATTTGCAACTACAATCAATAGCAAAATTAAGAAAACTATGGTCAAAGTGCAACTGGCACAAAGGAATACTTAACAAAAAGAGATGTAATGTTGTTCAGCCACTAAGTCCTGTCCGACTCTTTGCAGCCTCACGGACTGCAGCTCAGCAGGCTTCTCTCTCCTGCACTACATCCCAGAGCTCGCTCAAACTCACGTCCACTGAGTTGGTGACTCCATCCAGTCATCTCATCCTCTGTCTCCCCTTCTCCTCCTGCCTTCAATCTTTCCCAGCATCAGGGTCTTCTCCAGTGAGTTGGCTCTTCACACCAGGTGCCCAAAGTATTGGAGCTTCAGCATCAGCATCAGTCTTTCCAATAAATATTCAGGGCTGATCTCCTTTAAGATTGACTGGTTGGATCTCCTTGCAGTCCAGGGGACTCAAGAGTATCTTCTCCAGCACCACAGTTCAAAAGCATCAATCCTTTGGCACTCAGCCTTCTTTATGGTCCAACTCTCACATCTGTGCATGACTTCTGAAAAAACCATAGCTTTGACCATATGGACCTTTGTTGGCAAAGTGATATCTCTGTTTTTTAATATGCTAAGTCTGTCATGGACATGAGTTTGAGCAAGCTGGCGTGCTGCAGTCCATGGGGCTGCAAAGAGTCGGACATGACTGAGCAGCTGAACAACAACAGTTTGTCATAACTCTCCTTCCAAGGAGCTGCTGCTGCTGCTAAGTCACTTCAGTCGTGTCTGAATCTGTGCGATCCCACGGACTGCAGTCCACCAGGCTCCCCCATCTCTGGGACTCTCCAGGCAAGAACACTGGAGTGGGTTGCCATTTCTTTCTCCAATGTGTGAAAGTGAAAAGTGAAAGTGAAGTCACTCGGTCGTGTCTGACCCATAGCGACCCCACGGAGTGCAGCCCACCAGGCCCCCCAGTCCATGAGGAAGCGTCTTTTAATTTCATGGCTGCAGCCACCATCCACAGTGGTTTTTCAGCCCAAGAAAATAAAATCTGTGCCTGCTGCCGCTTTTTCTCCTTCTATTTGCCATGAAGTGATGGGACCAGATGCTCCAATATAATACCCAATATAATGGTATGAGACAGGTTAATTCAGAGATAAAGACTACAAGGCTGCATTTTCCCTATCAAGCCAGCAAAAGTTAAAACCTACGTTTGTCAGGTGTTTGGGGAAACTGTGTCACATGCTGGGAGTCTGAGTATAACCTTTCTGAACGTCTCTTTGCAAACTGTAGCAAAAGATTTCAAAATATGAAGACTTTGATCTCTCAGGTGAGATGACGTTCTCCATTGGAGCCCTTCTCCCCGCAAAGCCAGGAAATAAGTCAAAAGATGTTTATAGATGCAAAGTCTAGTATAAGTGAACAGACTGAGTATCCTACATTACGGAGGCCCACCTGCCCCCGTGGAACCCGAGAGGATGCAACCATTTCTAACACTTCTTGTTACCTTTCGTCATGTTGCAAGCAGCACCTAGTTTCAGCTGCACTTTTTACTTTAGATGCAATGCTGGCTAAGTCTTTCTTGTGTTTATTTTCTGTTTTTCCGCATGACACTCAGTAGTTTGCCTAAATGGACAAAATAAGACAAACAAAGTCACATGCAAAATTCTAAACTGTCCGTTTAGAGAGCAGGGCCATTTCTCTCTGGACCGCCCTGCGCCTTGACGGGTTCTTAGGGACACAGCGTATGGGAAACAAAAGGGCTGCCTGTGCTGTGTGGGTCTGACTCGAGTCTCTCCTGCTGCAGTGACAGGCTTGGTGAACGCTCAGGTGCTGTCCCAGCGGGAGTATGAGATGACAGGAGGCAGCTGAACTGACACCAGAAAGCCCAGCAGAGACAGCTGTGATGGGGGTTTTGGCAGCAGCGTGGGTTCCATAATGCCTCTAAAATCCAACAGCGAATTTGTAAATCAAATCACAAGGATGTGAACGAGCCCGAGTGGCAGGGATAAGTGGGGATGAAACAGAAGAAGCAGTGACGTGTCGTGTCGTGATGCTGAATTTAAAAACGAGAGGCCTTCCCGGAGCCGGCGAGGCCCTCTTGGGCAGAATCGCTTCCTCCCGTGGACGTTCCCAAGTGGACTATCCAGTGTTATTTCAAATGGTTTTGGCCTCATGTCACCTCTCTTGTGATCTTTTTAAAACCTGCCATTAGGTTGAGTCCAGCTCTCACCCTCTACTGCAAAATCGCACCCAGAATATGTCACAAGAGGCAACGCTGATGGAACGCAGGCACGGGCTGGAGTCCCAGCCCCTCCCCAGGCTTGGCCCCGTCCCCTTCGCCCCACAAAATCTTGAAGGGCACAGAACACAGCCGCACAGGCCACTGCAAATGCAGACTGCTTGAGCCCCATATACGGCACACAGATGCCCCTCTGGAGACAGCCGATCTCACAGAGGTCAGCGAGGGATGGCACGACACTCAGGGGCTGTCTGAGCAAGGAACCCGCCACCTCCTCTGCCCTCTGGAGTCCTGGCCAGGCCTTAGGCTTCGTGAAGCTTCTGGGTCATGATGGCAGTCAGGTACGAGCCTGGGGGAGGAGCCCTGGGCGCCCAAGTGCCCCCCATGGTGCCCGGCCCTGACACCCCGTCCACGTACACGCCCAGCACATTGTCTGCCCCAAAGTGAAAGTGACCCTGTTAATCGCTCAGTCGTGTTTGACTACGACCCCATGGACTATAGCCCGCCAGGCTCCTCTGTCCGTGGGATTCTCCAGGCAAGAATACTGGAGTCAGTTGTCATTTCCTCCTCCAGGGGATCTTCCCAACCCAGGGATCAAATTCGGGTGTCCAGCATTGCAGGCCCACCCAGGGATCAGACAAACGGATCTCAGATGCTGACAGCATAAACTGAAGAAAGCACATGATTTTCACTTTAGTGGGACCTGTAAATGGACGAAAACATAAACTGGCGCACGTGAAACGTGACGGGCCTGCCCGGCGGTCGGTCTTCCACAATGCGGTCAGCTCGCCCAGCTGGAGCAGCTGGTACCCTCGGGCTGTGCCTCAGACCCCGACCCTGGTGTCTGACTTTGGGGTCCACATCTCCCCGGGCTGACAGGCCCGTTTCCCTACTCAGCGGTCCTGCATTCCTGGAGCCAAGTCTCAGGGCAAACAGGAAACACAGCCCGCATCAGGACAGGAGCCCAAAGCCCCACATCTTCCTTCTCGGGAGCCCCAGAGCAGGTCCCCACAGCCCCTTCTCCCCAAGAGACCTTCCGGGCGCCGCCCCTGACGGCCGTCTCCCCGTCCGGGTCAGCGGCTGCTCTGACCGCTCAGCACATCAGCTCCCCCGTCCAGGGCAGCAGTCGTGTCGTCTTCTTTCATCCATCTCGCCCACCCTAGGCAAGAGAGCACGTCCTTTCATGAGCATACACTGGGGTCATTTTCGTAAGTGTAAGGTTTTTTTTTTTTACTGGGAGAGTCTTGCCTCCTGGCTGAATCAAAAGCTGCTCGGGCCGCGTGGGCCCTGATTTATGCCTCGCACCCCGCGTCTCCAACTGCAGGCGAGGGACACAGCAGGAGCCCGATGAGCACCCGCTGATTAATGGGACTTGAGCCTTGAACGACAGCCCTCGTTGGGGAGCCTGAGCCCTCAAGTGGGCCAATTAGTGTCCCTGCCGCCGTCGCCGCTGATGGGGTATTGTGCGCTGCTCACGTCTACAATCAGCAGAACCAGGTACTCAGCACTGCCGACAGCTCTCCACGCTCTCAGGCGGCCAAAAATAGCTGTACAGTAAACTCATTATGCAGGAGGATGGCAAATTGGGGTGCTCTAATTAATTAAACATTCTGGTCAGTAAAAAAAAAAAAAGAAGAAGAAGAACATATATATGCAGAAGACCAGCTTTTACAAAATGAGAATACTTTTACAAAATAAGATATACTCGGCACTGAAATTGTACCCAACCATGTAACTGCATCGTTGGAAAATGACCTAAAAGACTCCGCTGTGTCTGATGCAGCTTGTGCAGAGGGCATCAGTCTGGAGGGAAAATCTGTGTTCTTCGTCGTTCAGTCGTGTCCCACTCTTTGCGACCGCACGGACTGCAGCCCACCAGGCTCTTCTGTCTGTGGGATTCTCCAGGCAAGGATACTGGAGTGGGTTGCCATGCCCTCCTCCAGGGGATCTTCCCCAACCAGGGACTGAACCCACACCTCTTTCGTCTCCTGTACTGGCAGGCGGATTCTTTACCATTAGCACCGTCACCTGGGAAGCCCAGAGGGAAAGTCTGTGGTCCTTCAAATACGGCAAGTTTCAGGGAGAGGCTTACATCTCTCCTGGCACCAATACCCATGAGATGCCAGTTTAGACGTTCCAGCATCAGCATTATTTTCAATAACTGAGGCTTTAACTAGTTACATGAACTTCCTGGTCATCGTAATTCTGCAAAAACAATCATTTAAGAGAGTATTATTTCTAGGTTTTAAAATGAATGAGAAGAAAGTTTGAAGGCATATTTCCTGGGAGTTTGAACGTTAGGGGTCTTTCCCAGTCTCAGAATTCTGTCTTGCAATATTGTCTCTTTAAAAATCCTTGTTTTGGTCATATGGGTTACGAGCCGTTTCAACAAAGCTGAAACATAACTTTTAGTCTATGCGTACAGCTTTCATGCGACTTTTAGTTGCTTATTCCAAGACTCTACAGTGTACAGAAAATAATGTATCAACTACTGCTTCCAAGTTTTCTAGCCTGGGAAACTTGGGTTTCTTTCTGCGTACATGCTCAGAAGTATTTGAATAATGAGCATATTTTTAAATGAATAAAATCATATTAAAACCCTGTGTAACTGAGTCAATCTGTCCTGGTTGTACATCAAGGGTGACTTGGGAGCCTTAGAAAAGGCCACGCCCAGGCCTGAGAGATTATTTTGTTTCCACTTAGGTGAACTGGGCTGGGATCCAGGCATTCACATTTTTAAAATCTGGGGAGATTCACCAAAGTTAAAGCCCATGACTGTGGTAGAGAGAAAAACTAGGCTTCTTTTTTTTAACTTTAAACTTTTTACTTTGTGCTGGGGTGTAGCTGAGCAATGATGTTCTGGTGGTTTCAGGTGAACAGGGAAGGGACTCAGCCATACAAATACATGTATCCATTCTCCCCCAAACCCCCTCCCATCCTGGCCGCCACATGACATTGAACAGAGTTCCCTGTGCTATGCAGTAGATCCTTGTTGGTGATCCATTTTAAAGACAGCAATGTGTGCATGACCTTTCCAGAGTCCCTAACTATCCTTTTCCCCCGGCAAGCACAAGTTCATTTTTCTAAGTCTATGAGTCTCTTTCTGGAAAAACTGGGCTTCTTAATCAAATATTTATTGACATGAGAAATATCTGTCTCATCCAAACCAGAGAGAAAGAAGCTCACATCTCTATGTGTAGAGATGCTGACTTGCAGGGGAGGACTATTGAAGCAGGTATTTATTGCCAGATTACCGAGGGCCTGACTTACCTCGTTTGAAGAGTAAATAAACCCTGAGTTCTTTTATTCTCCCACCTTAACCAGCCTCCCTTACTTGACTCAAGATGTAATTCTAAACCTTCAAGGAAAGCATATCAACAAACTCCTCTCATCTTTGTTAGTTCAGAAGTGGGCAAATCCCTCATAAAAAGCACTGAAAGCAGAACCAGCTCCTAGCTGGCTCCCACGTCCCTCACTGGGCGCACAGGTTTGAGGAGGAGATAGCATCTCCGGGGTGAGGCTGGGAGGCGGGCCGGTAGAAACTCCGTATCGCGACATCAAAGCCGGGGAGAGATGAAGAGGCGTCTCTCTATTCGCATCACAAACAAATTTTACATATTATGATATTCCAAGAATCTTTCATTTTAACAGGTGGGAAAACAAGGACAGAGGCTGCGTGCAAAACACAGAGCCTCATTTGTGGTCGGTGATGAAGTTTATGGGGCTTTGATAGAAGCTCTGCCATGAGTGCGCGGCAGGCAAGGGCTTGTCAGGCTCTGCCCAGGGCACGGTGTTTACCAATCCCAGGGTGATGTGATAAATCCATCGTCAGTTGGGCACAGCTGCAAATTCATTTTTTAAAGGACCATTTTGGTCCCAATGAACCCATTTCAGATTTTTTTTACCTCCTTCTCTGAAGGGCAGGAACTTAAAAGGGGCGACTTGGTGGGTTTCAACCGGCTTGGCACGAGTGTGGATCTGCAGGGCTGGATGAGCGACACGGGATGTGGGCACGGTTTTCCTGCAGGTCCCAGGACAGAGGCCGCCGGGGTGCAGACACAGGCCGGCAGCTGCTTCCCGCCGCTTGGCGGTGAGTGCGGGCTCGGCGAGCAGCCTCAGCGGGGAGCAGGTGGCTGCATCTGGGCCTGGCACCTGTTCCTCGCCTGGGCAAGCAAGGGCACAGCGACAATGGCTTTAATCAAGGGAGAGTGATGAGCGATTAGGTGTCTTCTAATTGTACCTGGAACCTCTGAAAGAGCCCCACTCATGCTTGTTTGATTCCTTAATTACAGGAACGCCTCTCAGAAACGGCTGCCGCTTCCCAGACAAGAACACACTCATCTCTGGATGCGCTGGTCCGCTCTCCACCGAGAAGGGCAAGCGTGAGGAAGCCCTGAGGCCCTGCCAGCGGACGGACACGCCGGCTAGTTCACCGAGGCATTCTCTCCCTTTCAGATGTTATCCGCTGCTATGAGCTCAGTTTGTTTCAGAGCTAGATTTGGGTTTTTTCCTGACTTGTTTTACTTAGTTTTAAATTTTTAAATTTTGTTGACATACAGTTTAAAATTTTTAGTTTTAAATTTTATTAGTTTTAGTTTTTAGTTAGTTTTAAATTTTATTGATATACAGTTGATTTACGATGGTATGCTTAATTTCTGATGCACTGCCAAGTGGCTCAGTTATACATATATATGCCTTCTTTTCCATATTCTTTTCCATTACAGTTTATCCCAGGACATCAAAGACAGCTGCCTGTGTTGTACAGGATGACCCTGTGGTTTATCCGTCCCTTACATAATCTGCGTCTGCTCGTCTTAAGCTCCCTGTCCGCCCCTCTGCCCCATCTGCCCCCGCCTCGGCCACCACTGGCCTCTTCTCTGTCCGTGCGCTTGTTTTTGTTTCAGAGATGCATTTTGCATGCAAGGCACTTGGAAATCTTCAGTAAGTCAGCGACTTCGTGACAGTGAGGAGAAACACACGCCAGGTCAGCACCGCGAAACACAAATTACTGTCCCTTCATCAGACAACGAGCGGAACATGAGGGAGATCGAGGCCAGGGTGGCGCTCGGGCTGTGCTGCTGAGAGAGCCGGGGGCCCGGCGGGAGCGGCCCTCAGCAAGATTCACCCCCAGGGGACGTGGCAGCGGCCCAGACCGGGGTGGCGTCTCAGGCTGCCCAGTCACAGAGGGGCACGTCCATCAGCTCCTGCGTCAGCGGGCGTTCACCCGTGTGGCGTTACGGGAGTTTCTGGGGCAGGCCGACAAGACACAAGGAGACACGGCCCCCTCTGGCGGCCCCCGTGTCAGGGGGATGTGGGGACAACGAGACAGTCTTCGCGTGGGCGCCGCGCACCCCCTCTTGATACAGCGCAGGATGACATCTCGTGACAAAAAGGTGAGGCGTGGGCACCTCACATGCGGACTGAATCCCAGGAGGTCAGGCTGGACGCAGAGACACGTCAGGCTCCAGCTCTCTGCTCCCAGTGAATCTGCCCATCCTGGGCGTGAGGGGCACCTGGGCGCCGGTGGGTGGAGGGCTGGGGTTGGGCGGGGGATGGCAGATTAAAGCAGCCCAGACGTCACCCCGGCCTCGGCTGTTTTCACGTCTCCCAGTAAGTACAAAAAAAACAAAAAGAAAAGAACCACCAAGTAGCTGATAAGCAGTGGAGTGGAACTCCAACACAATTTTCCAAACTTTGAACTTGGGATTCTTTCTATTATATGGTATTGTCTCTCTGTCAGCACCCCTAAGATTTTAGAAGTCAGAAGACAATGGAGCACAGATAACCAAGAAGGACCTACTGTACCGCACGTGGAATTACACTCAACAACATGTAGTAACTGATGATGGAGAGAATGCACAACAGGAGTATACATGTGTAACTGAGTCACTTTGCTGTGTGCCTGAAGCTGCCACAACGTTGTAGATCACTATATTTTAGTAAAAATGTTTAAAGACAACAGAGCAAATAGCCCCTTTCTCAGCGACTGGCTTTGCTCTAGGCCCACGTGCAGTGATAACCGTACACAGCCACCCTGCTACTCAGTCCAAACCTGCCACTGCTTCCCCAGACACCACATCCACAGGTCACACCATGACCCTCTGGGCACAGACACCTGTGCTGCTACCCAGGAACCCACCAGCTTTGGGCTGGTTTCATTCCGTCTGCATGGATTGAACATGAGGGCGGTGGGAAGGAAGCTGCTAAAATCCCACTGGCTCCAGGAAGGCCCTGCCCATGGACCTCTCTCCTCCTTTCCACACAGCATGGATGCCCAGAACTGCGTAGAAGGTCACTGGAGATGCTGCTCCGTGGGCTGGCCCAGGGCGGGGGGTGGAGCAGAAATCACAGGGGCTCACGGTCCCCCGTCACGGGGCTGAGGGCTGCCTCTCCTCCCACGGGGGCCTTCTCCCTTAGCTCCCCATGTGAGCAGGTGCAAGCTATAATCCCACACGCTGGGGATCTCTCTGGACAGTCCTTAACCCCTGCCTTCACGTTGCCACCAAGCTGTGGTGGTGATCAAGATTGAAGAGGAGCCAGGACAGCCAGAGGCATACCACCCCCACCTGGACCGTGACAGACACTCACAGCGGACCGCACTCATCGAACTCTGAGACCAGTTCAACGATTACCAGCATTGTGTCATTTTTGTTTCCCTTTGTTCCACTGGGATCTCAAGGTCCCGGTCAACTCTCATCACCCTTGTATTTTTACATCCTTGTATTTTTCTTTGGGGGGATAAACTTAAACACGCTGAAATGCACAGATCTCAACTGAGTAATTGTGACAAATTGAATCACCTGTGAAGCCCCCTAAAGAGCACCCCAGCTTGTCAGAGGGCGGCCTCCCATTCCACCGCCCAAGAGCAATCACCGTTCGGACACATCTCACCCTTGATCAGTGTGGCTGGGATGCGAACGTCACATAAACGGAGTGATATAAAGCATGCTGTGGGGGACAGGCGTGGCTTCTTTTTCCAGCTTCGAGTCCATGAGAGTCATCCACCTGGCTGGTTCGGCCACCGCTTACTCCTCATGGGCGGCCGGGGCAGCCACTGGGTGACGACACCACAGTCTGCTTGTCCTTTCATCCACTGGTGGCCGTGGGAGTTGTCTCCAGTTTTGTACGCTGTGAATAAAGGTTCTGTGAACCCTAGGATGTAAATAGTTTGGGCGAACATTTCCTTGTGTTGTTTTGTTGGTTTGTTATTTTTATTTTTTATATAAAAACATGATCACATTACTGGAGTCTAAGGGCATGTGCTCAACTTTATAAGAAACTGCCAAACACGTTCGAAAGTGGTTTCACTGCTTTACAAACCGGCCAGAATCAAGCTGGAATTGCAGCTGCTCTTTTTCAGACGCAGCCATGCTCTTCGGCGGGTGGTGCTGCACCCTCGTGACGTCCATCTGCACTTCCTGAAAACTACGACGTGGAGCGCTTCTTTATGGGCTCAGTTGACCAGTGGACATCTTCCTCGGTGAGCTGGCTGGTCAAGTCTTTTGCCTATTTTCCAAAATGAGGAGTTTATTTTTTGTTGTTGAGAATAAGAATTATATTCTTGGTACGAGTCCTTCTGTCACCTATGTGCCTTGAGAATACTTTCTCCCAGTCCAGATCTGCTCATTCTCTTTCCTAAAATATACTTTTAATGAACAGGAAGGATTTTTTTTAATGAAGTCTAATTCAACATCTGCTGGATCATGGAGAAAGCAAAAGAGTTCCAGAAAAACATCTATTTCTGCTTCATTGACTATGCCAAAGCCTTTGACTGTGTGGATCACAATACTGTGGAAAATTCTGAAAGAGATGGGAATACCAGACCACCTGACCTGCCTCTTGAGAAACCTGTATGCAGGTCAGGAAGCAACAGTTAGAACTGGACATGGAACAACAGACTGGTTCCAAATAGGAAAAGGAGTACATCAAGGCTGTATATTGTCACCTTGCTTATTTACTTCACATGCAGAGTACAACATGAGGAACGCTGGGCTGGAAGAAGCACAAGCTGGAATCAAGATTGCCGGGAGAAATATCAATAATCTCAGATATGCAGATGACACCACCCTTATGGCAGAAAGTGAAGAGGAACTCAAAAGCCTCTTGATGAAAGTGAAAGAGGAGAGTGAAAAGGTTGGCTTGAAGCTCAACATTCAGAAAACAAAGATCATGGCATCTGGTCCCATCACTTCATGGCAAATAGATGGAAAAACAGTGGAAGCAGTGTCAGACTTTATTTTTTGGGGCTCCAAAATCACTGCGGATGCTGATTGCAGCCATGAAATTAAAAGACGCTTACTCCTTGGAAGGAAAGTTATGACCAACCTTGACAGTATATTAAAAAGCAGAGACATTACTTTGCCAACCAAGGTCCGTCTAGTCAAGGCTATGGTTTTTCCAGTGGTCATGTATGGATGTGAGAGTTGGACTGTGAAGAAAGCTGATCGCCGAAAAATTGATGTTTTTGAACTGTGGTGTTGGACAAGACTCTTGAGAGTCCCTTGGACTGCAAGGAGATCCAACCAGTCCATACTAAAGGAGATCAATCCTGGGTGTTTATTGGAAGGACTGATGCTGAAGCTGAAACTCCAATACTTTGGTCACCTCATGTGACGAGTTGACTCACTGGAAAAGAGTCTGATGCTGGGAAAGGTTGGGGGTGGGAGGAGAAGGGGACGACAGAAAATGAGATGGCTGGATGGCATCACCGACTCTGTGGACATGAGTTTGAATGAACTCCGGGAGTTGGTGATGGACAGGGAGGCCTGGCGTGCTGTGATTCATGGGGTCGCGGAGAGTCGGACACAACTGAGCAACTGAACTGAACTGAACTGAACAGAATCAGAAATTTCCCTTTGAACATTGCTTTCTGTGTCCCATGCAAGAACCTGTTGCCTACCTCCTGGTTACAGAGATACTCTCCAACGTTTTCTTTTAGACACTTTATAGTTTTACTTTTACTTTATATATACGTGACACACCTCAATTTTTGTTTATGAGGGAAGGTAAGCCAAGTTTCTTATTTATTTATTTATGGTAGAGCGAGGTCTGCGTTCTGCACAGGCTTTTCTAGTTGCGGCGGGCGGGGGCCACTCTCCAGCTGCTGTGCGTGGGTTTCTCACTGCAGCGGCTTCTCCGCTTACAGGGTATGGGCTCTAGACACATGGGCTCCTGAGTTGTGGCACACGGGTTACTCTGCGGCATGCGGGATCATCCCAGACCAGGGGTCAAACCCATGTTCCTTGCACTGGCAGACAGATTCTTATCCACTGGACCACTAGGGAAGTCCCAAGTTTGTTTTTTTCCCCCTATATGGGCATCAAGTCATTTCAGTAATATTTGTCTTTTTAAAAAAACTTACTTTTACCATTGAACACTTTAGACGTCTTGGTTAAAAACCAATAAGGGTGGGTTCTGGAACCTCTGTTTTGCTCCACTGTTTACTAATGTCTATTTTATATTCTCAGACTAAAACCACACTGTTTGTCTGCTGAATTTTGCAATAAGTCATGATGTCAAGTATCATAAGCTCTCTCACAGTCTTTCTTAGGCTTCTATATCAATGTTAGAATCAATTACCTAAATGCTTACTCTGTAAGACTGGGATTGTGTTGAAAACACAATCAAACTGGAGATGAGAGACAGCTTACCAGCACTGAGGCTTCCAGCCTTTCATGAACATGGTACACGCCTCTTCATTTGTTGAGGCAGTCCCTATTTTCTCTCATCAAAGTTTTGTCATTTCAGTGTGACATACTCTGTATGTCTTTTGTTGACTTTATTTCTAAGTACTTTATGCTTTTTTGATGCTTTTACACATTGATTTTTTAATTTCACTTTCCAACTGGTTGCTGCTAATTTATAGAAATTCAATTGTATTTTTGAATATTGACCTTCAACCTGAGATTTTTTTAAATGCACAGATTTGTCCTAATAAGCTATTGTTGTCAATAACTTAGGATTTTCTGTGTAAATAGCTCCTCTGGGACAGGACAGTTTTACCTCATTTCTATTTCTTCTTCTTATCTTTCTGCACTGGGCGGGACCCCCAGGTATCCCTGCCTTGTTCCGAACTGTAGAGAAAAGTATCAGTGTCTCAGTAACCTGAAGGTTCTAGTAAATGGCTTCCCCGGTGGCTCAGATGGTAAAGAATCTGCCTGGAGTGCAGGAGGCCTGGGTTGAATCTCTGAGTCAGGAAGATCCCCTGGAGAAGAGAATGGTTTCTACAGTATTCTTGCCTGGAGAATTCCATGGGCAGAGCCTGCTGGGCTGCAGTCCAAGGGGTCACAAAGAGTTGGGCACAACTGAGCAACTGACACACACATTTATCAGATTGAGGAAGTTCCCTTCAATCGCCTGAGAACGTTTGTCCTGAACGGGTTTTAATTTTTCCAGATTTTTGAAATGAATCTATTACTTTCTTTTTTTATTCAGTTTCAATTATTTTCTATTTCTATGGTCTCTGATTCTCGAACATTAAACCAACTTTACATTCATAGGATAAAGCCCACTTGGGCATGATGTATTTTTCACATATATTGTTGGATTCAATGTGTTAACATTTTGTTAAAGATTTCAGCATCAATGTTCTTAGAAGATACTGGTCTATAATTCGTTTTTTTCTGTGACTCTTTTTGTCAGGTTTGGGTATTACAATTATGCTACCCTTGTTAAATGAGTTTAAAAGTTTACTTTCTCTATTTCCTAAAAGAATATTGTAGGATTGATGATTTTTCTTCCTTATATATTTGAAAGAATTCTCAGTGAAACCCTCTGGGTCTAGGGTTCTTTTGTGGGAAATTACTTTGATAGGAATTTTAAGGTCTTGGATAGATATAAACTTACTTGGCTTTTTCCTTTCACCTTGTGTAATTTTTCATAAGCTGTATACTTCTTGAGGAATCTGTCCATTTCAATTTTCACTTATTGACAAATGACAAATGTCAAATTGTCAGATCTGTCAAATTTATGGGCATAAACCTGTCTGTAACATTTCCTTATTATACTTCCACAGATGCCTACAGGACCTGTAATGATCTCCCTTCTTTTATGACTGATACTATCAGTTTTTGCTTTCTCCCTTTCTTTTCTGAATTATTTTTGCCAGGAGTTTATGACTTTATTAATATTTTCAATAGACCTAGTTGGGCGTTGTCCTGTTCCCAGCTGTTTTGGGCTGTTCCTGATTTATTTCTGCTCCCAGTTCTGTCATTTCCTTCCTTCTAGCTACTTTAGGTTTCATGTACTCATTTTTTTTTTCTAGTTTCTTGAAGTGGAAAATTAGATCATTGATTTAAATCACTTTCTTTCTAAAATAAGTGTTTTGGAGTTATAAATTTCCCTCTGAACACTGCTTTAACTACATTTCATAAAATGTGGTATGCAGTATTTTTATTTTCATTCCATTTGAATTATTTCTCTTTTGCATTGTGATTTCTCCTTTGACATATGGGGCTTTTTCAAGTTCATCATTTAACATAAAAATATTTGGAACTTTTCTGGAGCTCTTATTCTTACTGATTTCAAATGCAATTCCATTGTTGCCATAAGACACATTCTGTAATATTTCAATCTTCTGAAGTTGATTAAGTGTCGTTTTATGGCCCAGCGTATGAATTATCGTGATAAGCATTCCATGTATGCTTGAAAATAATGTGAAATCTGCAGAGCTGGGCAGAGTTTCCATCAATGTCAATTAAGCCACTTAGATCCTATAATTTAGGTTTATAATTTAAGTGGATAAATTTATAAACATACAGATTTATAATCGTAATTCATAATTGAGATTCTCGGTCTTTACTGATTCTTTTTGTCTAGTTATTTCATAGATTCCTGACAACACCGTTTTACTAAGCCTAGTAAATTTTTGGTGCAGTTATTTTGAACCTCTAGTCCTAAACCTTGTACAAAATATTAATGATTATGTCTTGTTTATGGTTATGTCTTGCTGATAGAACTTCATTAGTATGAAGTGGTTTTCTTTATATTTGGTGATATGCTTTGCCTCAAAGCCTATTTATATATATTACATATTATTGTATCTATATATTATATATCTAATATACGTCTATTTTTATATATAGGAGTCCCTGGTGGGTCAGTGGTAAAGAACCCACCTGCCAATGCAGGAGACCAGGGTTCAATCCCTGGGTTGGGAATATCCCCTGGAGGAGGGAATGGCAATCCACTGCAGTATTCTTGTCTGGAGAATTCCATGGACAGAGAAGCCTGGTGGGCTACAGTCCATGGGGTCACAAAAGTTGGACATTACTTAGTGACTAAACCATCACCTCCACCATTTTTATGAAATATATATATATCTACATTTTTCATCTCCATTCAGGCTAGTCCTATGTAAGTGTTCAATAGCTTCTACCAGTGGCCACTGAGCTGGGCAGCTAAGCCCTGGAATGTCTCTGTGCTGTGTTGAAGACTAGGTTCCTGGGTATAGAATTCTAGGTTGGCAGATGCTTTCAGCACCTCGGTTTAAAATGTGATTCCAGAAGAGATCTCTGTAGTTAAATCGTCATTTGCTTTACATAAGATGCCATCTTCCCCTAACCGCTTTTCAAAACTTCATATTTATGCTTGGATTTCAGGAACTTAACTACGACATGCCTAGAGGTCTGGGGTTTTGGTTTCTCTTCTCTTATCCTATTTGGAATTCTTTGAGGTTGTTGGATTTGTAAACTTGATTTTTTTAAAACATTCAGGACACTTTAAACTATTATTTCTTCAAATCTATTTTTCCACTCCAGTATCTTCATTGTTTTTTGGAACTTTAATAACAGATGTGTTTGATTCCTTGATATCTATTTAACTCCAGGCTTTGCAAGCTCTGTTCGTTTTCTTCAGTGTTTTTTCTGTTCTTCAGAATTGATCATTTCTATCGATCTATTTTCTTTCTTTTTTTCCTGTTCTTGTTTTTGGCTATCCTGGTTTGTTGTGGCAAATGGGCTTCTCTCTGATTTCACAATGCAGGCTTAGTTTCCCCACGGTATGTGGGACCATAGTTCCCCACCAGGGATGGAACCCACATCCTCCACATGAGAAGGCAGATTCTTAACCACCACTGGACCATCAGGGAAGTCCTCTATTGACCTATTTCCAAGTTCACTGATTCTTCCGTCATTCGTCTTCATTCTTCTGTGAAGTCAGTTCTGTGATTACTTCAATTCTGTTTTTGAATATTTAAAGCCAATGATTTCTACTTACCAGCCCTCTTCCAGAGCTCTCCAGCCACTCATTTCCTAGGCACTGACTTCCCCTTACATTCTGGTATGCATGCTGCTACTGCTACTGCTAAGTCACTTCAGTTGTGTCCGACTCTGTGTGACCCCATAGACGGAAGCCCACCAGGCTCCCCCGTCCCTGGGATTCTCCAGGCAAGAACACTGGAGTGGGTTGCCATTTCCTTCTCCAGTATGCATGCTGTTAAGCACTTTAATGTGCACCTATGCACACCGCAGCACCTGGTTCACCTGAGTTGGTTGTTATTTGCTGTTTCCTTAAGTGCGAGTACATTTTCTTGCTTCTTCACACGTCTGCGGAGTGCTCAGCCACTCAGACGCATCCAACCCTGTGACGCCACAGACTGTAGCCCTCCAGGAGCCTCTGTCCATGGGATTTTCCAGGCAAGAATACTGGAGTGGGTTGTCATTTACACTTCCAGGGGATCTTCCCAACCCAGGGATCAAACCGGAGTTTCTTGCTTCTGCATTGGCAGGCAGATTCTTACAACTGCACCAATTACTATCAAACACAAGTCATTACAGATGAAACATTGTGGTCTCTGTATTATTTTATCCTTCTCTGGAGAATAATGTTTATTTCAGCAGGCAGTTAGTTTCAGGTCAGTTCAGTTCAGTTGTTCAGTCATGTCCGACTCTCTGTGACCCCATGAACTGCAGCACGCCAGGCCTCCCTGTCCATCACCATTTCCCAGAGCTTGCTCAAACTCATATCCATTGAGTCAGTGATGCCATCCAACCATCTCATCCTCTCCTGTCCCCTTCTCCTCCCGCCTTCAATCTTTCCCAGCATCAGGGTCTTTTCCGATGAATCAGCTCTTTGCATCAGGTGGCCAAAGTATTGGAGTTTCAGCTTTAGCATCAGTCCTTCCAATGAATATTCAGGACTCATTTCCTTTAGGATGGACTGGTTTGACCTCCTTGCTGGCCAAGGGACTCTCAAGAGTCTTCTCCAACACCACAGTTCAAAAGCATCAATTCTTCGGTGCTCAGCTTTCTTTATAGTCCAACTCTCACACCCATACATGACTACTGGGAAAACCATAGCTTTGACTAGACGGGCCTTTGTTGCAAAGCAATGTCTCTGCCTTTTAATATGCAGTTAGTTCGGCAGGGCTCACACCCTATCCTCTGCAGTGGACAACGGCTAAATTATCTGTTTAATGGTTTCCAGGTGCCATTTTCTCATCCTGCAATACACAGCACAGCTCAGGCGTCAGCTGGCAGTCGGGTGGGCTGTACATGACAGTCTGGGGCACCTCTCTTTCATCATTTTCTAACTTTCTAGATGGTAAGCCAGCCCCAGGGTCCCCCAGTCTAGAAACTCTGCAGGTGTCTGCCATCCCAGCCACAAACTGGGGATTGGGGAGGGTCCTCAAGCAAAGAGGTGTGAACTCAAAAATAGTCCCACCTCAGTGGCTTGTATTTCTCTTCTCCAGCTTCTGCCTATTATCAGTTACTCTCCATTGACATTAAAAGGGTTTCTATTATTATTATATTCTGTTCAGCTTTTGTAATGATTATCCTTGGGAGAGTTAACCTGATAAGCTACTCTGTCATTACTACAGACTTGAACTTCCATATATTGTATTCTGAGTATTGCCTACAATAAACTTAGGCAACCCAGGTGGCTCAGTGGTAAAGCATCTGTCTGCCAGTGCAGAAGATGCAGGTTGGATCCTCGGGTCAGGAAGATGCCCTGAAGTAGGAAATGGCAACCTACTCCAGTATTCCTGCCTAGAAAACCCCATGGACAGAGGAAGCTGGCGGGCTACAGTCCATGATGTCAGAGTCAGACACAACTGATTGACTGAGCACACAGGATGAGCTTGGCAGGTTTTGGGTACCCAGCTCTGACCTGAACTAGCATTAGACGTTCCTCTTCCTTTAATTTTCACAGCGGGCGCTCCTACAGCACTTGGAGGAAGTCCGGTGGACGGGACTGTGTCAGGATTGCCTATGGAGGTTTCCTCTCAGGCTCTGGAGGCCAGCAGAACAATAAGGTGAAAAGTGCTACCCCAAAGTCCATCTAGGCGTGCCATCCCCTCCTCAGACAGGTAACCACAGTCACCTCCCACCAGCAACAAGCTCTGTAACAAGCTGGTTCAGTTCAGTTCAGTCACTCAGTCGTGTCCGATTCTTTGCAACCCCATGAACCGCAGCACGCCAGGCCTCCCCGTCCATCACCAACTCCCAGAGCTTACTCACACTCATGTCCATAGAGTCGGTGATGCCGTCCAGCCATCTCATACTCTGTCGTCCCCTTCTTCTCCTGCCCTCAATCCCTCCCAGCATCAGAGTCTTTTCCAGTGAGTCAGCTCGTCACATTAGGTGGCCAAAGTATTGAAGTTTCAGCTTCAGCATCAGTCGTTCCAATGAATACCCAGGACTGATCTCTTTTAGGATGAACTGGATAGATCTCCTTGCAGTCCAAGGGACTCTCAAGAGTCTTCTCCAGCACCACAGTTCAAAAGCATCAATTCTTCAGCACTAGGTTTTCTTTATAGTCCAACTCTCACATCCATACATGACCAATGGAAAAACCATAGCCTTGACTAGACAGACCTTGGTTGGCAAAGTAATGTCTCTGCTTTTTAATATGCTATCTAGGTTGGTCATAACTTTCCTTCCAAGGCATAAGTGTTTTTTAATTTCATGGCTGCAGTCACCATCTGCAGTGATTTTGGAGCCCAGAAAAATAAAGTCAGCCACTGTTTCCATTGTTTCCCCATCTATTTGCCATGAAGTGATGGGACTGGATGCCATGATCTTAGTTTTCTGAATATTGAGCTTTAAGCCAACTTTTTCACTCTCTTCTTTTACTTTCATCAAGTAACCTTCACTTTCTGCCATAAGGGTGGTGTCATCTGCATATCATTTCCCCTCTCAAAATCCTTTCTGAAAAAAACAACTGATGAACTTCAGAAAATCTGTTTCTATAACAGAATGTCCCTTCCTTGCTTCTTTTTTTTAACCTGGATTAGAACCAGCCACTCCTTTTACTGTATTATTGTAATAATAATATGGTTACATTGTATCTTTACTAGAAACCGAGACTTGGGAGACAGCCCCAGAAATAGGGCTTTCTTGAGACCAGTTTGGAACCAACCATCTCTCCAAAGGGCTTCCCCCGTAAAGAATCCACCTACAATGCCGGAGATGTGGGTTCGATCCCTGTGTCAGGACGGTCCCCTGGAGGAGGGCATGACAACCCACTCTAGTATTCTTGCTTGGAGAATCCCATGGACAGAAGAGCCTGGTGGGCTACAGTCCATGGGGTCACAAAGAGTTGGACATGACTGAGTGACTGACCATCTCTTCAAAATCTGGAATCCAGACTCCAGGTTGCAAGAACCTCTCCTTTCTGCTGAAGTCCTGGTGGGCACACACTATCTAGGAATGGTCGCCCATCACTTTGTAGGAGTCGATCTGGAACCTTCAACTAGACCACAGCTCCCTACTGACAGGATCCCTTCTCCTGTGGTCTCCACAACACCGAGGACCATGGGTGAAGTCCTAAGACCCGAGCCTGTGCTGGTTTTACAATATCCAGTACAGGGGTCCCAAAGATGACCCAACCCAGCCAACCAGATGACACGTATGGATGACTTGTTGGCATCATTTTGAAGGCAGGAAAAGAAGTTTCAACCTCAGATCTTCACATGACTTTAATTTCAACTTTGCCTTAAAGTTAAGTGCCTGCTGCTGCTGCTGCTAAGTCACTTCAGTATATCCGACTCTGTGCGACCCCATAGATGGCAGCCCACCAGGCTCCTCCATCCCTGGGATTCTCCAGGCAAGAACACTGGAGTGGGTTGCCATTTCCTTCTCCAAGTTAAGTGCCTACTATGTGTCAGATCCCCTGCTGGGGGCCACGGCATATGAGACAATATAAGATCCATGGTATCAAGAAGTCCACAGTCCAGTGGGGAAGCAAGACAAAAAACAGTGAATGCAAACATATGATTGTAAATATCAGAGATGTTAGTGAAGGAAACAGTGAAGAGAAGGTAATAGGTTTGGAGGAAGCAACTTTGCAACAGTAGAGTTTATCACATGGTGAAGGACAGGGAAGCCTGGCGTGCTGTAGCCCGCGGGGTCACAGAGTTAGACACGACCTAGCAACTGAACAATAACAACAAAGGCCGGCTCTGAGCTCACCCTGATGGAGAGTGAGACGACTTATGGGAAACTGTGTGCCTGTAATCCGCAACCAAGGCCGGGGGGGAACACGGGCTCCTAGATCCCTCTGTAACACGTGAGAGTTGCCCCACCCAGGGCCTCTCCAGGCTGCTGAGTGTTTTTCTCGCCCCGCCTCCCCCTGCCCCTGCCGACCCTCACATGTACAGTCTTGGTAACAGGAAACGAGGCCGTGTCATTCAGGGCTGCGTAAACACACAGGTCAGCCAAGGCAAGAACACCATGTATCTGTGCTCTGTTCAGCTGAACACTCTCCATTAGCACACTCATGAGCTCGTCTCCTCTCCTAAGCTGCGTCCACGCCCAGGAACGCAGATCCCACGGGGTGGGGGCACCTCGGGGCTCTGACGGGGCCCTGTCAGACCCTAAGATTATTTTAAATTCCCTGCTAATGTCTCTGGGTATATTCCCAAATCTAGCCCTGAGGCTGGAAAAACGCATCAATCCGGTCTCTTCACACTGCGCAAAGGTCTTCATTTCCCAGCTCAATTGTAACTAGAAAGTATCTGAACTTGGCCTCCGTGGTCTGGTTCCCCATTAACATCTGGGTCCTTGGAATTAATCTCTTATAAGGACGCTCCCTTTAGACACCTAATTCTGGTTTCTCAACATGCCACATTTGAGGATTTCCGGTTTCTACAAGTCTCAGACTAGGCGAAAGAAGGACAGGTTGGGAGGGGCGCGAAAGTCACCGCCTCTGCGGGCATTAACTGATCTCAGCCTTCCTCATCCTCCTTGAACAAAACAGAAGATATTTATTGGGAGACACTTAAGAGAACCACTGATAAGGCCGAAATATTATCACAATAAACAAACCAGAAAAGCAACCTGCGCAAACAGGTGGGCTTCAAATTACAGTAAACCACCGTGGATCAATTCCTACTTTAACTCAAGCTCCTGGGAAGAAAGACCACACGAGACGTGAATGGTGGACTGGACCGTGTAGAAGATCCACCTGTGACTCTGTCCTCCTGGAGGGCAGTGTCCGGTGGGCTGACCTGGGGCTCTGAAGGGGACCCTGACCTGATGAACCTCTGCAGCAACAATTAGAGGAAACTGTCAACAAACGTGTCCATAAAGTGTATGCGTGACAATCCCGAGGGGACATAGTACAAGTATTTGTAATCTGACAGGCTTTAAAGAAAAATAGCTAAATGACCGAAACCAACTTCACGTAACAAGTCCTGTACTTCAAAAGCTCAACTGCAGGATTAGGGGAAACTGAGGATACTAGTTTGTGCTTTAAAAAATTAACAATAATGATTGAAAAGCTCCTTGAAATATAGTGGTCCATTAGATGAGAGAGCCTCCTGCACCTTGAGGCTGAGTTCTCTCTGCTCACCATCAGATCCTCAGCAACGAACACAGGTGAATGAAGGTGAAGCCGCTCAGTCGCGTCCGACTCTCTGCGATCCCTTAGACTGTAGCCCACCAGGCTCCTCTGTCTGCGGGATTTCCACGCAAGAGTACTGGAGTAGAGTGCCTTTTCCTCCTCCAGGGGATCTTCCCAGCTGAGGGCTCGAACCCGGGCCTCCAGCATTGTAGACAGATGCTTTACTGTCTGAGCCACCAGGCAAGTCCCATCAGATCCTCAGCAATTAACACAGGTAGGGCACTTAATAAATGTGTGCTGCGGTGGGTGAATGGACACAGCAGGATACACAGTGGCCACAAGAAGCAGCTGGATGGTCTGTACCAACGCTCTGCTCTGTGCAGCCCAGGACGGGCACAGCCCTGGGGCTGGCGCTGGCCACCTCTGCCGGGAGAGCTCATTCGTCCAGCACAGGTCAGAGGAGGTGCTGAGTCAGTGCTGAAAGCTCAAAGGATGCCACCCAGCTATCCGGAGGGTCTTGAAAGAGCTAAGATCAACATGGGTTTCTCGAGCACTGGAAATATCTGAATGACACCACAGTGATGGACCCATGGCGTCACCTCTTCGTCCAAACCCATAGACTGGTATGTGGGAGACCTGGGTTTGATCCCTGGTTTGGGAAGATCCCCTGGAGAAGGGAACGGCTACTCACTCCAGTATTCTGGCCTGGAGAATCCCATGGACTGTATAGACCACTGGGGTTGCCAAGAGTCGGACATGAATGAGCAACTTTCACTTTCATAGACTGGACACACCAAGAGTGCACCTGACATAAGCTAGGGGCTCTGAGTGATGCCCACGCGTCCCTGTGGCTCCACTGACTGTAACAAACGGACCATCTGGTGGGGATGTTGAAAGCGGGGAGGCTGGGCTGGGGCGAGGGTTAGGTGGGAACTGCCTGGACGTTCCTTTCAGTTCTGCCAGGAACCTAAAGCTGCTCTAAAAATATGATGTCTCTTTAAAAAGATTAAACTGGGGAGGAAGCTGTAAATGGCAATAGTGGGAAAAAGTAAAACCAAGCACAAACCAAGGCAGGCATGATGGCCAAGTTCTCCACTTTGGAGGGCTGCACCCACCACGGAGAACAAGGGGGAAGCCCGTCTGCTGATTTTCAGTCGCCAAGGAAACCCTGGGGAGCCCACAGCCAGCATCCCTGGACGGTGGGGGGCAGGCCCACCCAGGGAGGCCTCCATCCTCCACACACATTCTGCCCACTGGCGTCCCTGGGTTCCTCCCGAACACCCACCACCTCATGGACAAGCCCACCCCCAGGACATTCAGGACCGTTCAGTCATGTGATCCCCATGTTGAAGACCCTGATGGGAGCAAAAGGGGCAAACCGCGTGCCTCTGAGAGCAGGAGGCCTGCCACTGGGCCCGCACGCGTCACCAGGAGCCCAGCACATGTTGTAAACAAGGTCTTCCCCAACATGCCCGGTGGCGGGGAGAAAGTCACCCAGGGCGGCTGGCCGGGCACAGCTCACGGGTGAACATCCAAGCCAAGAGGCTTGCAGGTTTCAGCACTGCAGCCATCAGGGAGCTAAGGGTGCCCGGCAGACGCGCTGGGGATGAGAACTCACCCTCCTAAGTCAGGACGAGTGTTACGAGGCTGCTTTCCTGGGAGGGCTGCAATGTAGCTGCTTCACCATGTGCGGCCCAAATGCATGTGACCTCAGATCCTTTGTCCCCCTCAGAGCAACCCCCCTCCCCCAGGAAGGCCCTCAGCATGCACACAGCAAGCAGGATGCCCCCTTCCTGCCGGGCTGTGGTCCAGGAAACCGCGGTCTGAACTTGAACAGACAGGTCAAGATGGCACTCGGTGGGGACAGGTAGCCACCTTGACCCAGAACCGACAGGACACACACACGTCCCCACCCCGGGGGGTACTGTAGGCACAGTTCAAACAGCACCCTGCTCCCTACAGAGGTCTCAGATGCGACCCCGAGGAAGACTTGAGGCAGAGTCTGAAGGGGACAGGGACTCCTGTCACGTGGCGGATCACTGTCCTCACCAGATGCTGTGCTCGGGAAGGCGGGGCAGTGGGCACACCTCTGTCCACTGGCTCAAGCTAGACTGATACAAACCATCAGGCAGACGGCCACGCCTGCCACCCAGAGCTTCACTTGAGGGACTGAAACGGTTCTTATGAGCATGAACTTAAATTGCCAGACTCACAAGATAGTCTCCCTCAGATGTTTACCAAAACATTACAATTTTCAGTATTCATGCAAAATTAGGAGGTACTATTAGTCCCAGCTAGTAAGGTTATGCTCCAAATCTTCCAAGCTAGGCTCTAGCATTCCATGAACCGAGAACTTCCAGACATTCAAGCTAGGTTTAGAAAAGACAGAGGAGCCAGAGATCAAATTGCCAACATTTGCAGGGTCATAGCAAAAGCAAGGGAATTCCAGAAAACATCTACTTCTGTTTCATTGAAAACGCTAAAGCCTTTGACTGTGTGGATCATAATAAATTGTGGAAAACTCTTACAGAGATGGGAATACCAGGCCATCTTACCTGTCTCCTAAGAAACCTGTATGCAGGTCAAGAAGCAACACTTAGAACCCTGGATGGAACAACTGAGTGGTTTAGGGTTGAGAAAGGAGTGTGAGGGGGCTGCTCACTGTCACCCGCTTGTTTAACTTATATGAAGAGCACGTCATGAGAAACGCCGGGCTGGATGAGTTACAAGCTGGAATCAAGACTGCCAGGAGAAGAATCAACAACCTCAGACATGCAGACGTTACCACTCTAATGGCAGAAAGCAAGGAGGAACTAAAGAGCCTCTTGATGAGAGTGGAGGAGGGGAGTGAAAAATCAACATTCAAAAAACCAAGATCTTGGCGTCTGGTCCCATCGCTTCATGGCAAATACACAGGGAGAAGGTGGAAACAATGACAGACTTCCTCGTCTTGGGCTCTCAAATCACTGCAGATGGTGACTGCAGCCCTGAAACTGGAAGGCGACTGCTTCTTGGCAGGAAAGCTAAGACAAACCTAGACAGTGTGCTAAAAGCAGAGACAGCACTTTGCCGACAAAGGTCCGTCTAGTCAAAGCTATGGTCCTTCCAGCAGTCATGTACGGATGTGAGAGCCAGTCAGCAACGAAGGCTGAGTGCTGAAGAATAGAGGCTTTCCAACTGCGGTTTTGGAGAAGACTCGTAAGAGTCCCTTGGACCGCAAGGTGATCAACCAGTCAAACTTAAAGGAAGTCAACCCTGAGTATTCACCGGGAGGACTGATGCTGAAGCTGAAACTCCAATCCTTTGGCCTCCTGATGCCAAGAGCCAACTCACTGGAAAAGACCTTGAGCTGGGAAAGGTTGGGGGCAGAAGGAGAAGGGGACGACAGAGGATGAGACGGTTGGA
The DNA here is from genome assembly GCF_049115385.1 of Moschus berezovskii. Classification (NCBI taxonomy): domain Eukaryota; kingdom Metazoa; phylum Chordata; class Mammalia; order Artiodactyla; family Moschidae; genus Moschus; species Moschus berezovskii. The sequence goes on from NC_142462.1 coordinate 127,469,533, forward strand.
TGGCATCACTGACTCGATGGACATGAGTTTGAGCGAGCTCTGGGAGTTGGTGATGGACAGGGAGGCCTGGCGTGCTGCAGACCATGGTGTCGCGAAGAATCAGACGTGACTTGGCGACTGAATAACAAGTTTATCCCAGGTGTCAGCAGCCATGTGGCACCAGTTTCCGGGGACCATAGGCAGGTTTGAGTGAGTTACCTCTTGACCGGTTCCTTTGGCTCCACCCTGACACTTCTGGTTTCACAGTGATGATAATCACAGGCCCTTGACAGCTCTCCTCTCAAATATCCCACTGCTATTTCCTCTCTGTCACAGATCTTGCCACTAATTTTTCAGCAGACGTTGATCGTGTTCTGTTCTGTGTGCCGAGGAGAAAACTGAACAATTAACCCTGCCCTCCTGAGGCATCTTCCTGGAGGGATTACAGCCTGACCACAGACCTCGTACATTATTTTTAGCAGAATTCTCTCTCCTTCAAAAGTGAAAAAGGATAGTGAGCGGAATACCAGGGAAATATACTCCCAATCTCATGCCAGTGAAGACATTCCTGGAATTCCAGATTCTAGAATTTTGCAAGGAATTCCTGGGACCAATAGCTATGGCAGGAGGGGAAGGCCACAGTTTCGGGTTTCCTCCTCAGCTTTAGGAAGTGGGGCAAGATCTGCCACATTCTTATCTCTAATAAAACTCAAGAAGTACGTAGTTTTAGGAAAAGTTGTAAGACAGTTTCCGTGTCTTTGTGTGTGTCACAGCGTAGTGGATAAACAAGTCACCAGGGACAACGGTTTAGTACTGTACAGTCTCCTTTCACCTGCGAATCCCAGGCCACCCATGGGATCAGGGTGGGTGGTCGGGGTCTTCCATCCCAGCCCTCGGTCCCGGAGGATGCAGCATCTGGGCCTGGTCCCTGGGAGTCTCGCAGCTCAGACTCTGGAGCAGCGTGTTTTTCTGAGGGTCACTACGAGAAACTGCTTTATGAAAACTGTCACTCTGAATCCTTCACCGAGAAGTAGGGGTATAAATAATTAAGAAATTTCTGCTGCATTTGTGGTTGAGGACGCTGTGCACTAACCCTCAGGGCCTGATGTTAAAAGTCCAAGGTAAATATTTTGCATTCAGTTCTCGGAAAAGGCTTGCTCCTTCCCAAGAACGAAAATGCCTCTTCCTTTCTGAGGAAGAGAATTCTGATTCTCGCCCTGTCTTCATATTCAGTGACCTCGCCAGAGCGAGAGAAGCTGCAGAAGAAAGGAAAGCAGGGCCAGAGAAGAGCGGACAGGACACGCTGAGCTGGCAGGGGCAGCCGACAGCTCGCGGAGCACGGACGGTCCTAGGGCCTCGGACTGTGTCGTAAACACCACGGAAAGGCCCAAGGTCTTTTACGAAGTGGAAACGTGAACTCATAGCACAGGAAACTCGACTCAATACTCTCTGATAAAAGCACCTAAAACAGAACGAATATACACATATGTATAACTGAGTCACTTTGCTGTACAGCAGAAACTAACATTGCAAACCAACTACACTCCAGTAAAAATTTTAAAATAAATTAGAAAAAGAAACTCAGGATCTTCAGCAGCCTCTTGGGAATGCCTCACGCCCCAGGGCCACCTGTCCCACCCACCTGGGGACCATCCCCTGCACCCACCACCCTCCAAGGAGCCCGGGTCACAGGGAGGTGACGAGGAAGCCCCCGTCAGGAGAGGGAACCGGGCACCACTTGAAGCAAATGGGGTTTCTGGTCCAGGTCACCTGCAAGCCGGGAGTCGGATGCACTGTGTCACAGCCACATTTCAGTCACGCCGACGAGAAATTAACCCGAAATGCAACCACGACAACTGCTGGGGTCCTACCGCTCACCCATGACGGCGCTCACACACCTTCTGTGAGGCTGGACCAAGTCTGCCCACGAGCTGCGTCCCCCAGGCCAGGGAGGCCAGCACCTGCAAGCGCAGCTCGTTAGTGGAGCAATGCAGGATGGCGGCCACACCATGTCCTCAGGAGGGCTGGGTCCAGGGGACCAGAGATGAGAGGTGGGTTCTCAGGCTCTGGGGGTCCAGGCCTCACCCCAACTCTCCCAGACCAGATGGTCTTATCTGTTTTCTCATGGAGGCCCTGAGTGAGATCTAATGTGAAAGCAGGATTCTACTGTCCCCAAATACTGAGATGGCAGAACGAGGTGACCCCTGGGGACATGTGATCCAATAGTCTGTCACCGTCAATCAGCCTACCTGCCGTCCTCACGGCTCGGGACATGACCCCCAGTGACCCCGTCTGTGGGCTCACTGACACTGTCCCACCTTTGTCCTGACACGGCGACCTGTCCCCTCCGTACGGGACTCTCCTCCCTACACTGAGCCCCGACTGCCTTCCCCACCCTGAGCTGCTCTGACGCAAGCCCTGCCCTCCTCGGGGCCCGCCCCGCGGGGCGTCCACTGCCGCAGACACTCGGCGTGGCACAGCTGGACCCCGGACGCGTCCCAGAGCCTGGTCTCCTCCTGTTCCCCTGTCTCCTGCGGTCACGTGTAAGACTCCTGGTGCGGAAAGCCTTCCGTGTTGTGGGTTCAGAAGTGTTCTGTGTGTACACGTGTGCGTGCACGCACATGCCTGCTTGTGTGTGTGTGTGTGTGTGTGTGCGTGCTCAGACGTGTTCAGCTCTTTGCTACCCGATGGACTGTAGCCCACCAGGCTCCTCTGTCCATGGGCTTCCCAGGCAAGAATACTGGAGTGGGTTGCCATTTCCTCCTCCAGGGGATCTTCTCAACCCAGGAATTGAACCTGTGTCTCCCGCATCAGGGGTGCTGGAGCCACCTGTGTACAAGTACATCTGCATAAAACCTGCATCCTCAACCAAGGCTGGGGCTGAAGAGTATACATGTGATGGACGCCATGCCCAGCTCCCCTCTCCACAGTCCTAATCCCTCCCTGAGGCCACTGCTTGGGTCATCAAGTGACCGACTTACATGTTATTTTTCAGGACCTAAGAAGCAGCCACTTCAGTTCAGTTCAGTTCAGTCACTCAGTCGTGTCCGACTCTCCGCGACCCCATGAATCACAGCACGCCAGGCCTCCCTGTCCATCACCAACTCCCAGAGTTCACTCAAACTCAAGTCCATACAGTCGGTGATGCCACCCAGCCATCTCATTCTCTGTCGTCCCCTTCTCCTCCCGCCCCCAATCCTTCCCAGCATCAGAGTCTTTTCCAGTGAGTCAACTCATCGCATGAGGTGGCCAAAGTATTGGAGTTTCAACTTTAGCATCAGTCCTTCCAATGAACACCCAGGACTGATCTCCTTTAGAATGGACTGGTTGGATCTTCTTGCAGTCCAAGGGACTCTCAAGAGTCTTCTCCAGCAACACAGTTCAAAAGCATCAATTCTTCAGTGATCAGCTTTCTTCACAGTCCAACTCTCACATCCATACATGACCACGGGAAAAACCATAGCCTTGATTAGACGGACCTTTGTTGGCAAAGTAATGTCTCTGCTTTTTAATATACTATCTAGGTTGGTCATAACTTTCCTTCCAAGGAGTAAGCGTCTTTTAATTTCATGGCTGCAATCAGCATCCGCAGTGATTTTGGAGCCCCAAAAAAATAAAGTCTGACACTGCTTCCACTGTTTCCCCATCTATTTCCCGTGAAGTGATGGGACCAGATGCCATGATCTTTGTTTTCTGAATGTTGAGCTTCAAGCCAACCTTTTCACTCTCCTCTTTCACTTTCATCAAGAGGCTTTTGAGTTCCTCTTCACTTTCTGCCATAAGGGTGGTATCATGTGCATATCTGAGGTTATTGATATTTCTCCCGGCAATCTTGATTCCAGCTTGTGCTTCTTCCAGCCCAGCGTTCCTCATGATGTACTCTGCATATATGTTAAATAAGCCGGGTGACAATATACTTAGCAATGAACTAATGTGAGGGTGATTCTGAATTAAGGGGGAAACACACCAAGGAACACATGTGAACTTTACGGAACTCTCCTGGAAGTAAAGGCTAAAACCAAATGGTTTCAATTCTTAATTGTGGAAAAGTGTCAACATCCTAGGAAGGTAGATAATTAAAAAGCAGTGGGCAGAGCCTTTTGGTAAATTCCATTTTCTCTTTCCTGTGGAGATGCCCACTCATCCAGCCTGGCCAGCTCTTTCCATGATTCAAATCAGTTCTGCCTCGTTAAGCTGGAATAATTCTCCAGTCCCCTGAGATGGCAGCGTCAAGGCTCACAGGTCTATTCCAGGTGTGGGGGTGCCGTGTGAGAGCTGCGTGTGTGAGACAGGAGGGAAGGAAAGAGAGAGGACTCCGACACCTCGATCACAGTGACACCGCCCCAGCCAGAGACCCCAAGACAGACACCCAAGCTCAGGGCGCTCCTGGTCAACTGGCACCCACGAGACGCCGTCGCTACCCAAATCAAGGATACAGACTGTTTTCTAAGCATTGTTATAGCTGGGCTTCCCTGGTGGCCCAGTGGCAAAGAATCTGCCTGCAGTGCAGAAGATGCGCAAGACAGGGGTTCGATCCCTGGGTTGGAAAGATCCCCTGGAGGAGGCGATGGCAACCCATTCCAGTATTCTTGCCTGGAGAATTCCATGGACAGAGGAGCCTGACGGGCTACAGTCCACGGGGTCACAGAGAGTCAGACACGACTTAGCAACTAAACAACAAGAACAGTTACAGCTAACGTGTAAACTGAGGAAAAAAATTAACTGCCCTTCATTTGTATTTGTAGCGCTCTCAGAATCTGCATCACAGTTTACCATCTTCTTCATTCTTTATCAGACACACTGCCATGGACTCAATCTATGTCCCTCCCAACTTCATATGTTGAAACCTACATACCTACTGTGTACTCTATTGAGTCTGATTCTTTGCAACCCCATGGACAGTAACCCGCCAGGCTCCTCTGTCCATGGGATTTCCCTGGCAAGAATACTGGAGTGGGTTGCCATTTCCTACTCCAGGTTCTCTTCCCGATCCAGGGATTGAACCGGTGTCTTCTACACTGGCAGGCAGACTCTTTACCTCTGAGCCACCTGGGAAGCCCTATGTTGAAACAATAACCCTCAAAGTGACAGAGCTGGGAGGTGGGGCCTTGAGCAGGTGACCAGGCCACAAGGGTGGGGCCCTCGAGGTGGGATCAGTGCCCTTGGGATAAGAGTCTCTTGACCCTGTAGATCAACCATACTTCAGTAAAATAAATTTTAAAAAGAGGAGAGTTTCTCCGCCATGTGAGGACACAGTGAGAATACAGCTGGCTACAAATAGGCCGTGGGCTCCCACCAGACTCCAAATCAGCTGGTGCCATGATCGTGGACTGCCAATCCACAGAACTGTGACGGACGTGTTTTTGTTTAAGCCGCCCAGTCCCTGACATTTTACTTACAGCTTTGAGTCTCAAGGCAAGGGAAGGGAAGGTGAGTGTCTAACACAGCTGTCTGTCCATGTCTCCAGATGTCACAGACGGACGACTGTCTGCACCTCGTCTCTCTGATGAAACATATATAAATATCCATGCATACATATCCACATCCTTAAGAACTGTTTCAGCAACTTCACAGCACCCTGATGATTTGGAAGCATCTGTCCAGTGGGTGTCACGGATGAAAAGCATTGATGAGGTAGAATCTACCATGAAAGGGGCATCAGAAAGGGTACAGTGCTAGAAACTGCCTGGCCAGGAACCACTGAGCCAAGACAGAGGCTACGACAGCCGTCCTCAAACCTGCAGGGTTACACAGAGTAAGAGAAGCACCTCTAGGTCCCCTGGACTGGAGCGGGGGACCCATGGATGCAGCTGCTTGATTCTGGGTGTGAGTCCTGACTCTAGACATCAGTGGCCTTGTGACCTCGAGCTTCCTAGTCTGAAATTTGGGGCAGCCTCACCCTGTGTGGGGCAACCTCACGAGACAGTTCATGAAAATGGTGCTCACAGTTCTTGGTACCTAGGAAGAGGCTCAGAAAAGAACAGTTACTAGTATCGTATTAACACCTAGACTCACCAGCTCTAACAGAGCAGGATTATGAAGGCTTGACCTGCAAAGAGATTTATGGGCTGAAATCAGAGGTAACTGTGGTTTGTTGATCATAGAGAAATCTGAGGTCTGCTATGAGGTCATCTTGACAAATAATATAGTCCACAGCTGTCTGCCATGGTACATCTTCCATACAAGACCTGAACTTTCCAAAATTAAAGCACTGTTGGGTTAGCTGGGATTCCCAGGTGGTTCAGCTGGTAAAGAATCCACCTGGCAATGTAGGAGACACAAGAGACGCGGGTTCGACCCCTGGGTCAGGAAGATCCCTGGAGAAAGAAATGGCAACCCACTCTAGTATTCCTGCCTGGGAAAACCCATGGACAGAGGAGCCTGGCGGGCTCCATGGCATCGCAAGAGTCGCACACAGCTGTGTCTGAGCCCAGCACACTGCGTTAGTTAGAAAATGAAAACTTCCCGACGACCCCTAGTAACGAGGTCTTTCCACCACCCATACACCACTCAGATCTGAGAATGCCTGCCTCGCCCCGCGGTGGTGTCAGCAGGTGGTTGCAAATATCTGACACCCCCCATGGGGAGGTGGGCTCAGAGTGGCTCCCACCAATGGAGGGCAGCAGGCAAGGTCTGAGCAGGAGAGAAAACCTACAGTCACTTCAACAGGGAAAGTTCAGTGCAAAGGACTCCTGGGGACCAGGGTGACGGGGACCTCAGCGAGGGCCAGGGAGAACCCTGAGAGCCCAGGGAAGCAGGAGCCACACACCAGCCCGCCCCAGGGCAGGGGTCAAGATGTGCAGGGTGGGGTCAGCCACTCCTCTCACGACCCAGCTGCCACAAGCCCACCTGGAAACGGGGTTCTCTTCTCCCTCCCCGACTCCTCGAGGCCTCACCTGGCTCCTTCCCGTGGGACCTTCATATCCTGCGCATGCAGCAGCCCTGGGCAGGACCAGCCATCACCCTCGGAGACAGACTGGCCCCTCCCGGCTCCAGGCCAGAAGCCCATCCTCCCGATGACCAGAGCAAGTGTGTACCCACCCCTGTGGCTCCCGGGAGCTGAGCACCCAGAGCCACACGGAGACTCTCCTGCACGCGCAGCCACTGCTCGGAAGGCGTCTGGGCCGGGACCCATCGCGTGCCAGGAACAGGGCACGTTCATTCAGTGTACAGCAGCAAACACGACGCTCTGAGCCTCCGCGGATGTGGGTGGCAGCCAGGGCAGCTGGGACGGCCCTGAGACGCCCCCTCCCAGAGTCTGTAGGGTCCGCTCTCTCCAGGGACCCTCCCTGGTCATCACCCCCATGCTGTCCCTGGGCTGTGAATTGATCCCAACTTGCCCTTTGCTGCAAACTGGTCCCTCTCTCCTCTCTGTCTTTGAGAAAAGGCTCAAATCACTGAGGTATGGCTAGTGAACTAGTCAATATCCCAGGTTAAATGCCAAGAAGGGGCTGGAGGTTGCCTGCATCAGCTCCATGGAATACCTGTCTGCTAACAGGGAAAAGGAAAGATATAAGCATCTGAATGCAGAGTTCCAAAGAATAGCAAGGAGAGATAAGAAAGACTTCCTCAGTGATCAATGGAAAGAAATAGAGGAAAACAACAGAATAGGAAAAACAAGAGATCTCTTCAAGAAAATTAGAGATTCCAAGGGAATATTTCATGCAAAGATGGGCTCAATAAAGGACAGAAATGGTATGGACCTAACAGAAGCAGAAGATATTAAGAAGAGGTGGCAGGAATACACAGAAGAACTGTACAGAAAAGATCTTCACGACCAAGATAGTCACGATAACGTGATCACTGACCTAGAGCCAGACATCTTGGAATGTGAAGTCAAGTGGGCCTTAGAAAGCATCACTACTAACAAAGCTAGTGGAGGTGATGGAATTCCAATTGAGCTATTTCAAGTCTTGAAAGATGATGCTGTGAAAGTGCTGCACTCAATATGCCAGCAAATTTGGAAAACTCAGCAATGGCCACAGGACTGGAAAAGGTCAGTCTTCATTCCAATCCCAAAGAAAGGCAATGCCAAAGAATGCTCAAACTACGGCACAATTGCACTCATCTCACACGCTAGTAAAGTCATGCTCAAAATTCTCCAAGCCAGGCTTCAGCAGTATGTAAACCGTGAATTCCCAGATGTTCAAGCAGGTTTTAGAAAAGGCAGAGGCACCAGAGATCAAATTGCCAACATCCGCTGGATCATGGAGAAAGCAAGAGAGTTTCAGAAAAACATCTATTTCTGCTTCATTGACTATGCCAAAGCCTTTGACTGTGTGGATCACAGTAAACTGTGGAACATTCTGAAGGAGATGGGAATCCCAGACCACCTGACCTGCCTCTTGAGAAACATGTATGCAGGTCAGGAAGCAACGGTCAGAACTGGACATGGAACAACAGACTGGTTCCAAATAGGAAAAGGTGTACGTCAAGGTTGTATATTGTCACCTCGCTTATTTAACTTATATGCAGAGTACATCATGAGGAATGCTGGGCTGGAAGAAGCACAAGCTGGAATCAAGATTGCCGGGAGAAATATCAATAATCTCAGATATGCAGATGACACTACCCTTATGGCAGAAAGTGAAGAGGAACTCAAAAGCCTCTTGATGAAAGTGAAAGAGGAGAGTGAAAAGGTTGGCTTGAAGCTCAACATTCAGAAAACAAAGATCATGGCATCTGGTCCCATCACTTCACGGGAAATAGATGGGGAAACAGTGGAAGCAGTGTCAGACTTTATTTTTGGGGGCTCCAAAATCACTGCGGATGCTGATTGCAGCCATGAAATTAAAAGACGCTTACTCCTTGGAAGGAAAGTTATGACCAACCTTGATAGTATATTAAAAAGCAGAGACATTACTTTGCCAACCAAGGTCCATCTAGTCAAGGCTATGGTTTTTCCCGTGGTCATGTATGGATGTGAGAGTTGGACTGTGAAGAAAGCTGATCGCCGAAGAATTGATGCTTTTGAACTGTGGTGCTGGAGAAGACTCTTGAGAGTCCCTTGGACTGCAAGGAGATCCAACCAGTCCATTCTAAAGGAGATCAATCCTGGGTGTTCATTGGAAGGACTGATGCTAAAGCTGAAACTGCAATACTTTGGCCACCTCATGCGACGAGTTGACTCACTGGAAAAGACTCTGATGCTGGGAAAGGTTGGGGGCGGGAGGAGAAGGGGACGACGGAGAATGAGATGGCTGGATGGCATCACCGACTCTGTGGACATGAGTTTGAGTGTACTCCGGGAGTTGGTGATGGACAGGGAGGCCTGGCGTGCTGTGATTCATGGGGTCGCGGAGAGTTGGACACGACTGAGCAACTGAACTGAACTGAACTGAACAGGGTGCTGCCAGGGGACTCCCGGCAGCGTGCCAGCAGCAGGCGGGACACACCAGGGCAGAGGGGGTCATCCTCCAGCCCTGCAGGCCACTCCCCACGGCCTGCTCACGGCTGTGGGAGGTGAGCACAGGTGTAAACCAAGAAGGAGCCAAGCAAATGGTCCACACGTGACATAAAAGATGATCTAACAGAGGAGAGGATAAAATGGATCAAAAATAACCAAATGAGAAAAGTAACAGGAAAACACGCGTCAAATTTAGAATTCCATTATGACGAAGCGCGTCACACAGAGATGGGAAGACCTTAGCTTCCCTCCGGCCAACCGTCATCCTAGAAGAGCAGCAAGAAGCAGGTGGGTGCCTCTGGGAGCAGACGGGCCACGTTGGATGTGGTCAGAAAGGGGAGGGCCTGGCCGCGGGGTGCAGGCACAGCCCTGGGCAGTCCCCCGGGATGGGGACACCTAGAAGAGCAGACACGGCCAGCCAGGGGTGGGTTGGGGGGACAGGTCACTCGCAGCAGAGGAAAGAGTCTGCAAAGCCCAAGGGCAATCAGGGCGATGACCAAGCATCCCACAGAGACGGGGGCCCAAGAGCAGAGGCCACACGGCAGCGTGTTAGAGGGCTGGGGACCACACTGCTGCTTGGAGCCAAGAGAAAGCTAAAGTAATTCTAGGCTGGAGTCTGTCACCTGGTGAAGACGGTGACGCGCAGATACAAGGGTGGAACAGCGTGGGTTCTGAAGAAGACAGCGTTTGGCTGGGTGACAACTTCACATGATCTGTTGAAATTACAGTCTGGGATCTGGAAGGCTTCCCTAAGGAAGTGATGTCCAAGTGAGACCCAAAATATGAAGAGTTAACGATGTGAAGTTCAGGATGGGGAAGCAAAGTCAACAGAGACACAGGAATTTGAGGACCGAACTAGGAACAGGTGGGTGGACGATGGACGGATGGAGCGGTGGGTAATGGACGGATGGACGGACGGATGGACGGATGGAAACAGGGTGGTTTCAGCTTTTACATCATTTATAATCAGACAAACACATACGGACACTCTTAAACACACACACACATCCACACACATCATATGGATGCCATGTGCCTACAGTTCTTTCCTGCTTTAATATTAGACAAGTAACAGCAGCAGTGGCCTCCCAAACCTCAGCCCAACCTTGAGATAACATTCAGGAGGAAAAATAATATCACAGAGCAAAACCCAGTTGAAGATGAACAACCAAGTATCTCACTGGAGAGGAGCTGCGTTAGATGATGCTCAGCACTTTACTCCCAACTCCAAGTCAGAGCAAAATGTGACACGTGTTTGCCAACAGGAGACTTTTATAGAAACTGCCTTCAAAATTCCTTCATCTTCATTAAAACAGTTAAGATAGAAGTCAGTTAAGAGACTGCTCCCCCTTTAGGTTATTGTTACAACAACAAAAATTAAAAATGACCAAGTCTCCCAAGTCAAAAGAGATAAAAGCAAAGATAAATAAATGGGACCTGATCAAAAGCATTTGCACAGTTAAAGAAACCCCATCAACGAAATGAAAAGACAACTTGTGGACTGGGAGGAAATATTAGCGAATGACTCAGCCAAAGCCTTAATCTCCAGAATATACAAACAGCTCATGCAGCTCAATATCGCAAAAAAAGCAAACAATCCAGTCAAAAAATGAGCAGAAGACCTAAACAGACATTCCTCCAAAGAAGACGTAGAGATGGCCAACAGGCACTTTCATGAAAAGATGCTCAACATCACTAATTATTAGGGAAATGAAAACTACAGTGAGTCAGAATTACCAATTACACAGCTGTCAGAATTACCATTGTTCAAAAATCTACAAACAACAAATGCTGGAGAAGCTGTGGAGAAAAGGGAACCCTCCTACACTGGGGGGAAGGTAAACTGGTGCAGTTACCGTGGAGAACACAGCGGAGGGCCCTTAAAAACCAAAGAGAGAGCTGCCATATGACCCAGCAATCCCGCTCCTGGGCCTACTTCCAGAAAAGGCAAAAACTCTCACTGGAAACGACACATGCGCCCCACATGCACCCCACAGCACCACTGTTTACAACAGCCAGGGCGTGGAAACAAGAGAGGGGTGGACACGGAAGCCGTGGCACAAACACGCAATGGGTGCCACTCAGCCATGAAAGAGGAGGAAGTCATGCCGTTTGCAGCCACGTGGATGGACCTGGAGACGATCTGAAGCAAGTCAGACGAAGACAGCTGTCACATGACGTCACTTACATGTGGAGCCTTAAAACAAATGACACGAATGAGCTTAATCACAGAGCAGAAATAGACTCAGACACAGACAACCTCAGAGTCACCAGAGGGGAAGGAGGGAGGGGGACAAATCAGGAGCCTGGATCTCACAGCCACACGCCACCACACATCCAACAGATGGCCACCAAAGACCCACTGCGTAGCACAGTACTGAAAATAGTCAGGATCGTCTAGTACCGTCTAGTCAGAAGCACTGGTGTGTGTGTGTGTGACTGAGTCACTTGGCGGGCACCTGGAACTGAGACAGGTGTCAATCAACGACACTTCGGTTGAGAAGCAGGCTAGCAGTGACCAGGCCGTGAGTGTCCACCATAAACGGGTCTACACTCAACGCTTCGGACAGTCACTACCCTGCTCAGCCTTCCAGCCGCCTGGAAACAAGCGATAACATCGTCCCTTCTCACAGACGGGAAGCAGACTCGGAAGGGTGTCTAGTGTGCTCAAGCTTAGGCGGCTGTAAGTAACTGAAAGATTCCTGCCAGCACCTATTAAAATGTCATTTTTGAAACAAGGGGGGAAAAATACCCATATTCAATCCTCCAGGTCCCTGCTGGCCCCTCTCCGTGTTGCTGTGTCTTGTTTTTCTTGAGTGAGCAGAACCCTTTCACTGGTTACAGGCTGTCGCCCAGGCTGGGAGCTCCCACCCAGAAAAGAGAAGGACCGCAGCATCCCAGGAGAACCTCGCTGTCCCGGGACACTCACTCTTTCTGCTCAAGGACCCTGCGGATGGAAGCGCGGGACCGGCCCTTCTCCCGCGAGCCCGTCGGGGACGTGGGCCGCCCGCCTGGACCCCTCGATGGGAGGGCAAGGAGCCCGAAGGCGGGCGGAGACAGGCCCCTGGGGCTCACGCGGGGGCTGCAGAGGGCCTGGGGGCGGATGCCTGGAGACGGCCCGCCCGCCGCCGCGCTGGCTGCGACAGTCCTGCTCACCGGGAAAGGGAGACGGGGAGACGACGGAGGGGTCTCTCGGCAGAGGAGGGGCCCGCTCGTTGCTCCCCCGAGCCCCGAGTGGAGAGGGGCCGCAGCGCCGGGCCCCCGGGAGCAGGACCCCGGGCCCCTCTCCTGCGTCGGCCTCCAGGCCGCCGAGCCTACCGTCGCCCCCGCTGCCTCCTGCCTACGTCCTGGGAGCCCAGTTAAGCTCGACACTGGCATCGGTGCTTCTGCCGCGGAGATAAAAATAACCGGCGGAGCCGAACGGAGTTCTGTCCCAGTTTATTTAAGGCATAATCTCAAGCATCCCTTTGTCCTAATTACGGCGCCGCTCCCCGAAGGCGGGAGCGCAGAGCAACCCTGCGAGCGGGGCCACGCTGTCTTTCCGATCTACAGTGTGACTCTCTCAAATATTTACAAACCTCCGCAGAGCCGGGGCTTCCCGGGCGGTGCTGCGGTAACGAGCCCGCCCGCCAGTGCAGGAGACGTAAGAGACGCGGGTTCGATCCCCGGGTGGGGAAGATCCCCTGGCGGAGGGCATGGCCACGCGCTCCAGTGTTAGGCCTGGAAAGTCCTATAGACAGAGGAGCCTGGCGGGTACAGTCCATGGCATCGCAGAGTCGGACACGCCTGAGTGACTCCGCGCACACACGTGGAGGGTAAGAGGTTCAGCTTTGCCTCTTGGAGAAAAAAGCAGGGAGGAGATGAAGCTAGGCCTTCCTGAGGAGCCAGCGGCTCAGTTCTTCCAAGTTATGCCCTTTAACTGTGGTGACAGCCCCTCAGTACGTGCCCCATGGTGCCACCTTCGTCCTTCGTGAGGACCGTCCACACACCCGGGGGCTCAGAGCGCTCCAGCCCACGCCCAGCGCCAGCCACGGACAGTGGTCCTGTGGGTTGTGAGCCTGCGTTAACATCTGAACTTCTCATCTCACAGCAAATTTCACGGAAATCCATTTGTTTATATATGTTACATTTGAGGTCTACTTTGGCTCTAATCCGCCTGCAATGCAGGAGACATGGGTTCAATTCCTGGGTGGGGAAGATCCCCTGGAGAAGGAAATGGCAATCCACTCCCATATTCTTGCCTGGAGAATCCCATGGACAGAGGAACCTGGCCCGCTACAGTCCCTGGGGTCATAAAAAGTCGGACACGACTTAGCAACTAAACAGTAATATATAATTTATGGAAAAGTGCTTAGGCAGACGTTCTATTTCTGGATGTCTTGCAAATCCATCTGAAGGTATAGCTTGAGGCCCTGAGTAAGGTAACTTATTCCATTAAAAGTAGAAAAACCCTTCAAACAGGACTGGGAACAAACAAGTGGGACATTCCAGCAGCCTGAGTCACTTCCTGCCAGTCAGCCACACCCTCCCGAGCTTCAGGCCCCGTCCACCACTTCAGAGGCCTCCCAGGCACAGGTCTGGGTGGACCCTTCTTGCTCAGAGGCTGAAACGATTGATACCATCTAGGAGTCCTCCCCTCAAGCCTCCCCACTGAAAACTCTCCTGAAGAAGCTGAACCTTCATAAAATAGCTGCTCTATCCTGATGCAGGTGGCGGGTGAGCATTAATTCACTGGTTCTGTGAAACTGTTTCTCAAGCCTGCACTATGTGAAAGGCAGCCCACGGGGGGGTCCTGGGGTCAGGGGCTTGCTGCTTTATTAACTGTGATAACAATTAAACTTCTCTGTGTCCAGAATGGTTTATAACTTGCTCAGAATGCTCCAGGCAGAGGGTCCCTTCAGTGTGCCAGCCGCAAAGAATTTCATCACTGACTATAAATCACACACATAAACAAATAAGAACATTATTTAAATGAGAGGCCCTTCACTTAGAGAAGCCATATCACAGTTATTTCCTTAAGATCCAATTAGATTTAGAGCTTCGTTTGGGAAACAGAAGATGAAAAGGAACTCCTCTCCTAAGGCCGTCTGGATCAGCGTCAACAGCGTGCCTCACGGGACTTCATCGAGCAGCGAGTCTGCCCAGGTAACAGTTGAGCCGAAGGGCTCCGCCCAGGACGCGGCACCAGGGAAGGAAGGGGGTGGGCCACGCTCACAGTGACTTCTCTTTAAGTGCTGTTTAGGAAAAGGAACAGTCTACTTGGGGCTTCCCCAGTGGTTCAGGCGGTAAAGAATCTGCCTGCAATGCAGGAGGCCTGGATTCAATCCCTGGGTGGGGAAGATCCCCTGGAGAAGGAAATGGCCGCCCACTCCAGTATTCTTGCCTGGAGAATCCCATGGACAGAGGAGACCGGTGGGCCACAGTCCCTGGGGTCGCAGAGTTGGCCATGACTGGTGATTTCCAGTACACTTGAGATACAGAAATTCAGGGCTAGACCAAAGTTCCTAAAACAGAACACCTGACATGTAAACACACAGATGTCACACTCTGAGGAGTCAGTGCTGAGTTTTCAGAAAGTTAAAACAAAATAAGCCCTAAAAATCACACGATAAGCCCCCGACCTTGGCAGGACCTGTGAGTCCCTGAGCGTGTGATGAGCAACCCGGGTGTCTGCAGACCACCTCCTAAGGCTTGCCTGCTTCAAAAGCACACGGCTTTGCCATAAGCCCCTTGTATCAGCTCTCATTACTGCTTGAAAATAATGACAATGTAACTGTCCTCTGCTTTGATTTAAATTATATATAATATCAAGGTGTATTCACTCAGTCGTGTCCGACTCTTTGCCACCCCATGGACCATACAGTCCGTGGAATTCTCCGGGCCATAATACTGGAGTGGGTAACCTTCCCCTTCTCCAGGGGATCTTCCCAACCCAGGGATCGAACCCAGGTCTCCTGCATTGCAGGTGGATTCTTTACCAGCTGAGCCATCAGGGATGCCCCTATATAATCTTACATATAACAATACATAAGTATATGATACCAACATGACAGATTCATAACACAGGTCACACGGAGAAGGGGACGCCAAATAGCAGGGCTCATCCAGCCGAGAAAAGAGTCTTTACGTTAAAGGAGTTGCTGGAAAGTGTTTTTGAACTTGAAGCTTCCAGAAGCATTGAAGTGTTGGTCTGTAAAGCAGGTGCTTCTTGACAAACCCCAGAGCAGATGGCTAAGGCTGAGGGCGGCAGGACCCCGAACGGGGCCCCTAGAGAGGACACGGGGGCAGAAGAGAGCATCTGCAGGCTCTGGGGAGACGAGACCCGGCGAGGGGAGTGGGAGCGGGTCATGGGGCTCCTCAGGGGTCCCAGCCGCACCTGCCCGCCGCTCCAGCCAGGCAGCCCTGGCCCGCAGGTGTGCTGTCCGAGCAGGTGCAGGCACCCCGCATGGACTTGAGGGCCTGGAGCAACAGCATGGCGTGGAGCCGCTGAGGCTCCCTGCTTCCCTGGCCCTCCCAGCAGGCGTGCTCTCACCTCCCCACCTCTGGGCTCAGCGCTGCGGCCAGGTCAGGGCTGTCCTCCTGCTCTGCTTGCCTGAGAGCCCGCGCCAGGCTCCAAGCTGGGGCCCCGACAGCAGGCCACAGGAACCATCCCCCCGCGCCAGAGCATCCTTCCCCCCAGCTCTCTGCCCGAGCCCGGCCCCCTGGTACAGACCGACCGCGGGCACTGGACCCAGCATATCATTGGCGGGGCTAGAGCCAGATGCTGGGGGGAGCTCAGGCCTGCTGACCGGCTGGAGACAAAGGCAGAGCTGCAAAGGCTGGCCCTGGGAGGCTGGCCATGGTGACCGCGGGGGCCAAGGCACGGTGCAGTCAACCACCATCCCTGCGCAAATCCTCACAAAGCAGATACGGAGCCAGGAACGGGGATGCCAGCACACGGAAACCCCAGAGGAGGGGTGCGTGCCCCTCAGCGAGCATCCCGTCCCTTCAGCTGAGGGAAAATGTGCTCCTTCCCCAGGTACGCACGGTATGTTTTGGGGAAAAAACCAGCAAAAACATGCTGATTAAGATGTCCAGCTCTCTGAACACGGTCTGCGGTTACCTGACCACCGCCATCCAGTTACACTGGCTCCGAATGTTAAACAACCGGGGGCGTCGAGCTGACCCATGAACCTCTCCCCGGAAGGGGGAGGAGGACCCGGGCCCCCAGTGGCACCGTGCCCAAGCAGGGAGCTGTCTGCCCAGGGCAAAGAGGCCTTCTCGGACCTGGGTCACACGCTTTCTCCTTTCCTGACCTCCCTGACAGTCGTTCATGCCAGCCGAGTGATGAGAGGTCTTACTGGGTTGTGTTTCTGCCTGGCGGTTTCATGTTCGAGAATCGCCATGAACCAAAACATGGTAAGGCCCCCAGACCACATCCACTGTGCGCATAGCACCCAGCTCAGCGAAACCACACACTATTTCAGGCTCAGAGTTGACGGCGGGGACACTGGAGGACTCTGGAAATAAGTGACAACTTCCCCCCATCAGACTCCCCCGAGGACCCCTTCCTCACCCTGCAGCAGAGGCCATACCCCAGGGCTCCTTCTGGATGCCCCCCTCTAGAGCACCCCAAATTCACGTTCAAGCTGCTCCCAAAAGCCTGCCAGGTTTCCAGTAAAGGGGCCGCTGTCATACACTTCCTGATAGCCCGTCTCACCAGCTGAACCTGAGACCCTGCACACACGCCCACCCCCACCCAGCGGCCTCAGTGATCTTATGACCACAATCTGAGCTGGTCACCATGTGCCCCAAACCTCCAACGTCTTTCCAAGACCCCCCAGATCAACCCCACACCTGCCCCTGCCCCCGTGTGAGCCTCCGCCAAGCCCACACCCCACATCTCTGACCCTCCTCCCACCCCAGGGCCTTTGCACAGGCTGCTCCTCCCGCAGACTCCTCTGCCCTGGGCTCTGCTCCACTGAATGCCACGCGCCCACGAAGCTCCCCCAGCCCCTCTGTATGCCCTTACACGCTCTGCTTCTCCAGGCAGGTGACACTTACGTTCTAGTGGGATTAACTGGTTAACGTCTATGCTCTGGCAAGAATGCCTTCCGATGTGCATCCTCTCTGCCCAGCACAGCTCTGCTTCCTGCTGAAGTGCCCAGTGAACAAGCAAACCAGTGAAAACAATTGGTACATTAACTCCAGATTGCATGCGACCCAAGTGAGCTCCAGCGGGGGAGTGGGTTTCTCGCCGAGGTCATATGCTTTCTGACTAAGACGACCCCGGCACATCGGGGCTTAGTCCTAGGACAATGCACGACAGCCTGGGTAAGGTGGCCTGTGGGGTCAGCACAGACGCCGGGGGAGAAGACCCCACTGTGAACAGAGCAGCTAAGCATGCGTGCGATCCAGACCCCGCAGGCTCATGGCCCCTGGGGCCCCGACCGTGGAGGTGAAGCCACGGAGTCACACCACGTGGGCCACCTGGCTGCCAGCATCCGTGGGCCAGGGAGACCCACTTCCAAAGACGACTGGCCCTGGGAGGAGGACAGACCCCTAGAGCTCCGACCAGGCAGGGAGGGAGCCGGCCTGCCACTGAACCTTCACCACCCCTCGCTGCTCCAGCCCAGGAGAAGTCAGGGCCCACAGAGGGTGGCCCCCAAGTCCAGCACAAAGAGCCCGAGAGTGGCCTGGAAGGCTCAAGAGAGAGCTGCCAGCACCCTTGTAATCCCGTGGTCCCACCTCCAAGGGCCTTCTGAACCCTGCAGCTTCCTCGTCCAGCGGGTCCTCACGGGCACTCGACGTGAGCCTTGCACACACGGGCCTCATGCCCAGTGCTGAGGATGAGCACCCCAGGGCCCCCCTGGCTGGCACAGTCCCCCACCCCACAGTCAGCACTATCCCTGATGACGGGCTGACACCCTAACTGCTCAGGGCTCATGTCTCTTCCCCTTTTCACTCTTAGGCAGTCAGCAAGGAAACTGCAGGCATTTGAGAGCAACTTGTGCGCCTCCACACTCCCAGGACACACTGCCAAGCTGGAGTTCTAAGCTAATCAGGTGAACCAACGTGACGGCACGCCAGGCGAGCTGAGGGCTGGCCTACAGTGCATTAAGACGTTTTAGAGCTCACTGGCAAGCCCCAACCTCAAAACCCTGATTATTTATTTATGCCCTTTTTTGTCTAAGAAGTTAAATCCCCAAAGCATCTCAATTTAGATCAAAAGCAATTTACCAAACTTCACCTGGCACACCTGTGCCTTGTGACTTGTTAATTACCTGCTTAGCATTTCCAGGGCTTCATGGACTGGACGAGCAGCCTTACTGGCTGCAGGGGGAGCCTCTGATACCCACTCCTGGGATGGAGCCTTCCAGAACGCCCGAGGTGTTCACCCGGGGAGGCTCCCCACAGCCACGTGCATTTCTGCAAATTGCTTGTATTTTCCAGGGCGAGGAACTCAGAGCACCCAGCAAACAGACACATAAATGCAAGTGAGCTTGCTGACATGCTTCTTGGCTACCTGATCAAATTATATAATGGCGCTAATATATCTTATCACCCATGATCTATCGCACACAGGACCATTAAGTCCTCGCACCCCATTCATCTCTCCAGAGTCCCTGGTTTACAATTTGGCATTAGGATATTAGGAATAACAATAATTACTTGCTTTTTACATCGCTTCAAACGAAAGAAATCGTTAAATTGCACACATGAAAAGATGACCTCATTTCTAAGATCTCAGCTTGCCTGCCCTTTGGTTTCCCTTTCCTCCTTTCTTCTTGTTTCTTTTTCTTTCTCCTCTGTTCCTTCTCTTCCTTCCTTCCCCCTCGCACACACTCTAAGCAGTCGTCAAAGTGTCTTCTTCTGGAACATAAGCAGTGGTTACGAATGCCAAGCAATTAAAAAGAAAGGGAGTTTATTACAGCAACCCAATGCAAAAAAAATTTTGTCTTTTCAGTGTGACTAGACGGAAAGCATGAGCTTTACCGAGCTCCAGAGGCACACAAAGCGTGCAGTGCCATGCAGTACGCCGTGTCCCAGGCAAGAGGCTTCTCCATCTTAATTTGCTCCCTGCTTTTTAAGTTCAACTCTGAGAGAGCTGAACAGACTGCATGCTTTGAGAACATCTAGAAAATTAAGATTATAAAATTTATTGGCTTCCGGAAGTCAGTAGCAAAGCCACAGCTCAATGCCTCACGATAGTGGCTTTCTGATCCTCCCCAAAGAAGAAATCACTCCCCCTTAAGCCCCCACAGTTCTTTGTTTATATCCCTCCCACAAAACTTGCCACGTTTTAACTCGTATCGTAATTGTAATTATGTCCCAGCTCATTCATTATGCTATAAGCGCCTTTAAAGCCAGATAATATCGCTGACTCCTCTCTGTATCCCCCGCCCGGGAAGGAAGCAGTCTGTCCAGCTGCGGCAGGGCCGGTGGGGCCTCACCCAGGGTCTTCACTCCCCCCGAAAACTCGTGGCATCTTCCCCACCAGTATGTATTTCCTATGGTGCTTCCTATTCTAAAGCCCAACTGCAATGTCTTCACAATAACTGGGATAATAATACCCCACCCCGCCCCCCGGCAATCCTACCCTGAGACGAGATCCTGATGTGTTAGACTGGGTGGGGGGAAGGCACACAGAGAGGGAAAAAAGTGATCCTGACCATCAGAATTAAGATATCGCTGTCGTTCAGTCCCTCAGTCGTGTCCGACTCTCTGTGACCCCAAGGTGGGCAGCACGCCAGGCCTCCCTGTCCATCACCAACTCCCAGAGACTGCTCAGACTCATGTCCATCGAGTCAGTGATGCCATCCAACCATCTCAGCCTCTGTCATCCCCTTCTCCTCCTGCCCTCAGACTTTCCCAGCAGCAGGGTCTTTTCAAATGAGTCAGCTCTTCCCATCAGGTGGCCAAAGTATTGGAGCTTCAGCTTCAGCATCAGTACTTCCAATGAATAATCAGGGTTGATTTCCTTTAGGATGGACTGATTGGCTCTCCTTGCAGTCCCAGGGACTCTCAAGAGTCTTTTCCACACCACAGTTCAGAAGCATCAGTTCTTCGGCCCAAAGAAAACAGAAACATGAATAACCTCAAAAGCCATCAGTGCAGTTCAGTTCAGTTGCTCAGTCGTCTCCGACTCTTTGCCTCCCCGTGAACTGCAGCCTGCCGGGCCGGTCCTCGGCCGGGAGCTGACTGGGGGCTCACCCTGGCCCAGCAGAATCGGGGCACTCGCACGGCCGCGACGGGACCTCTCGCACGGCTGTGACCGGCACAGAAGGGCAGAGAGTCCCTCCACAGACAAGATGGGGAAGACGTCCCGGAGGAAGCAGGCTGTGGAGGGAGAGGACATTCACTGCCAACAACCAGTTTGTGCGAAGGTTCAGGGAGATAAAGCTCGGGGGATCCTGCAGGCTTGTGTTGGGACAGAAAGCGGGAGAAGACAAAGCCTAAAGGGCAAACTGCAGCTGGTCTGGAAGCCGCCTTGAGCCTCTATCCTGCAGGCAACAGAGCTTGTAAAGCTCCTCCACCTCCTGGGCCTGGGGAGAGCCCTGCCTGCCCCCCGCGTCTCTGCTCACAAAGGGCAGGCTGTGCCCTGGCAGCTCCGGGGGCTGCTGTGCCGAGGCGGTGTGGGGCCCAGCGCTCCCGGACCCGTGCACTCTTCACCCACAGCCACCCACCTTCCCTCACTCTCCGCTCAGTCGCTCTTTGCGCGCAAGGCCAATTTTGGCAGTTAGCTATTTGGGGACTGGAAGCAAGACCCGGTCACACATTAGAAGTAATCAGAGTAAAGCAGGTCGTAAACCCTCACTTGGTAACTCACGCTCGTATTTATCACACGTAAGTAAGTCATGGATCCTCCAGCTGCGCAGAAAGACTGCAATGATAGGGTGAATGATCACACGATGAAGGTTCTCAAACTGCAGTGCGTCCACCGCAGCGAAGATTTTAAGGCTTCGTTTGGGAAGAGAGCATGAGACCAGATTCACGAAAGGGGAGGAGGTCCCAGCCGGCTGCTAAAGCAGACAACGCTGTGAGACGCACAGTGGGGCAGGACAGCAGGTGACCAGAAGCAGCCCGCTGACCCTCCTTCTAGAAGGGCCTCAGGTTACCACGCCTCCCGCAGGAGATAGTCAGACCATCGTGCTGAAGAACTGGGGGCATATTGCATGAAAACTCTCGGAAAATACAAAGGGATAGATTCATGTCAAACAGTTCTTGTCAGAGAAAGAGAAAGGAGCCTCCAGGCGCTGGAAGGACGTGGAGGAAGGTCCCCCTTTGGGTTCCTGCACTTCCTCCTCCTGATTTGAATGTCAGTCTCTGGGGTGTCAGGAAGGTGTTTGGAAAGCAATAATGCCCCATGAAAAAAACAGGGCTGGCAAAGAGCAGAGGTCACCGGGCAGCGGAGGAGGCTTGGGCCAGAGCCTGGCAGGCTGGGGGCACATCCACGAGTCTGCACTTACAGCAACACTGCTTCCGGCTCCCCCGGCCCAGCAGCTCAATGCGAGAAAGACAGGCGACTTGGACGAGGTTCAGAGCAGAGCGGAGCAACAACAATATTAAGAGTCTGGCTTCAAGGATTGATTTAGGAGGAAAAGATTAGGGCCGCCAAGTGTGTACAGCACTCCTAATCATGGACTAAGCGCAGACAAGATAAACGTCATCAGATATTCGAAGGGTAGAAGCAGGGAGGATAGAAGGGGATTATTTATGCAGCGCGTTGTAAACTGTCATAAAGAGCTATGGGATGAGGACTCAGGAGGGAACTTCCGTGGAAACTCAGAGCCTGCACCCACCGCCCTCCGAGAAGCAAGGAGGCCCCAGAGGGCGGCCGCTGCGCCGCAGAGAGCAGTGCGTTCACACTGGGACACGCCGGGAGTGACCTGGAGCCGCGGCTCAGCCCATGGTGGCCTCCGTTCTTTCCCGGGCCCGGGTGGGAAGGGGAGGCCGCAGTGCTGCCACGCCCCTGGGGGAGGCCACGCTCCTGCCCCGGCACAGGGACTGCAACTTCAGCGCCTCGGTCTCACCCAACCACCCAGGTACCGCCGTTTCTCACCATCAGTGGGACCTCCCGGCGCCTGGCCAGCTCTGGTCACCTTCACGGTTCCTCTTGGGCTGGGTTTGGTTCTGCCCTGCGTCTGCTCCGGCCCTTTAATGACCCTGGACATGTGGCAGGGCTCTCTCTTTGAGATGGTCATGTTCATCGGCCCACACATGAAACCAGGATATCATCCCATTAATTAAAATCCCCTTTTGTGTTCCATAAAAGAGCATTTAAATTTCCTTCTGAAGGTCTTTATGCATTCTGTCAGGTTAAGTTCTGGATGCTGAGGAGCTGGGTGGCTATTCTGAATGGTGCCTTATTTATACTGTATAATCCAACTGTTTGCTATTGATGAGGAAAACACTATGAGAGCTGTAGGTTGATTTTGCTAATAATCCAGGTTCTTTGCTAGGCCCTGTTTGAGTTCAGTAATTTATTCATTGATTCTGTGGGGTTTTCTCCATAGATAATCATATGAAAAATGACAGTTCCGCCTACCTTCTCACATTTTTATACCATACATCCTTGTATTGATTTGACATGTACTATTTCTCTGTTCAGAAGAGACGTTGAAAATTAACACAGATAACAGTCATCCATGTCTTAATCCTGGGCTTCCCCAGTGACTCAGAGGTAAAGAAACCACCTGTAAAGCAGGAAACACAGGAAGCGTGCGTTCGATCCCTGGGTTGGGAAGATCCCCTGGAGGAGGGCGTGGCAACCCACTCCAGTATTCTTGCCTGGAGAACCCCATGGACAGAGGAGCCTGGTGGGGTACAGTCCATGGGGTCACAGAGAGTCAGGAGTGACTGAGCACGCAAGCTCATGTCTTGATCCTAATCACAAAGAAATCATCTAAGGTTTTTCCACAAACCACACTGCTTACTGTTCATTTTCATTTATGCAGACCTTATAAAGTTAAGGGAGCTTTTCCATGTCTGTTCCTTGTTTCTGAGAAGTGTCTTCACAAGTAAAGGTCGAGTTTCATCAAATGTGGTGTTCCTGCACCAACTGCAGTATCAAACACTTCTCCTTTAGTCAACCGTGTCGAGAGCAACGAGGAGGAATCCCTGCTGAGGGCACATCCCTGCTTTCCTGGAGAAGGCGTGCTTAGCCAGGACACATTCCGGCTTCACCGCTGGAGGAAGCAAACCATGTGTGCAGTCTCGGGTCTCAGGCCTCCGAGGCTCCCGCAGAGCTTCCTGCACTTGGTCCCTCTCGTGGCAGGTCCCACCCTGGTCTCACCGGCAAGGGTCCCAGAGGACCCTGGTCACGACTCACAGGTCCCGTCTTCATCGAGGCTCCCCGAACCCCAGACCTCCCCCAGGTACCCTCCACCACGGCCCACGCCGCCAAGCGCTCACGGATCTCCTTCCCACCAATGCTGGTTCGCCCGACAGAAGAAGGCACCTTGGGAGCAGCCCTTCTCTGCCCCACTGCCCGAAACACCCTGGAACCTGACAATCAACAGATATTGGCGTTAACAAGTGGCAGGTGGCTGTGGGGACTCCACGTGCAGGCCTTTTAAGTGGGTTAAAGCACGAAAGATGGCAGAGGACAAGGGGGATTTCAGATGACCCTAAAGCTCTCTTAAAAGACCAAATGACACTCATGGGTGTGTGAGAAAGACACACAGACAGACCCCAGGCCCATGCACAACTCCCTGGAGACGTGTGTTTACAGCAGACACAACGTGTAGTCACGTGCACTCTCACTACAGAGGTCTTGGGGGATCCCTCTAGAAACCGCCACTGGGACAGGTGTTGGAGCCCTCGCCCTGCCCACACAGTGAACGAGGGAAGAGACGCGAGTCCCCCTAACTCCTGGAGCCGGTGTGGGGAGTACGGCCAGCCGACAGCCCCATGGCAGAGCAAGGTGGGTATGACCACCGCCCGAGGATCCCACGGGGAGGAGGCGTGCTGCGTGGGGTGTCCCAGAGGCATCCAGAGTGGCTCCCAGGTTGGGGGCAGGCAACGTGGCTGACAGGCGAGGAAGGCCCCAGGCCAGAGCCAACCGAGACAGCTCCCTGGAGACTGTGGGCAGCCCCCCGACTCTGCAAGGGGCGTCCCGGACCCTGAGCGGGACTGTCCGGAGCACCCCCGAGCGGAAGAGGGTCCGGGGGTGCAGGGCGCCCTGAGCTGGCTCCCCTGAGGCTCCCGTCTCTCTCCTTGGCTGGTCTCCATCGCCGCAGCAGCAGATTCTCAGGGTCTGAGATGATCTGTGTTTGGAACATTTGCCCTGCACTGTCCGGGCACCTCCCTGGGAAACACTGCGGCCCTGCCAACGGGGGGAGAGCAGGGACCCTCCCTCAGGCAGGAGAGCCTCACCAGGACACCATCCAGAGAGGATGAGGTCTTCACTCGACACGGGCTGCGCGCTCAGGTGAGCTCCAATGTGGCTGAACAGCCTTGCGCTCCATCATTCCTGACACGGACCTTCTTCCAGGGACACAAAAGGGCATGCTCAGTCACTCAACCATGTCTGACTCACTGCGACCCCAGGGACTGTGGCCCACCGGGCTCCTCTGTCCATGGGATTTCCCAGGCAAGAATACTGGAGTGGGTTGCCATTTCCTCCTCCAGGGGATCTCCCCCACCCAGGGATTGAACCCAAGTCTCTTGCGTCTCCTTCGTAGGCACGCAGATTATTTCCCACTGGGCAAAAGGGACCGGATACCAGGAGCTACTGTGGCCAGCGCAGCCCTTACTCAGAGCAGGGAGCAGAAGGCACCAATAAGAGCTGCTGGGAAGCAGCTTCGGTTTGCAGCCGCCGAGATGAACAAGCGGCTGTTAGCTGTTCATTATCGACTTGCCCAACCAAAAGCTGAATCCCTCACACCGCGGGGAAAGCCTCTTACTTCCCCATATTTCTGGTGCTTCCCACAGACTTTGCTAGAATGCTGACGGCCTTCGCACCATATGATCACGGATGGCTTCTCCCCCATTATCCGGCATGCTGTGTCCGTCCTTAACGACTTGGATTATGTTATCTATTTATTTAGCAGCAGATGGTGTGGTTTTTTTGAAGGCAAGGATGAACTCAGATGCAGGCTAGTATGTTTTTTTAGTTCTACAACTTCTTGTGATTCTAGAAATCGTCTCCTCAATCTGCACTGAGTGAAACCCCCACCGTACCCCGCTCTCCGGCGCGGATCCTCAGTTCACCTCGTCAGGTGTGGGGGATGTCTCCTCCCCGGCCCTGAAGGCCGAGAGTTTGGTCCCCCGAGGGCAGACGGGGCCAGGCCACGGGGTGCCCGCCTGCACCACGTCCTCTGTCCTCTGCTTACGCATCTGGGGACACACGTAACACCCCTCCGCACTCTGTCGCCTTCCGCCGTCCTCGGGGTGAGAAGCTCCAACAGTCACGTCCACGCTCACGTCCAGAACCTCCTCTCCTCTGTGCTGCATGTGTGGAGACGGCACCACTTGAGTAGATTTCTGAGGATGCTATGAAGTCAAGACCACACGAAGACCTGCAGGGGCCAAGAGTTCCCTGAAGGATTGCTGTTCCCCCGTATTTAATTCAATCAAAACACTCATTCTACAAAATAAAGAAGCTCAACAAGAGCTGGGGGTTGTCGTGGCAGTTCAAAGCTTTAAAAGAATCAGTTCTCCCCAAGACTGCCTTTTCTCTCTGGACTGTGGAGCCTCGGTTTGGGGGGAACCTAAAAAAGAAAAGACCCTGATGCTGGTAAAGACTGAGGGCAGGAGGAGAAGGGGGCGACAGAGGACAAGATGGTTGGATGGCATCACCAACTCACTGGGCAAGAGTTTGAGCAAACTCTGGGAGATGGTGAAGGACACAGAAGCCTGGCGCGCTGCAGTCCACAGGGCCGCAAAGGGTTGGACACGATTGAGCTACTGAGCAACAACAGCCGCCCAGATGGCCCCGGGCTGGCGGGAGGGCCCCTCCTTCCTGTGAACTGAGGCTGTGCTGAGGGCCTCCCCGGGCTATTCTCCAGCAGCAGGCGACTCAGGCTGGGTCTGGGTGTCAGAGTCTCCTCTTCACTGAGACTCAGCTCTCACTGCACTCAAGAAGATCATTCCAGAATCCTCGCATGAATCCACAGTGCCTGGAACCTGTGCATCTGGGAGCACACCTTCAGAGGCACCAAGCTCAAACATCGATGAACAAAGAGGGTGAAGGAGTGATGGCTGCAGTCACCTGCCGCCCCCGGCGTCTATGATGGGGAGGCAGGTCAGCAGACTGGCTGCAGTGCCTGCGGGGAGCCTGTTGTGCAGGAGAAGGACAGCCCGGGCTGGGCTCAGCAGGGCATCCACCCTACTGCACACGCATAGACGTGGGGACCCTCACCCACTGGCCCACCCTCACGGGGAGCACCCTTCCCAAAAGCCATCACGCACTCTAGCTTCCTGAGCTCCGAGTCCCTGGGCGGGTCCCATTGCCCCATCTTACAGGCAAGGAGACTGAGGCTCAGCGCAGTGAAGAGCCCTCCCGTTCCAAGGGCCAGTGCCAGCTGACAACCAGGCTGGGAATCCGCGTCCCCAGCCTCTCCCAGAGGTCGGTCCTCAGCGCAGGGCCTCATTCCCGCCCGCGCGGCGTCCACACCGCGCCCAGCAGCAGGCTGCCCACCGCCAACAGAGTGTGAGGCTAAGCCTGGGCCCCTGCGTGCAGGCTCAGGGCCCGAAAACAAACCTGCCTCCTAATGGGCTCAGTGATGAAATAAACATGAAGGAGAAAGCCTTGTGTGCTGAGTGCCTGACTTCGGGTCACGTTAAAGTGCTGTGTCACTGACCGTGCTACTGCAAGGCCCCTGCTTGACCTAAGGATGCAGCTGAGGACTTTAAAGATCGTTTGGACCCACCAGGGAGGAGGAGGCCACCACCACTGATCTACACCCAGGACATGAAAGGACCCAGGTAACTATAGCTTGTAAAACTGTGCTATCCCGTCATGAAAGGGCAGCTGATGCGAGGAGAGCAGGGCAGAACTTTCTGGATGTGACTGTGAGTGCTGGGGGGGTTCTGTGTGTGTGGGTGGGGGCGACATTTAAATACATATGAAGCACCTCAAATGTGATGAGAATATAGTGGAGGGGGGAAGAGCAAACCTCCAGTATTCTTGCCGGGACAATCCATGAATGGTGTGAAAGGGCAAAAAGATATGACACCGGAAGATGAGCCCCCCAGGTCAGTAGGTGCCCAGATTAAATTCCTGGGGAAGAGCAGATAAACAGCTCCAGAAAGAAGGAAGCGGCTGGGGCAAAGCTGAAACGATGCCCAGTTGTGGATGTGTCTGGTGGTGACAGTAAAGACCGATGCTCTAAAGAGCAATATCGCACAGGAACCTGGAATGTTAGGTCCACGAATCAAGGTAAATTGGACATTGTCAAGCAGGAAATGGCAAGAGTGGACAATGATACTATAGGAATCAGTGAATTAAAATGGATGGGAATGGGAAAATTTAATTCACATGACCATTATATCAACTACTGTGGGCAAGAATCTCTTAGAAGAAATGGAGTAGCCCTCAGAGTCAGCAAGAGAGTCCGACATGCAGGACTTGGGTGCAGTCTTAAAACTGACAGAATAATCTCTGTTCGTTCCCAAGGCAAACCATTCAATACCAAGTAATCCAAGTCTATGCCCCAAGCACTAATGCCAAAGAAGCTGAAGTTGAACGGGTCTATGATAACCTACAAGAGCTTCTGGAACTAAAACCGAAAAAAAAAAAAAAGATGTCCTTTTCATCATAGGGGACTGGAATGCAAAAGCAGCAAGTCATTTGGCCTTGCAGTAGAAAATGAAGCAGGGTAAAGGCTAACAGAGTTTTGTCAAGAGAACACACTCATCATAGGAAACACCCTTTTCCAACAACACAAGAGAAGACTCTACACATGGACATCACCAGGTGGTCAGTACCAAAATCAGACTGATTATATTCGATGCAGTCAAAGATGGAGAAGCTCCATACAGTCAGCAAAAACAAGACCGGGAGCTGACTGTGGCTCAGATCATCAGTTCCTTACTGCAAAATTCAGGCTTAAACTGAAAAAAGTAGAGAAAACCACTAGACCATTCAGATATGACCTAAATCAAATCCCCTATGATTAGACAGTGGAGGTGACAAATAGATTCAAGGGACTAGATCTCATAGGCAGAGAGCCTGAAGAACTATGGACGGAGATTGTGCAGAAGGTGATAATCAAAACCATCCCCAAGAAAAAGAAATGCAAAAAGGCAAAACGGTTGTCTGAGGAGGCTTTACAAATAGCTGAGGGAGAAACGAAGTGAAGGCAGGGGAGAAGGAAAGATACACCCATCTGAACACCGGGTTCCGAATTCTAGGCTTATCTCCATGAATGTCTTCCCCAGTCTTCATCTATCTTAAGTAAAAAGTACAGATCAGAAGACATCTCTTCTCAGAACACACATGATTTTATAGTAAATATTTCAGACCTGAGGCATCATTGGCTCATGGACACGAGTTTGCGCCAACTCCGGGAGACTGTGAAGGACAGGAAAGCCTGGGGCGCTGCAGTCCACGGGCGCAGAGAGTCGGACACGACTGAGCGAGTGAACGGCAACCACACGCAGCAACAGTGCAATCCGGAGGCTAAACTGGAAACCCCACGAGACAGTGGAGGCGGGCTGTCCTCCCCGTGTGCGTGTGACGTGCAGCCGGGGGAGAAGGCAGCTCCCCAGCTGGAGAGGCGGGGTTTACCCGCGGTCCCCACAGACGAGCGTGGCCCCAGCCCGTGACTGCCCCACCGCACTGCGTGCCGGCCCGCAGGGAGGGTGAGTCGCCCGCTGACCGCAGCCGAGGCTGGTGCTGGGGACACGCTCGTCCTCCAGGCTCTGGGAGGAGAAGCCGCTCAGAGAGCCGGCTGCAGGCTCCGGCCCGGGGCACCTCCCGCCCCCGGAGTCAGCACAGTGCCAGCACCCTGCGCTGGGCCGGAGTCAGCACAGTCCCAGCACCCTGCGCTGCCCCGGAATCAGCACGGTGCCAGCACCCTGCGCTGCCCCAGAGTCAGCACAGTGCCAGGACCCTGCACTGCCCCGGAGTCAGCACAGTCCCAGCACCCTGCGCTGCCCCGGAGTCAGCACAGTGCCAGCACCCTGCGCTGCCCCGGAATCAGCACAGTGCCAGCACCCTGCGCTGGGCCGCACGGGCCAGTCAGGACGACGCCCCAACAGCCGCACACGGCAGGTGGGACGCCGGCGCAGGGGCGCGCCCGTCAAGAGCGCTGCTTCCAGCGCACCGACGACCGAGGCCCGCGGTCTGGGCTCCCACACGCTGCCGCTTTCCTCCCAGCACACGACGACAGACCTCCGCCAGCTCCTAGGCGGGCTGGGGATGCCCGTGTGGGGTGTGCAGCCATGGCGTCATGCTCTGGGCTCTGCTTTCAAAGGACATGCGTTTCCACGTCACAAAACCACACCTCTGAAAGCAGGGAGCGCTGAGCCCGCAGGAGCGGACAGACAGGAGGCCGAGGGGTGACGAGGAGACAGAGGGGCTCAGAACCGCCCCCGAGCCCAGGCGCGCGGGAGGACGAGGCTGAGGGAGCCCGGGCTCGGCGTGAGGGCCCCAAGTGCTGTAAGAACAAGGCCTCGAGGACTCGGGACCCAGGAAGAGAAGTGCATGTGTGCTTAGTTGCTCAGCCACGTCCAACTCCGTGCGACCCTGTGAACTGCATCCCCCCAGGCTCCTCTGTCCATGAGATTCTCCAGGCAAGAACACTGGAGGGGGTAGCCGTTCCCTCCTCCAGGGGATCTTCCCAACCCAGGAGTCAAACCCACGTCTCCCACCAGGGAAGCCCAAGAATACTGGAGTAGGTAGCCTAGCCCTTCTCCAAGGGATCTCCCCAACCCAGGGCTTCCTTGGTGGCTCAGCTGGTAAAGAATCCACCTGCAGTGCAGGAGACCCCGGTTTGATTCTTGGGTGGGAACAATCCCCTGGAGAAGAGGTAGGCTACCCACTCCAGTATTCTTGTCTGGAGAATCTCATGGACAGAGGAGCCTGGCTGGCCACAATCCATGGGGTTGCAAAGAGTGACTCAGCACAGCACAGAAAGAGACGGGCTGCCTTTGCCTTTTCCAGGAGCCCCTGAAGCTGCGAGTCTGCGTCCTGTACTTTACAGGGCAGGTTGCCCCGCACGGCTGGTCTGGATTCCGTGTGAGCAGCATGTGACGATGCAGAGAAGGACGTGGTCTCCCCCACGGGAAGGAGGTGTGCTTGCTGGAAAGTGTAAGAACAACCGTGTCGTCCTGACCATAGGAGCCTGAGGAGGCGCAAACACGCTCGATCTGTGCGCGATAAAGCATTTAGTGCGCTGGGGACAGGGCCACTCACCACGCCTTTAAGGACCAGTGGAGATTCTGATGGAGGAGGAAAGGAGTTCTGAGGGAGCGGTTCTGAGAGAGACGGGGGCTGGGGGGAAGGCCTGGGAGGTGGGGAGTCTGGAAGCCAAGCTGACGGGGGGTGGGGGGAGGGAGGAAGGAGAGGAGGGGGCTGCAGGCACAGACGGCAGAGGAAGGAAGTGGGGGAGCGGAGAGAGTGACCAGGAGCGCGGAGCCAGACCGAGGAGACCCATCACCAGATAAGCATGAGTGGCGATCTCGGACGAGACGCGGGGCCTCCCAAGCCCCCGTCTACTCAGCAGAGGCGAGAGGAGCCCTGGGACGTGAGACCAGGAGCGGTGCCAGACGGCAGCCCCCTCGGGCGCTGGGCCCGCAGAGCCACTAACCTCCCTCATCTGGGGTGCTGACCTGGAGATACAGAGGACACGCCACAGACAACGTCGGTGCCGCTGGAAGAGTCTGAGCTGAGGGCCCGTGTCTTTCAAAAAACAGACGCTTGCTAACAGCGTGAGGGCCAGAACTGCAAT
The DNA here is from genome assembly GCF_049115385.1 of Moschus berezovskii. Classification (NCBI taxonomy): domain Eukaryota; kingdom Metazoa; phylum Chordata; class Mammalia; order Artiodactyla; family Moschidae; genus Moschus; species Moschus berezovskii. Next base: position 127,500,796 of record NC_142462.1, read on the forward strand.
ACTAAGAAACAGAAGGCTCAGAAAATCATTCTACAGTGACCTTGCTGGCTCACCGTCGCAGATCCCAGGGGCTCAGGGCTCAGACCGCTGAACTCCCTCCGGGTCCCCAGCCTGGCTGCGGCGAGATTCGCGTCCTCTCCTGCGGGCCCCGAGACACCCATCCTGGCCCTTCCTCGTGATGATGCCCTTTGTCTGCATTGTCCAACCGTCCACCAAAGCCCACTGACGCTGAGACGTCTGCCGGGCCCCGGCATCGTAACGGGGAACTGAATGAGTCCCCTCTGCCCAAATCCCGGCCTCGGCTGCCACGGCTCTGTCCCCGAGCCAAGCGCCCGCCCCACCGGGGGAAGTGTCTATTTTGTGGGCCAGTGACTCACGACATCCTCCCTGAAGCCGGACCCGACTGCCTGCAACACAAAGCTCGTTTAAGTCTCCATTTATGGGACCGATCACTGAGCTGGCATAATAGACGCTTTTCTGGATGCTTGTAATATGGTTAGAAAACTGCGTTTCAACAACACACAGAGACTACAGGAATTCAGCAGAAAGGAAGGAAAATTTCAGGAAGATTTCATGCAATGAAATTTGAGGGACTCCCTGGTGGTCCAGGGGTTAAGAATCCACCTTCTGACGCAGGAGACGAGGGTTCGACCCCTGGTGGGGGAAACTGAGATCCCATGTGCCTGCACAGCCCAGCTGGAGAAGCCCGACCTTCATGAGGACTAGACTGCGGGTCTTGACGAGGACGCAGCGCCGCCAAAACAAAGCAAATCAAGAGGAAGTCTGAGCGGGAACCTCAAGAAGGGGATCGTTTTTGGAGAGTTGGGTAAAAAGTAAGGATTTTTAGCAAGAAAACATCCTGTTGAAAGCTGTGGAGTCAGAAACCTTGAGATGTGTCCAGAGCAGTCAGTCAGTCATCGGACACAGACCAGGGACCTGAGGGGAGGCAGGCATGCCCGGGGGCCTGGTACCTCAGTGGACAGGACAACGCCCCCGCCCTGGGGAGATCACATCCTCGTGACCAGGCGCCTGGAGGAAAAGGTCCACAGAGGAGGCAACGGGATGGGGGCAGCGAGAGAGGAGGGTAGAACGAAGAGGAACCCCCACCTTCAGGGGCCCCAGGCCTGCTTGCCCACGAGAGCTGGGCTCACAGCCAGAATCCCCAGAACCCGCCGGGGCTGGCGCTGGAACTGGGCATTTACCGTCTTCATCTGTACCATGAACACGTCTCACGCAAGAACTCTGTGACTGTGGCTACATCCCGGTGTCCAGGTAAGATTTCTGAGACTCACAGGAGAAGAATCTAGACAGCTGTTCATCGTGCTTTCGAGCATGAGTGGCGACCACGTGTATTTTTCTCCTGCGGGGAATGGGGCCTCTCAACGCACATGCCCCTCACAGAAGGAGCACAGGTGAGCCCTGCGTGCCCACAGTCTGAAAAGGACTGCAGGTCCCCAAAACCTTTTCCCGCCTCCTGGGATCTGACTAGAGCCATCGTGGGGTGAAGTCCCAGCCCTGAGAGCACACCTGCGATTTAGGAAGTGTTTTGGTTAGGAAACCTGGAGGTTGGTCAGGAAAAGGAGCAAAAAGGCACGGACAAGCTTGGGGGCTCCAGGGGCGGGGCTCCAAGGGCGGGGCTCCAGGGGGAGGGGGTTGCTCCTTCCCTGGGGGTGGGTTCTGGGGGGACCAGGGTCCCGGGACAGCCCCAGGAACGCCACCGTTCCTGGGCTCTGTCTTTTCCTGCTTCTGCCCTGGCAGGACAGCTCCAACCTCAAGACCCTCCGAGGCAGCGAAGACGCACAGGGTGTTAAGAAGTGGCCTTAGCACATCGGAGACCCCAGGTCTTGGTGGAGGTGATGAGGAGAGGTGAGGCTCAAGCGGGAGGTGGCGGCTGGGCCCCGGCAGGTGAAGGCCTGGAATGTGTGAGGCCCTCCGACAGGCATCGAGGAGCAGTTGTAAAGAGATAATTCAGGCAGCGAGGAATTGCAGTTCAAAGCCAGTGACACAGAAACCTGAGATCCCAAGTTCAAAGTCGCAGCAGCGAGAACAAATTGCCGTGCGTCTGAGCCGCGAGTATGGCTGGGTGCGCGCTCCGCCGGCTCCCGGGATTTGGGTGGGGCAGGCTGGAGGTGCGGCTCGGCTTTGAAGTCCCCAGAAAGCTGGGGGCCTGCATCCCGGCGGGGCGGGGCCCAGGAGGACAGAGCATCAAAGACGCCTCCCTCCACGTTTGCTCAGGGCCGGGCCCTCTCCAGTTACAGCTGCTGTAACCCATCGTGTAACCCACTGTTTGCTTAGGTTTAACGCAGAGTTAGAATTCTGGTTTTCTTTCTCACTCAGGAAAGAAAATCACTTTGTAGAGGGCGATTACTAAATAAAACTTGGAGAACTGTATTCAGCCTCATAAGATGACTTTCGGCTCGAATCTGATCCCTGGTGGGTGACTGAGAGTGTATAGAATTTCCAGGAGACTAGAAGACATTTGAAAGAAATTCCTCCTGAGTAGTAACCCGCTGTGCTAACCACAGAAGACATCTCTGCCTGCCCAGCTCTAGGCGGAGAGCCCTGGGGGCCCCACACCATGGCATTCCTTCACTGGTTCAGGAAACACGATGGTGCCCATTGTCAGCTCAGCTCTGCGCTGGGTCCTATGGATCCAAGGGTACAGAAAACACGTCGCTACCTTCAAGGACTTAAAAGGTAATAAAACAAGCATTTTGAGTGTTTCCAGCAGTTAGTTCAGTTCAGTAGCTCAGTCGTGTCTGACTCTCTGCGACGCCATGGACTGCAGCACGCCAGGCCTCCCTGTCCATCACCAGCTCTCAGAGCTTGCGCAAACTCATGTCCATCGAGTCGGTGATGCCATCCAACCATCTCATCCTCTGTCTTCCCCTCCTCCTCCCGCCTTCAATCTTTCTCAGCATCAGGGTCTTTGCAAATGAGTCAGTTTTTCGCATCAGGTGGTCAAAGTTTTGGAGTTCTAGCAGACCGAAGCCCAAGATAGTGAAGTGAAAGTCGCTCAGTCGTGTCCAACTCTTTGCGGCTCCATGGACAATACAGTCCATGGGATTCTCCAGGCCAGAATATTGGAGTGGGAAGCCTTTCCCTTCTCCAGGGGATCTTCCCAACCCAGGGATCTAACCCAGGTTTCCCACATTGCAGGTGGATTCTTTACCAGCTGAGCCACAAGGGAAGCCCAAGAATACTGGAGTGTGTAGCCTATCCCTTCTCCAGTGGATCTTCCCAACCCAGGAATCAAACCGGGGTCTCCTGCATTGCAGGTGGCTTCTTTACCAGCTGAGCTATCAGGGACGCCCTCAGACCAATTAAGAAAAGTCAAACCCCCAAACTAGACCTTTGAGAATACATACAGTAGAACAGGGTTGAGCCCCAGGAGGGGACGCCATGACACCCACAGGGGATCTCGAGAGCACTTCCCACAAAGAGACGGTTGGACGGTGCTGTCTGCAGTGGGAGAGATTTCCACACGGAAACATCCGGTGTTGTTGTGGACACAGAGGGCTTACAGTGCACACGTGTTCACAATGCCTCCTTAGGTATGTTCTGTCTGCTCAGAGTTTAGGCCGCCCCGTGGCAGAAGGTGAAGAGGAACTAAAGAGCCTCTTGATGAAAGTGAGAGAGGAGAGTGAAAGGTGGCTTAGAGCTCAACATTCGGAAAACCAAGATCATGGCATCTGGTCCCATCACTTCATGGGAAATAGATGGGAAAACAGTGGAAACAGTGTCAGACTTTATTTTTTTGAGCTCCAAAATCACTGCGGATGCTGATTGCAGCCATGAAATTAAAAGACGCTTACTCCTTGGAAGGAAAGTTATGACCAACATAGAGAGCATATTAAAAAACAGAGACATTACTTTGCCAACAAAGGTCCGTCTAGTCAAGGCTATGGTTTTTCCAGTGCTCATGTACAGATGTGAGAGTTGGACTGTGAAGAAAGCTGAGTGCAGAAGAATTGATGCTTTTGAACTGTGGTGTTGGAGAAGATTCTTGAGTCCCTTGGACTGCAAGGAGATCCAACCAGTCCACCCTCAAGGAAATCAATCCTGGGTGTTCTTTGGAATGACTGATGTTGAAGCTGAAGCTCCAATATTTTGGCCACCTGATGGGAAGAGCTGACTCATTTGAAAAGTCCCTGATGTTGGGAAAGATTGAAGGCAGGAGGAGACGGGGACAACAGAGGATGAGATGGCTGGATGGCATCACCGACTCAATGCACATGAGTTTGGGTAAACTCCAGGAGTTGGTGATGGACAGGGAGGGCTGGCATGCTGTGGTTCATGGGGTCGCAAGGAGTTAGACATGACTAAGCGACTGAACTGAACTGAGGTCTAGTCCATGGCTAGAATTCTGCTGGAGCACGTGACCAAGTCAGAGCCTCCTGGTGTGAGTTCTGTCTCCAGATTAAGATGCTCGAGCTGATGTCAGACTGGACGTCACCCAACATCACCTGCAGAGACAGGACCACGGTCACCCAGCATAATGGGTCCGCTTGCTCCTTGTATCACTGGTCTTATGATGACCCATACATTTACATGAAAGAAAGTCTGAGGCCCCAGGAGTACAACGTGTGGGAAGGAGACCCGTTCCCCTCAAGTGTTCACTGAGCACATCCTAATCTGTCTCCCACGGAGCCGCAAGATGACAGGAAGACAAGACAAATCCGAGAGACTGCTCCCGTACCCAGACGCCCTGACCTTGCAGCTGAGATGCAAAATGTTCCTTCACAGGAGTGCCCAAATGGCTTGAAACTGGCAAAAATAAAAATGCAGTGTGGTTTCGAAAAACGGGGAAATGAATACAGGCTGCAGTGGCCAGATAAGACCTTACAGAAGGGCAGGTACTGGAAAGGGCCTGAGAACTGCAGAGTTCCACAGATGCAGGAGGAGAGAGTGGACAGAACTGGGTTTCATCATGGTGTCGTCTAAACCAGAAGAGACTGGAGAGTGGATGGGAGAGGGAGGGTCGGGGAGGGAGACGGCTCAGCAACCGGAGGATACCTGCCTCTGGACAGGTTCCTGCATCCCTCACTGGACCCTACTGTCCCCAGGATGCTGACACCTTACCCTCTGGAACCAGAGATAAACTTCAGATCGGGACGAGCAACAGCGTAACATGGATTGCATCCTCAGCCTAAGAGCTTAAACAGTTAAGTGTCAGTGGCTACTGCGGAAAGCTGAACTCATACACAGAAATCAGCACGCAGCTGGGTGGGAAACCACGATGACCAGAGGGAAAGCAGAGGTACCCCCAAGGGAGATCCTGGCCCCAGGGAGGGGTGGACCGTCCTCAGGGACAGGGACCAGGGGGCGGGCGGGAGAAGGAACAGGCTTAGGGGGCCCAGGGTGGTGAAAAGCTGCACCTCTTCTGAACTACCGCCAGGCGACAGGCCCAGCACTGGGCACCTGCTCTCCGGACACCAGTGTTAAATGTGACGGCTCAGGATTGGATCAGAAACACACCAATTACACCACAGCCTTTCCCAGTCTTGTAGGGACACGAAGATGACTTATACCCAAATTCTATCTCCATCTCAGCAAAGGGAAATGCCCTTCCTGTCGGCCGCTCTGCCAAAATCACCAGGCTTCTCCAGGACATTTCTTCTCCCACACCCAACATCCATCAGCAACACACGAGATGGTACCGGCAAAGCACACCTGGATCCAACAGCTGGTGCGGCCCCACCTGGTGCCTCCACGGTCACTGCTCGCCTGGGTTCGGGCGTACTTCCGCTCTGGCCCTCCGACCTGTCCTCATAGAGATGCCCCATCACCAAAACACAAAACCTAACAAGTGGTGAGCACACGGAGAAGTTAGAGCCCTGGGGTCTTTAGCCCGTCAGAGACTAAATACAGAATTACTGTGATACCCACACACTCCCCTCCGAATGAATTACCACTGTGACGCCACTCACCACCTCTGAGACCCACCCACCCCTGAGACTGGCTTACTACTGAGATCACACCCACCCCTTAGGCCACACCCACCCCTGAGGCCACACCCACCCCTGAGACCCACTCATGGCTGTAACCCCACCCACTGAGACCCACCCACAGCTGAGACCACACCCACTGTCATGACCCCACCCACCACGGAGACCCTACCCATCGCCATGCTCCACCCACCACTGAGGCCCACCCACCCCTGTGACTCCATCCACTGCAGACCAAACCAGCTGCTGTGATCCCACCCACCCAACTGGCACACACACCGCCTTTATTTTCTCCACTTAACCACTTTGACAGATTTTACATATTTGCTTATTTATTATCTGTCTCCTCAAATAAGAATTTATGTCCTATTAGACGCAGGCCCCAGCGGTGCAGACGCGAGAGACGCCGGGGCGCAACCGACCACAAGCAGAAGCATGGCCGAGAGGAGCTACCCCACGCCCAAGGTCAGGGCGGTGGCCGAGTGGAGCTGTCCCACGTCCAAGAGACAGTGGCTGCGCGGCACAGGAGGGCCAAGAGGAGCTACTCCACGTTCAAGGTCAGGAGGGGCGGCCTTGAGGAGATAACCCTCGTCCAAGGTAAGGTACAGTGGCTGCACTTTGCTGGAGCAGCTGTGAAGAGATATTCCACGACCAAGGTAAGAGAAACCCAAATAAGACGGTAGGTATTGTGAGGGGGCATTAGAGGGCAGACACACTGAAATCATAATCACAAAAAACTAGTTGATCTGATCATATGGACCACAGCCATGTTAACTCAATGAAACTAAGCCATGCCTTGTGGGGCCACCCAAGACTGGCGGGTCATGGTGGAGAGGTCTGACAGAATGTGGTCCACTGGAGAAGGGAATGGCAAACCACTTAAGTATACTTGCCTTGAGAACCCCATGAACAGTATGAAAAGGCAAAATGATAGGATAGTGAATGAGGAATTCCCTAGGTCGGTAGGTGCCCAGTATGCTACTGGAGATCAGTGGAGAAATAACTCCAGAAAGAGGGAAGGGATGGAGCCAAAGTGAAACAAATACCCAGTTGTGGATGTGACTGGTGATAGAAGCAAGGTCCGATGCTGTAAAGAGCAATATTGCATAGGAACCTGGAATGTTAGGTCCATGAATCAAGGCAAATTGGAAGTGGTCAAACAGGAGATGGCAAGAGTGAACATAGACATTCTAGGAATCAGTGAACTAAAATGGACTGGAATGGGTGAATTTAACTCAGATGACCATTATATCTACTACTGTGGGCAGGAATCCCTTAGAAGAAATGGAGTAGCCATCATGGTCAACAAAAGAGTCCGAAATGCAGTACTTGGATGCAATCTTAAAAACAACAGAATGATTTCTGTTCATTTCCAAGGCAAACCATTCAATATTACAGTAATCCAAGCCTATGCCCCAACCAGTAACGCTGAAGAAGCCGAAGTTGAACAGTTCTATGAAGACCTACAAGACCTTTTAGAACTAACACCCAAAAAAGATGTCCTTTTCATTATAGGGGACTGGAATGCAAAAGTAGGAAGTCAAGAAACACCTGGAGTAATAGGCAAATTTGGCCTTGGAGCACGGAATGAAGCAGGGCAAAGGCTAATAGAGTTTTGTCAAGAGTACACACTGGTCATAGCAAACACCCTCTTCCAACAACACAAGAGAAGACTCTACACATGGACATCACCAGATGGTCAACACCGAAATCAGATTGATTATATTCTTTGCAGCCAAAGATGGAGAAGCTGTATACAATCAGCAAAACAAGACCAGGAGCTGACTGTGGCTCAGATCATGAACTCCTTATTGCCAAATTCAGACTTAAAGAAAGTAGGGAAAACCACTAGACCATTCAGATATGACCTAAATCAAATCCCTTATGATTATACAGTGAAAGTGAGGAATAGATTTAAGGGACTAGATCTGATAGATAGAGGGCCTGATGAACTCTGGACGGAGGTTCATGACATTGTACAGGAGACAGGGACCAAGACCATCCCCACGGAAAAGAAATGCAAAAAAGCAAAATGGCTGTCTGAGGAGGCCTTACAAATAGCTGTGAAAAGAAGAGAAGCAAAAAGCAAAGGAGAAAAGGAAAGATATAAGCATCTGCATGCAGAGTTCCAAAGAATAGCAAGGAGATATAAGAAAGCCTTCCTCAGCGATCAATGCAAAGAAATGGAGGAAAACAACAGAATAGGAAAAACAAGAGATCTTTTCAAGAAAATTAGAGATATCAAGGGAACATTTCATGTAAAGATGGGCTCGATAAAGGACAGAAATGGTAGGGACCTAACAGAAGCAGAAGATATTAAGAAGAGGTGGCAAGAATACACAGAAGAACTGTACAAAAACAATCTTCACGACCAAGATAATCACGATGGCGTGATCACTCACCTGGAACCAGACATCTTGGAATGTGAAGTCAAGTGGGCCTTAGAGAGCATCACTATGAACAAAGCTAGTGGAGGTGATGGAATTCCAGTGGAGCTATTTCAAATCCTGAAAGATGATGCTGTGAAAGTGCTGCACTCAATATGCCAGCAAATTTGGAAAACTCAGCAATGGCCACAGGACTGGAAAAGGTCAGTCTTCATTCCAATCCCAAAGAAAGGCAATGCCAAAGAATGCTCAAACTACGGCACAATTGCACTCATCTCACACACTAGTAAAGTCATGCTCAAAATTCTCCAAGCCAGGCTTCAGCAATATGTGAATTGTGAACTTCCAGATGTTCAAGCAGGTTTTAGAAAAGGCAGAGGCACCAGAGATCAAATTGCCAACATCCGCTGGATCATGGAGAAAGCAAGAGAGTTCCAGAAAAACATATATTTCTGCTTCATTGACTCTGCTAAAGCCTTTGACTGTGTGGATCACAATAAACTGTGGAACATTCTGAAAGACATGGGAATACCAGACCACCTGACCTGCCTCTTGAGAAACCTGTATGCAGGTCAGGAAGCAACGGTCAGAACTGGACATGGAACAACAGACTGGTTCCAAATAGGAAAAGGTGTACGTCAAGGTTGTATATTGTCACCTTGCTTATTTAACTTATATGCAGAGTACATCATGAAGAACGCTGGGCTGGAAGAAGCACAAGCTGGAATCAAGATTGCCGGGAGAAATATCAATAACCTCAGATATGCAGATGACACCACCCTTATGGCAGAAAGTGAAGAGGAACTCAAAGGCCTATTGATGAAAGTGAAAGAGGAGAGTGAAAAGGTTGGCTTGAAGCTCAACATTCAGAAAACAAAGATCATGGCATCTGGTCCCATCACTTCATGGGAAATAGATGGGGAAACAGTGGAAACAGTGTCAGACTTTATTTTTGGGGGCTCCAAAATCACTGCGGATGCTGATTGCAGCCATGAAATTAAAAGACGCTTACTCCTTGGAAGGAAAGTTATGACCAGCCTAGATAGTATATTAAAAAGCAGAGACATTACTTTGTCAACAAAGGTCCATCTAGTCAAGGCTATGGTTTTTCCCGTGGTCATGTATGGATGTGAGAGTTGGACTGTGAAGAAAGCTGATCGCCGAAGAATTGATGCTTTTGAGCTGTGGTGCTGGAGAAGACTCTTGAGAGTCCCTTGGACTGCAAGGAGATTCAACCAGTCCATTCTAAAGGAGATCAGTCCTGGGTGTTCATTGGAAGGACTGATGCTAAAGCTGAAACTCCAATACTTTGGCCACCTCATGTGACGAGTTGACTCACTGGAAAAGACTCTGATGCTGGGAGGGATTGGGGGTAGGAGACGGGAATGACAGAGAATGAGATGGCTGGATGGCATCACCGACTCGATGGACATGAGTTTGAGTGAACTCCGGGAGTTGGTGATGGACAGGAAGGCCTGGCGTGCTGTGGTTCATGGGGTCGCAAAGAGTCGGACACGACTGAGCGACTGAACTGAACTGAACTGAACTGAAGGCACAGATTTGGTCTCCTTTTTGTCCCAAACACCCTGGACAGTGCCTGGAACACACCGGCCTCTTATAGCTGTTGGGTGAATAAGTGGATGAGTGGGTCAAGCTTGACTATATAAAAAAGAAAAGAAATCTTTTCCTTAATATTAGCATTTTCTAAAACTCTGAGTCTGGTTGTGCTGTTTTCCTCCATGTGAAGGTGATGCTGTTTTTAAACATCTATATGGTCCATATGTGTGTAAAGCACAGAAAAGAGAACAAGACAGAAGTCGGCTCTCTAAGGGCCAGTCTGTGCTCCCCATCTTTACTGTAAGTCTCTGCATCACAATGACTTTATCACAAGCGTATGGAGCAGGGCACGTGTGTGCGCACGTACATGTGAGGCTTTAACAAACTTTTCATTAAGAAGCTGTTGGAAGAACACGCCACATTTTCCCTGGGGGTTATTTTTGTGATAAAATGTCCAGCTCTGGTTGCCGCACTAGGTTTCACAGGCTTCAAAAAACTGAACTCAAGGACTCCATATCTGAAGTCTGCACACATTCTAAAACCCCTCTTGAAAAGTCGATAATATTGGAACAATGGCTGATGTTTGGAAGAGAAGAGCATTCTTTACTCTGCAGCATTTTCTGCTAAAACCTCAGCTGTCAACACTGGCTGAGACCCCGCCTATCAGATGCCCTGGCCGCCTGACTCCCCTTGCCCACCAGCCACTTAAAATACTTTGTTTCCTTTTAATCAGAATAAGCTCTGATTATCTCCCTTCAGAGCCAGGCCGCTGTTCTATCACGTTGACAGGCTGGGGAGGGCTGCTGCGTTTTCACACGTGACGCGGGACAGACACAGGTAGACACCCAGGAGACAGACAGAGCTTCATGCAGACAATGGGGGAATATTTCGTAGCTTCAGGGAGCGCAGCGTGCTCCAAGAGAACACAAAGGAGCAGCGCCTTTTTGCCCAGAAGCAACGCATTTCTGGATGTTTGTTTTCAAGGAGGTAAGGGAGGCAAGCAAGCCAGAATTTGGCTTCCCCAGCTTCGCTCTAAGTTGGTGGGGATTTAAACGGCAGCTCACTGGCTCTGAGGAGCACAGGCAACTATCAATCTGGAGACAGATGGCACCAGGCAGGTTCCCTTACATGCAGCTCTTAATCACTGGAGACCCACAGGATGAAGAAGTGGTTTCCGTGTTGGAAACAGAAAGCAACAGGACAACGCTAGTTTCCAGTCTGCTACGAAAAAACACTGCTCTCAAATTATTTTCAGAAGAAGCAAAGCTCTGTTACCTGCACAGTCTGATTATCTGAGAAGAGAAGAACAGTGGCTCTTGGCCCAGCACTGGTGTCTGCAGGAGACAGTGAAGGAGGAGATGGGGCCGCGGTTCCCCCCACCCCAAGTCCAGCCCCAAGGACCGAAACAGACGCCTCCCAGACCAGCTCCCAGAATGGCCCATGGCTGTGATGATGAAGGCTGGCACCACTTTCTCCCAGAAGGCTTTCTCTGTTAAGTGGAGTGGTTCCTCATCCATAAATTGCCCGCAATCTGTTTATTTGGGGGAATTAACAGGAGCCAGAGTAGGGCTTCCCAGGCGGTGCGGCAGTAGGAGACGCAGGAGGCGTGGGTTCAATCCCTGGGTCTGGAAGGTCCCCTGGAGGAAGGAGTGGCAACCCACGCCAATATCCCTGCCTGGAGAACCCCATGGACAGAGGAGCCTTCAGGCTGCAGTCCGTGGGGTCGCAAGGAGCCGTGCCCGTCGGAGCGCCTGAGCACAGGCAGGAGGAGCCGTGCGCGTGAGGAGCTCCAGGATTTCTAGAGCAAAGTGCCGCCTGCCTGGTGTGCAGGCGTCCTCAGCACGTGTGCGCATAAGTCGCCCTGACCTTCCTGGCTGTCCAGCTGCCCCACAGCCTTGCCCACTCCCTCCGCACAGGCCTCCGTGATGTCCCAGTGGCAGAAGCAACAGTGAGCACTAAACGAAAGCCTCTGCTAATTCACTAGCACAGCCAGCCTCGATCCTGATTGGACGCAAGCGAGAAAAACCAAGCTCTCACCCCTTAACTGTGGAACACACTATCACGACAAACCGAAACCACTAAGATTAACAGAGTGATGGCTTTTTGCATTTTTTATTGTCGCAGCTAAAACCTTCAAGCATAATATTATATTCCCCAAGGCTTTGTCTTGGCAGCTAACCTGTTAGTACAAAGCTTTGATGATAGTTTCCCATTGAAATGGGTGTTTTTCAAGATTTCTGTCACATCATTGGTAACTTCTTTCAAAGACCACACGTCTCTACTTCAAATAAACCACTCAGTCACGAAGCCAGCATTCTATTGCCCTTAATTCTAGACAATCTTTGACAGTTCAGCAGAGGTAGGAGTATTTATATTCCTGTCTTTACTGACAAAATACTTTATTTGCTTTTGCTGTTGTTCAGTCTCTCAGTCATATCTGACTCTTTGCAACCCCATGGACTGCCGCACACCAGGCTTCTCTTTATGGATCACAGCCTTGTCATGGTGAAGGGGCTTGCATAGCTCAGTGAAGCTCTGAGGCCTGCCGTGCAGGGCCACCCAAGATGGACGGGTCATGGTGGAGAGTTCTAACAAAACATGGTCCACTGGAGGAGGGCATGGCAACCCACTCCAGTATTCTTGCCTAGAGACTCCCATGGACAGAGGACCCTGGTGGGCCACAGTCCATGGGGTCGCAGAGCCGGACATGACTGAGCAATAATACACTTTTTATATGTTGCTAATTATCTTCCCGTGGCCGCACAAGTAGGGCATATAAGAAGATGCATCTGTGTCTTTAAAATTATTTCATAAAAACGCATGTAGCTAGTATATGCATAGAGGCACACGCTTTTTAGTACATTATCTAACTGCAAAACAGAGTGATTATCTCTAACCTTTGACGCAGCCATCCTAAACAAGAGATCCTACACTGCTCCATCAAGACACTGATTTCACACCCAAAGGTCAAACTGGTCATTTCACCTAAATTTATAAACACTAAAGATAATTGAACAGTTACCTGGTCCGTTCTGCAAGCCTGTCCCCAGACTGCATAGCGTAGGATGTGGCTCAGGGCACCTGGAAGGCATCTACTCTTCCCACGTCCCAACCTGGAGCCATCAGAATTCTCTCAGGGTGGCGAGAGTCAAGGGACCGCCCAGGCATCACTGAGGGCAGACAATGAGAACGGCAGACCTCAGCAAAGGCAAGTTCCCACACCCTTTCAAGTCTGCTATGGTGTTAAACCACCATCAGTAGTCACTGGGCACTTCTTACATACGCAGCGCTTGACCAGGTCATCAGATTTTGAACTCAGAAAAGTTGGCCCAGTCTTTCTATCATGAAGCAGACTAGTCATATCCGACTCATTGCAACCCTATGGACAGTAGCCTACCAAGTTCCTTTGTCCATGGGATTCTCCAGGCAAGAATACTGGAGTAGGTAGCCATTCCCTTCCCTAGGAGATCTTTCTGACTCAGGGGTCAAACCCAGGTCTCTTGCATTGCAGATTTTTTACCATCTGAGCCATCAGGAAGTCCCAATCAGCCAACCCACAAAGATCAATTAGAAAATGATAAAAAAGAATCTTGAACTCACAGTGTTCAGGAGGAACACTGGGGGCCCATCCAATAAGTGGAGCAAAAACCATGAAAAAGAGACAGAATTCAAAAACTAATAATGATATAAGAAAGCAGAATCTGAAATAAACAAGCTGAGGCCCATGTGCGACTTTCTCCTGCTTAATCCAGGCTACCTTATCTCAAAAGCCCATTGGGAGCCTTTGATTTTCTAAGCCTGCTTTCCATATTCTAGTTCTTGAGTTTTTATAAATGTTACATAACGTATTTAGTCTCAGATGAAAAAAGTGCCACTGAAGATACGCTTTTAGTTTTGTCAAATGTTGGTTTGGCTTCTATTTGGCTTGACATTTTGGGAAAGAATCTGAATGTGATCATTTTAAAAACAACATTGGTTCAAATCTAAGTTTGACTCAATTAGATGTTTGTTTCTGAATGTGAGTGATCTTCACGTTCATTTTCCTGGATCATCCTCACCTGGTCAGGGGCTGTGGCGGGGGGCAGGGGAGTGACGGTGAGAGAGAAAGAGGAGGTGACAACCCTGAAAACCAAACTGCACTTATTTCAAGGACAGCAAAGTCACAGAGTTCTTCCCATTGTCTAGAAATTACTTCAGTGTTTTTTTTAAAAAAATTACTGGAAGTACAGAAAGCTCATCTTTATAAAAATTATTATACCTTTAGTTTGCTTCCTGCAGAAAGGTCAGAGGGCCTACATCCAATTAATGGTGAGAATCTTCTTCAGTCCAGGACATAATTCAGTGGTGACTACACTTACTATTCTGACCGTCTCTGAGACAAAAGCCTCCACTGTGTATGTCATCCAGGCCCATTCATAATGAGACTCGTTACATGGACTAAACGCCCGAACGTGAAACAAACAAACAGAAATTCTAAGTTTCTTCTACAGTGAAATTTTGTTATGACAAGTAAGCTGCAGTTGCCTGGTCGATAAGCCAACAGGCCAAACAGAGTGGCCCCTAAGTTCCTACCATCGATGAGTCGTTAAAATCAGACACTTCATACCCGGAGGACGAAAAGAAGGACACCATACAAATATCTCCCTTTCTCTGTGTTCCGAGGGCAGCTTTGTGTGTGTCTTTGTTGCTTGTAGCTTAGGAGTTGAAGTGGGTTTTCCTGCCTGGAATGGTTGGAATTCTTGCAGTGGTGAGAGGCGGGGCAGAGCCCCGCATCACCGATGCTTGGACAGAAGCATCGTGGACTCAGCAACCACCGACCGCTCTCCCGCCCGCTCCAGCGCAAGAGAAAACAGAGAGGAAGGCTCTCTCTCAGAGGTGAGTCCTCTGATGGGGTGGAACCAGGCCGGCCAGCCTTCATCCCAGACAGACCGCTCACTGAGAAGAGGGACGCCTGAAACGCAGATCCCAGCGAAGCACCGCACGGGCAGACCCCGCAGGAGCGCACGGAACCCCGTCTGCATCCGCCCTGACCACCCAGCACCACGGGCACCCCGCCGGAGCCGGAACATCCTGCCCGCTGAGCGGAGCGGCCCGTGATGACAAGGCGCTCGGGGTCCTCGGGCAGCTCCCCAGCTCGGGGACGCCTCTGACGAGCACCGCCGCGTGACCCAGCGTGAAATCCATCTTATAAAGCGGGGACTCTCAGCAGATGGACCGGGCGGTGAAAGACGCCCCCCGGCCTGCCGGGTCACCGGCGCGCTCAGGGCCCGGCCCCGAGTCCCGGAGGTCCTGCCCGCGGCCCCGCAGCACTTAGCGCCCGCATCGCAGCTCCGTCCTGCTCTCGGCTCTGCAAAGGGAGGGCAAGCGTCTGCTGAGAGATGCACGTCCTCACAGACTCTGTCCTCTGTGTTTGGGGTGGAACTGGAAGCAAACAAGCCTCCAGCACCCCCATCCGGGATCAAAGTCCAGAATCTTGGGACTTCCCTGGCTCTTCAGTGGTTAAGACCCCGTGTCGCCAATGCGGGGGGCGTGGGTTCAATCCCTGGTCGGGGCACTAAGATCCCTCATGCCACGGGGCACGGCCCATGTAACGTCCAGGCTCTTTGTCATCCTGGGGCCACAGGGCCACGCGCCAGAAGGCAGCCTGAGATGTGCATCTCACAGATCCGTTCAAACACCGGGACGGGGAGAGGGCACGGGGCAGGGGCACACACAGGAACCACTGAAACGTGTGGCCCCGGCTCGCTCTGTCTTTCCTGCAAAGTTGAGGAAGCACCAGCCCAGGACACCATAAACACTGCAGGCCGGCTTCCTCCTGCAGCACGGCCGCCTCTGCCTTCTCGGCCCCTTCACTTCCGCACCTCACCGAGACAAGGCCAGCCCCCCCTGGCCATCACTCATCACTCCCCGGGCCCCAGGAGCCAGGGCCGGGCTTGCTTTCAGTGTCAGAAGCTTTACAAACCAACACCCGTGTCCTCAAAGCCGGGAAGCAGAAAAGACACTGAGAGCCCACGTGGGATTCCCAGGGCAGGAGCGGCTCTCACCTGACAGGTGGGAGCAGAGTGCAGGCCTGGGTTGCTGGCACTGACCTTTCATCCCAGGATGTTGCCTGTGACCTGCTTATGATGAAGGGAACTAGGAGGGATTAAGCTCCTACTATGTGCCCAGAGCCACTCGAGGGCCTCACGTAGCCCAGCTCTATGAATGAAGGCAGGGTCTCCGCGCCGGCAGGCAGCACGCACCACCAGATCCTTTAGGGCCGGGTGGTGTCAGAGACTGAGCCCAGCGTGGACAGGGCCACCATCAATACTCGCTGAATGGCTGAGTCAGTAGATGTCCCGTACTCTCACAAGGGACTTATTTCCCCTCCCACACTGTGAAAAATGCAGGCCTTTATTCCACTGTAATTGGGAGAAGAGGCACCAGAAATCAATGCTTTCATGTCTTGCCGTGTTACAGACACGGTGTCTATATGAACATTAATTCACGTACAAGTTCCTTTACATAATACTCCCATCAAGGAAACCCATCAGTACTTGAGTCCACCATCGGATTTAACTCCAGGGGCCTCCTGCAATTTTAAAACTTATTACTAGTAACCCCACTGGTAACTAACTTTGGGGTGCGGTGTGGGTGCAAGACATCATCAAAACACCCGTGTCCAATGGTGGGCAGAAACAGAGAATCAGAAGAGCTCCGCCCCGCACGAGTGACCCACCCTTGTCTCGGGGCTCTAGACCCAGGGAAGAGGGAACTGCGCGGGCTCCCTGCCCTCTGTCCCCAAAGGCCCTCGTGCTCTGGGTGTCCTCGGGCCTTCCACACCCAGGAATGGACTCCTCCTCCCGTCGCTGGCCGCTGTGCCCAGCCGCCGGGCGCAGAGCAGGTGCTCACTGGATGGCCCCGGCAGGAACAGAGGGAGGGAGGTGCCCGCTGGCCCTCGCACCCCCCACCCCGCCCTCCGCACACCGCGGGGTCGTCTTTCTAAAGCACGCATCTGATTTCAGAACTGAGGGGTGAGAAACATTCCTCTCGGAGACGGAAAAGGTACTTCTTAATCTCAAAATATATGTTCAGCAAGAGGAATATTTTTATGAAAATAAAGGATAACCTGTAAGAACATACACTAGACGCTGTAACTTCAACAATGGAATCCACCTTATCGTTTGAAGCATCAGCAGTACATATTATATCTGCATTAGTGACAATGATAAATAGTGTTTTAGGATTTAAACGCATCAATTATAGCATTCCTGGATATTCAGATGTCTTTTCCTGTTCCATTTTTACACAGTTCCTCTCTGAATTCAAATCAACTCTCCGAAAACATTTTTTCATTCATTGTAAATTCACGGGGGCCATTCTTAGCTACAGTAGTCTTGTGAAAACAAGGAAAACCAAATCTGCCTTGAGCAAAATGTCTTTATCAGAGCAAATGACATGGTTTTATTCTGTACCCAGAGAAAAAGAACGCCAGCGAGATCAGGGTGACAGTAACTGCCAGTCTTGAAGGAACAAATCTTCTGAACTGGCTGGTCACCGGGAGCTATTTTCCATCAGCAATTCAATTCTTTGCTTCAAACATTATTCTTCCTTTGCACCCGTTCCTCTGGTGAAATAAGCCACTAACCTTGTACTGTAAGTTACTCTTAGTAACTGACTTTCCTGCAGGTAGAAGGGAAGAACAGAACAGAAAAACAGAAAGGCAATGGGGCAAAGCCGCGGAAATTCCACTCCAGACACCCTGTGTGTTACCACCCACCCCCGCCACCCCATGAAAATCCAGATTTTGTTGGAAAGAGTCTTTCTACCACCACAACAGATGAGAACGGAGACCAGAAAAAAAAACAAACACTAAATTCAGTTTTTGACTCTCTGATCCACTGTTTGAAACACTGAACAAAATCTACTGAAACTAGGGTGCCAGCAGCTATGATTCCCAAATTCATTTTTCAAATGAAATCGTGTTTTAAGGACCTGCACCATGGCGCCATCTGGTGCTGACACAGAGAAAGACGCTTCGCTCACACAAGTAGGACGCAACCCCTTTGTTAGCCTGAACAGTGAAAACTTGAAAACACAAGACAGTTGTCTTTCATCACATTAAATCCTAAAGTCCTACTGAAAACAAATACAGGCTGAAAACAAACTCTGAGACTATTCTGCCTGCAATGGTCTTCTTTTGAGCAGGTATACCTTAAGATCAGTTAACACCAACGCTGAGTTCTTGCACATACTAACTCTTGCTTGCTGGAGACACTCCTGAGAGTCCCTTGGGCTGTGAGGAGACCCAACCAGTCCATCCTAAAGGAGATCAGCCCTGAATATTCACTGGGAAGACTGATGCTGAAGCTGAAGCTCCAACACTTTGGCCCCCTGATGCCAAGAGCTGACTCTGGAAAAGACCCTGATGCCGGGAAGGATTGAAGGCTGGAGGAGAAGGGGACAGCAGAGGAGGAGATGGCTGGATGGCATCACAGACTCAACGGACGTGGGTATGAGAAAACTTCGAGGGAAAATGAAGGACAGGGAGGCCTGGTGAGCTGCGGTCCATGGGGTCGCAGAGAGCCGGACACGACTGAGCGACTGAACAACAGCTCTCTCCACGCTCACCTATGTTTAAGCAATAAAAGCACTTCCAAGTGGGGTTGCTGGTGAGATGCTTTGTCGTGAAACCCAGAGCGCAACTTGGCACTTTCTCAATCAGACTCTGCTGTGGAGGGGGACAGGGTACTCCTCCCCCTCCTAGGAGGTAAATTTAAAGTCAAGGCTCTACAACGGACTTGGAGGGTCAGACTGATTGGCAAAGAAAATGGCAAAGACCTCCGAGTCGAGCTGACTTCTGCTTCTCAGAGCAGACGTGTCCTTCCCCGGAAATGCTCGTGACCACAGAGTGGTCCCCCGACACTGCAGGCTCCGCCATCCCGGTTCTCGGGCCCTGGGAGACAGTGCTGAGACCACCCCCTGAGCCACGCCGCCCCGCTCACAGCGATGGGTCACCACACAGGCAGCGCTGCAGTCCAAAAACGGCATCAGAGATGGGGACGGAGCAAGCAAAGGAGCCCCCAAGCTTCCCCGGCAGGTGCGGCAGAAGACAGGCAGCAGCAGGGCCCCCAGCAGGCACGCCCCCTGCCACTCACAGCCTTCCAGCTCCGCCCTCTCCTGGGACCCCCTTAGGGGAGACTCAGACCTGACTCCTCAGGACATGACCTGCCGGCCCTGCTGTGCACATCCATTCGGGGATGCCCGCCTCCTGATTCCACGAGGCTGTCAGCAGTCTCACACGGGCTGAGAGGGCCCTTCCCCTGGTGGGGGGCAGCCCTGCCCGAAGCCCCTCCTCCACCCCCACCGCAGGGCGGCTCCGCTGCTGGGTCTCTACCTGGGTAAAGGAAGGCCTAGAGCTCTGCACACAGTGGCTGGCTGGGGAAGAGAGAGACAGGGAGGCAGTGACCACGAGGAGAGATGGGGACCAGAAGCGGGACCAGGAGGGCGCAGGGCGGGCGGGGGTGCCCACCCCGACCACAGGCGCGGCCCGGCCGTCCGCGTGCAACCCCACTGTCCTCCAAGGCTGTCACCGCTCCCATCGAGATGGGAGAGACTGACCCCTGTTTGCTTCCTCTCCACCGCGGCCCAGCCCGCTGCCCTCCACGCGCTGCCCTGTTTTGCTGGACGAGCTGGATGAAGACAGGGGGACAGGCTTTCCCCCAGGCCCATCTGGCCACGGGAGACCCAGGCCACGTCTGTGCCCCCAGTGGCCCCTCCGCCTCCTCCGAAGCCCACCACCGCCCACAAGGGAGCTGTGGGTGATGTGGGACTCTCACCAAAGGCCATTTCCCCCTTCTCCTCCCTGCTCCCGGCCTGCAGAGCAGTGGCCCAGCAGGAAACAGCGCAGATGAGAAGGGTCGCCGAGGCCACCGCGGAGGCGCCAACATGACACCAGGGATCACCAGCCGACCCAGCCGCGGGACGACCTCACCTGTAACTTTTCTGATGACATCCTCGGGCTTCCCCACCACTCTGAAGCTTCATCCAGTGGCGGCCAGCGGGCACGCTGCCTCTCCGAGGTTCTGAAGCGCGGAGAGGTCACCAGGGGCTCCCCGGCCCCAGAAATCCCACCCCGTGGCCTGAGCAGCTTGCCCCAGCATTTTTCTTTTAAACTTTTAAAACCTTATTCCAAGTTCTCCACCTCAGTGTTAGTAAGGTGAACAGTTAATGCTCTGCGCCAGTATTACTAGGTCCGCCCACCACCAGCAATGGGCTCTGAGAAAACCCATTTCCTGACACCCCAAAACTTAAACTACTCTTTTCAAAACATACCAAACTCCCAATACTTGGGAAAGTATTAGAAGCATAGTTTCCCCCATCGGTCTTTAAATCTGAACTTATGTTATTAATCTACATTGGTAGATGTTAAAATGAAGTCGTTTTAACAACTCATGACTATACAAATCAAATCATCACTGGTTAATATTAGGGTATTTCACAAATACTACATTACATATTACCTTGCAATCTGAAACATTATATTTCATGTTTGTGTAAGTTTATTTCAGATAACTGAAGCCTCAGAGAAGTCAATGGCAAATAAAGTTCAAAGAACTGAGTTCCGTACATTAGTTCTAACCGCCTCTGTTTCACACTCTGAGGCCCGTGTCATAGCTCAGCAGCAGATGCCTGCTCTGCGAATGCAACTCACCCTCCCTTTTGAGGAATAATCAGTGCCTGCATTTAATCTTCAGTTCAGTTCAGTCGCTCAGTCGTGCCCGACTCTCCACGACCCCATGAATCACAGCACGCCAGGCCTCCCTGTCCATCACCAACCCCCGGAGTTCACTCAAACTCATGTCCACAGAGTCGGTGATGCCATCCACAAGTAAATGAAGAAACTGATCTTTTGATCCCAGTTTATGACACACAGAACTCTGGCTGAAGTTATTTTCTGTGAAGCAAGAGTCGAGATGACTGCAGAAACTTTCTCTGAGAACAGAAATCCAGACAAGCGAGGATGAGACGCCTCGTGTTTGGCCACCACCTTTCAAAGACGAATTCGTAGGCTTCAGAACGTGGACAAAGGCTTACTCAGATCTCGGTGGTTCGTCCACAGATGCCCCCAGGCCAGCACTCAGGCCGGCAGCCCGTGGTCTTCTCAGCTGGGAGCCTGACCACAGCCCAGCCTCGGATGCAGGTGACTGTAGGCGGAATGGAGAAACTGGAGCTCCCACGCGCTGCTGGTGGAGATGTTGATGATACAGCTGCTTTGGAAAATCTGATGGGTCCTCAGAAAGTTAGACATGACTTACCACGCGCCTCACCAGTCGCACTTGCAGGTATGAACCCGAAGCAGCGAAAACAGAGGCTCAAACAAACGTCCGTACACACATGCCATAGCAGCATTATTCACAGCAGCTAAGAGTCTGGGAAAGAACCCCAACTGTCCGTGAACAACTGACGTTACACAGGTCTGGTCTAGCCACACAGTGCAGTACCATTCGGCCATAGAAAGGGCTGGGGGACTCACGCCAAAGCACTGCAGGGGAGGACCTTCAAAACACTCTCCAGGTGAAAGAACCCACCCACAAGGCCACACAGAGTGTGAATCCATTTACGTCAAGTGTCCAGAACAGGTCATGCCTAGAGACAGAAGGCAGGAGTTTCCAGGTTCTGGGAGGAGAGGCAGGGAGGGAGTAAGTGCCTGTGGTGGGGGTTTCCTCTGGGGATGAGAAAATTATTTTGGAACTAGACAGAGGTGATGGTTGTACAATGATGTACTAAATGTCCCTGAATTATTCCCTTTGAAACAATGTTACATCATGTGACTACATAAAAAAGGAAAAAACAGATTAGGGTGAAATTGATTAGAGCTAAACATAACCCTTTTCCTTATGACTTCTGCTTGGGAACTCAGTAATTTTATCAACTCAGGGTGCCAGAAACTGACGAGGCCCTTAATGCCTCCTCCAGGGCCATCAGGAGGGGAGGCGGCCCTCCCGCTACACGGCATGAGTGCCGTCAGGCGTGTGAGAACCGAACCATCACACACGCTAGTTATGATACAAGTCACACACCCGGTGCAGACACAGCCTGGGTTACAGGCCCCAAACCTCCGCAGCCTGGTCATCCCTGGGCAGTGGGACATGGGTCCAGACCACCCTTAGGTGACAGTCACTTCGAATGTGGCTCAGAGCCAGGCCTGCATAAGCTGAGGTCTCTCCTCTGCAGGAGACTCCTGGGGGCGGGGATGCCCCGGGGATGGGTGGGGCCTTGGTCAGGCTGTGACGCCCTGGAGCAGCAGGGCACGGCCCGCTTCTGCTGCTGGCACCAGCAGAGCCCCCGGTGCGCGCTGAGCTGCGAGGCAGGAAGCCTGCTGCGGTCTCTGGCACTGCGGGGCCGCGTCTCCCAGAAGGCGCCTCCACATGTGTCGGCCCGTGCGCGCTGGGCTGGTTCTGACCGCCGTCAGCCACAGCTCCCTGCGGCTCTGGATGTGCACACTTTCACCCCTGGGCTGCATCCTTCCTGCCAGGGGCCGTGTGAGCGCCGAGCAGGACGGCGGTCAGCAAGGGATCAGAACACTGACACGGACACAAAACCCTCCAGCCGCCCCTCCCAGAGCAGGAGCAGGGCCCAGAGAACAGGGTGCAGCTCAGGACACCCACAAACAGGACGCATCTCGTGATATGCACCCAGACAAGAGGCGGACTTGTCTTCAGGGCTGGTACCACTGCTTTACTCAACAGTTATGAAAAGAGGGAAAGAAATGGTCTTATAAATTAAATCAATTATCATCAATATTTAAAGGAACACTGTAGTCAATTACTTTATAATTCACCCCATAATTTATTGATCTATAATTATTTTTAAGAGAGGCAGGCCTGCAGCATTAGCAGTATACCATCGGTTAACATTTTCCTTGGAGCAAAAGATTTAGCAACATTGCCCGGGATTAAGTAATAACGTGCAGGTGTCTGACACTGTTTTAAATGAGACTGTCCTGGGCAAGTAGAGACATAAAGGCAGGTCCACTCAGAGAGAAAAAGAGATGGTGCTGTAGAGAGGGGAGGAAAGACGGCGCAAAGGAGGAGAAAGGAGGGAGCGGGGGCGGGGCGCACTGCTTCCCGAAGCACGTGGAGTCGCTGAGGGTGTGGGCAGACACTGAGCGTGCCCGGTACACGAGTGTGTGTGTGTGTGTGTGAGAGCGCAAGGTGTGTGGAGTGTGTGTAAGAGTGTGTGAGTGTGTGTAGTACATGCGTGTGTAGTCTGAGTGTGCGACTGTAATGTGAGTGCAGTGTGTTTAAGTGTATAGTGTGTGTGTGAGTGTGTAATGTGTGTAGTGTAGGTGTGGCTATGTAGTGTGTGTGAGTGTGTACGAGTGTGCGTGAGGGGGTAAGATAAGAGTGTGTAAAAGTGTGTAGGAATGTGTGGGTAGCAGGGTTAGTGTATATAAGTATGTGGTGTGTAGGAGCACGTGGGTGTGTATAAGTGCCAGTGTAAGAGTGTATGAGCGTGTACAGTGTGTAAGCGTCTGTGTGTGTCTAAGTCTGTGTGAGTGTGTGAAGTATGTGATGAGTGTGTGTACGTGAGTGTATAGTGTGTGTGTGTGTGTGTAAGACTGTGTGACTGTATACGCATCAACAGGATGCCACCGCTGAAGTCGCCAGGCTCACGCGCAGAACGGCTCACGCGGGAAGCCCAGCCCAGGGCAGTGGCCGGCATCCTGCCTGGGAGGCCCGAGCTCCCGAGGCGGCGCAGGGGAGTCTGGCTCCCGTCGCCCAGCCCGCTCTCTGGGAAAGCGTCCTCCCAGCGATCCTGTGAAGAAGCGGAGGAGACCCTCTGGGGAAAGGGACCACAAGGTGACCAGAACCTGCAGGACGCCCGGAGCTGCTCCCGGAGGACAGAGGATGCCGGGCGTGTCCCTGAGACGCCCCCTCACGGTCGCGCGCTCTCATTCCGCCGAGAATTCCAAATCCTCCTGACTGAGGGAATGACACAGTGTCAGGCGGCCCTTTGCCTGCCATGACCACAGTCCTTCCTGGGAAAACCCTGGGAGCCGCGCCCCTGAAAGCCAGGGAAACGCTCAGTCGGCCAGCACTGCTGCTCTAATTCAGCTCTCATGGGCGGTCAGAGCCCGTGCAGCCAAGAGTTACCGCGCATCGCAGCCACCAGAATTGGAAAGGAAGAAGCAAAGCCATTACCAACCACAGGAGATACACAAAGAAAATCCAATAAACGCGTGAGGAGACGTTTGATCTCACTAGTCATCTGCTCAGGGCAAACTAGGAACACAGTGAGACGCCAGTCTCTGCCCACCATATTAACAGCAGCTAAGAATTCCGACAAGGTGAGAATTCAGGGAGCACACGGATCAACAGGCCACAGAGACCAACTGACGCGCCTCTTTGGGAAGAAATCTGCCATTATTTTGTGAAGTCGAGCATCTGGACACACGGTGACCCCACGGTTCCTCTCCCGGGGAGGTACATCCCAGAGAGACCCCTGGGCACGTGCCTGAAATAAAATATACAAAACTGGTAATAGCAGACCAGTTCACAACAGCAAGACAAGAAACAACTCAAACATCCTCACTTGGGGCATGAGTAAACTGTGACAAACTCACACAAAGGGATGCCACGCAGTTAAAAGATGAGTAGACCACTGCTGCGTGCCTTAACAACTACGTCTCCTCACCATTCCAAAAGCCCCCGAAGGGCAGACGTGGGCCCAGCAACTGGGAGACAAGAGATGCTAACACTGAGATGAAGGCAATGGCCGGCAGTGGACAGATTTGCAGGTCTCTGGGAGAGAAATGCAAAGGGCCTGGCAACACCTCAGCTACGGGGCAGTCAGGGAGGAGTCCTGAGCTTCAGGCTCATGCGGTGGGCCGGGGACGCCACCCTCGGAGACGCGGGCAGAGGTGAATCTAGATGCAGGGGAGACGCTCTGTAAGGGGAGGAGCAATCCTGAGGACACGAGTGGGAGACCACACGTGTAACAGGGTGAAGACGCTCGTGTGGAAAGGAGACGGGAAGCGCAAAGGCCCTCAGGCAGGCGCACCCTCGACCCCAGAACCTCCGGGAGCCTGCGTGAGGCTGACAGAGGCAGCTGAGGTGGAATGGAGCCTGCAACAGCAAGCACTCAGTACGTCTTAGCTACCGTCCTCCTCTGGGTTTGCCACGTGACCCGGCATACGAGTGCCTGGTCTAGGAAGCATGAGGAGACCACCCTTCAAAAGGCCAACAGTTATTTCACAACATGAATAATAGCGTCCCTGAAGGAAATCAGTCCTAAATATCCATTGGAAGGACTGATGCTGAAGCTGAAACTCCAATCCTTTGGCCACCTGATGTGAAGAGCTCACTCATTGGAAACGACCCTGATGCTGGGAAAGATTGAGGGCATGAGGAGAAGGGGACGACAGAGGATCAGATGGTTGGAGGGCATCACCAATTCGATGGACATGAGTTTGAGCGAGCTCCGGGAGATGGTGAAGGACAGGGAAGCCTGGTGTGCTGCCATCCATGGGGTCGCAGAGATCGGACACGACTGAGCCACTGAACAACAGCATCACTTCCGAACTTTTCTCCACATTACTGAGTTTTCCCCTCGGGTGATTTAAGTTGCTATTTGTCAGTCGCTATTCTGTCTCATTCAAGTTCCTACTTTCAAGCCTAAAAGTCCCAATTTATCAAATTTCTTCTCCAAATAGAGGTTTAAAATTAGAGCAAAAATGCAATAATAATAAGCTAGAAATAGCATGTTGCTATAGTGATACCAAAGTCTAAAATTAGATTTTGATCTATAAAAAACACAAAATTCATTACTCTGCTACTCATTTTTGCCATTTTTCTCTGGGCCAAACCCATTTCAAAAAGAACCTTTATTATATGGAATCACAGAATACCTGTCCCACAGTGAGAAAGAGATAGATCAGGTAATTGAAGTCCACAGGTAATCCAGAAACCTCATTCCAGTTCAATTTCAAAACGTTCTGCCATCAATACTTTATTACATCCACTCTCAAGTCACAAAGCTGGCTGATGTATGAAGTTGGACAAGTCTCCCGGCCTTTTCAGACCTCGGTGTCCTCAGTGAATATGTGCAGAAGCCACGCAAACAACCCCAGCAACTGCTCCGGGGCCATGGACACCAGCAATTCCCATCACCCTTCCTCCACCCACAGACAGGAGGGATGGGGAAGGGATATCAAAGATCAACTGCCAAGATTGATAACCAAGGCATTGATCCACAATTCCAAATGATTCCATGGAATCTTAGAGCCAGAATTTATGTTTCCAGGCTACAGCAAATCACACCTCAGAGTAAGACAGTCTTAACCAGTGAGGCAGGATATTGTGACCTTATTCCATGGAAGAAGAGAGCAAAAACGAGGGAGGCCAAACATTTCAGTGCCTGTCAGGAAATATTTAACTAACAGATGACTCTGTGGTTGAGAAACTCAAGAGATGGATGAGAACAGAACAGGTCTGGGAGATGCATCTAAGGTCCCAACGTGCAGCAAACATATTTAGAACATCACCAAGCTAATTCCTTCATTTGCCAAAGACTGTCACCTCGGTTTAGTGAGTGATATTTTTAAGCTGGGTTTAGAAAAGGCAGAGGAACCAGAGATCAAATTGTCAACATTCATTGGATCATAGAGAAAGCAAGGGAATTCCAGAAAAACATCTACTTCCGCTTCATCGACTACAAGAAAGCCTACGACTGTGTGGATCACAACAAACTGCGAAAAATTCTTGCAGAGATGGGAATACCAGACCACCTGACCTGCCTCCTGAGAAACCTGTATGCAGGTCAGGAAGCGACAGTTAGAACCGGACATGGGACAACAGACTGGTTCAAAATTAGGAAAGGAGTACGTCAAGGCTGTACATTGTCACCCTGCTTCTTTAACTTATATGCTGAGTACATCATGTGAAATGCCTGGCTGGATGAATCACAAGTTGGAATCAAGATTGCTGGGAGAAATATCAACAACTTCAGATATGCAGGTGAGGCCACTCTAATGGCAGAAAGCGAAGAGGAACTAAAGAGCCTCTTGATGAGGGTGAAAGAGGAGAATGAAAAAACTGGCTTAAAACTCAACATTCAAAAAAACTCAGGAAACTCAAACAGGGGCTCTGTATCAATATAGAGGGGTGGGATGTGGTGGGAGATGGGAGGGAGGTTCAAAAGGGAGGGGATATATGTACGACTATGGCTGATTCTGGAGAAGGAAATGGCAGCCCACTCCAGTATTCTTGTCTGGAGAATCCCAGGGACAGAGGAGCCTGGTGGGCTGCCATCTATGGGGTTGCACAGAGTCGGACACAACTGAAGTGACTTAGCAGCAGCAGCAGCATGGCTGACTCATGTTGAAGTTTGACAGAAAACAACAAAATTATGTAAAGCAATTATCCTTCAATTAAAAAAAATAAGTTAAAAAAAAACAACAAAGATTAGGGCATCTGGTCCCGTCACTTCATGACAAAGAGAAGGCAGAAAAGTGGAAGCCAATGGATTTTATTTTCTTGGGCTCCAAAATCACTGGGGACGGTGACTGCAGCCAGACAATTAAAAGACACATGCTCCTTGAAAGAAAAGCTATGACAAACCTAGACAACGTATTAAAAAGCAAAGACATCATTTTACCGACAAAGGTCTGTGTAGTCAAAGCTGTGATTTTTTTCAGTACTCAACGTACAGACATGAGAGTTAGACCATAAAGAAGGCTAACCACCAAAGAATTAACGCTTTCAAATTGTGGTGCTTGAGAAGACTTTTAAGAGTCCCTTGGACTGCAAGGAGATCAATCCAGTCAATCCTAAAGGAAATCAACCCTGAATATTCATGGGAAGGACTGATGCTGAAGCTGAAGCTCCAATCCTTTGGCCGCCTGATGCGAAGAGCCGACTCACTGGAAAAGACCCTGATGCTGGGAAAGACTGGAGGTGGGAGGAGAAGGAAGTGACAGAGAACGAGATGGTGAGATAGCATTGCCAAGTCAATAGACAGAAATCTGAGCAAGCGGGAGATGGTGAAGGACAGGGGAACCTGGCGCGCTGCAGCCCACGGGGTCGCAAAGAGTCAGCCTCGACTTAGCAACTGAACAACAGAGTAGGCAAGAAATCGCAGCCTGGAAGGTCATGTAGATTTTTATTACACCTACATGTTAGAGCATTCATCTCTTGGACATCCTGGAGGCTCAGTGGATGAGAATCCGCCTGCCAAAGCAGGGCACATGGGTTCGATCCCTGATCCGGGAAGATTCCACACACCGTAGCAGAGCAACTTAGCCCTTGAGCCAAAACTACTGAGCACACTCGCTGCGATGACTGAGTCCAAGGACCTAGAGCCCGTGCTCTGCAACCAGAGAGTAGCTCCCACTCTCCCCACCTAAAGAACCCCCGCACAGCAACAAACACTCGGAGCAGCTAAAAATAAACAAAGCATTTTTTGTTTAAGTATTCATCTCTTGATAATGGAGTTGGGGGTAAATTTTATCTTCTCCTATTTGTTTGCATTTTCTGCCAAGAACATATGCTACTTTAGTATCTTTGGGTTTTTTTTCAAATAATGAGAGTTTTTTGTAAGTATTTAAGGAGTATTTTAGGGTTCTGGTTTTAGATCTTTACTGCAATTAAAAAAAATAAATAACTGTCTGCTTGAAGAGAAATGCTAGCAGGTAATGCAAGCAGGGACAGCCCACAGGGCTGGTCAGGCGGGCGGGATGCTGCAGCGGGGCTCTCGGGAGACAGGACAGCGCTGGTCCTCAAGGAGGGGTCGGGGTGGGCAGGGCTGCAAGAGGGCTTTCCAAGCAGGGAAAGCCCACAGGGCTGGTCAGGCGGGCGGGATGCTGCAGCGGGGCTCTCGGGAGACAGGACAGCGCTGGTCCTCAAGGAGGGGTCGGGGTGGGCAGGGCTGCAGGAGGGCTTTCCAAGCAGGGAAAGCCCACAGGGCTGGTCAGGCGGGCAGGATGCTGCAGTGGGGCTCTCGGGAGACAGGACAGCGCTGGTCCTCAAGGAGGGGTCGGGGTGGGCAGGGCTGCAGGAGGGCTTTCCAAGCAGGGAAAGCCCACAGGGCTGGTCAGGCGGGCAGGATGCTGCAGTGGGGCTCTCGGGAGACAGGACAGCGCTGGTCCTCAAGGAGGGGTCGGGGTGGGCAGGGCTGGAGGAGGGCTTTCCAAGCCAGGGGACAGCCACGCCCACCAAGAAGGAGAGTCCACCCAGGAACAGAACCCCTCCCGGCCCAGACCCCACACGAACGCCACCCTGGCCTGCGCCTCCTACGGCACCTGGCAATTCTGTCTCCATAGTCAGGGGACAGATGAGGATTTCTCTTAACTACCTGGCTTCAGGAGCAGGAGGCAAGGGCTGCCTACACTGCGTTTGCAGCTGTATCCCCACCACGGACTGTGTCAGGCTCACAGTACAGGCTCAGCAAACATCGTCCGATAAAGACAAAGGATGAACCTGTCAGATCCTTACGGTCAGATCATTGAGGCTGCAGCGAGAGTCAACTTCACACAGTAACAGGCTCACAAAGGTTAACAGCACGGACTCTGGGATTTCATTTAGAAACTCATCAGGCAGCTCAGTTTTAACTAGTCATATTTAGTAAACTAAAACCATGCCTGACGCATGAATACACACGACTGGCCTTACTTACAGTAGGTTGTCTACACAAAGCAAGGCAGGATTCCTTCCCCTACACCCCACCACATACCATCAGGGCTTGAAATTCCCAACACTGCTCATTCATTTTTAACACACAAATTTCAGTTTATACTGAAATTCAAATACACTTTCATGGAGCGTATTAGCAGACCACACCACTATCAACCTTAAACACTCAGCATTAATAGGCTCTCTCTCACGTATAGACCGTCTCCAAACAGGATTTCAGATGGTTTACAACAGTACAAATATAATATGACCAAAGTCAACCATGATTGAGGAAAAGATGTGAGTTAAGGAGTAAAATCTGGCAGTGGGTACGAGTGGGTACTGTATATCCATCTGTCCATGTGGGCAGATGGATGGGTGGAGGGGTGGGTGGATGGAATAATTGATGGATGAGTGACAGAGAGACTGCCTGTCCATCAAGATAGAGCTGAGTTACACCATCCTTCTTGAAAGTCAACACAGCAGCTCTGGTGGAAATAGAGCTTTTCCTGGACCCGAGCAATGCGATTCTAAACAATGTCATCAATGAAAGTTTTTGTTAAAATGCAAACTTAGGCTCCATGTGGCTGTGTCCTTACTGGCCCTGTGGGCACAGTGTGGATGCACAATTACGCACATTTCCTTCTCCAAGAGTCCAGTTAATGGGGTTCAGGCCGCACTGCCTTATCTGTTTTTAAAGATGGAGATAACAATGGGGTGAGGCGCGCGACAAGCCCCGCCTTGATGCACACTGTACGCACCTTGTCTCAGCAGAGCCTTCCCCGAGGTTAGCGGGAAGGCTGTGAAACGGAGACCTTTCGGCCACGCAGACAGCAAAGATGTCTTCTGGAAAAGGCAAAGGATCTATCTGTCCACCAGACACACTGCAGGGAGGTGAGAGGCAGGAGGGGCCCTGGCAGGCTCAGCCTTTGTCTCTTTGCGAGTGTCTTCCTGAAACCATGGCGCTCTGCCCCCAAACAAGCCAAGACCTGGGTCGTCTCACATGCTATTACCAAACTCTCACATATTCCACTTTATATCGGTACCAATAGATTACATTAAAAATGAACCACTGAATAAGCCACACTTGTTTCTGGAGCTAGTGGTAAACAATCTGCCTACCAATGCAGGAGACACAAGAGCCACGGGTTTGATCCCTGCATTGGGAAGATCTCTTGGAGGAAGAAATGGCAACTCACTCCAGTATTCTTGCCTGGGAAATCCCAAGCACAGAGGAGCCTGGAAGGCTACAGTCCATGGAGTTGCAAAGAGTCGGACACGACTGAACATCCATGCACACACACACGGTTTTTAATGGAAGTATTTTATATCATCCATGTAAATGCCAGAAAAACATCTCAGTTCAGTTCAGTTCAGTCACTTAGTTGTGTCCTACTCTTTGTGACCCCATGGACTACAGCACACCAGGCCTCCCCATCCATCACCAACTCCTGGAGCTCAAACTCATGTCCTTTGAGTCAGTGATGCCATCCAACCACCTCATCCTCTGTCATCCCCTTCTTATCCTGCCTTCAATCTTTTCCAGCATCAGGGTCTTTTCAGATGAGTCAGTTTGTATCAGGTGGCCAAAGTACTGGAGCTTCAGCTTCAGCATCAATCCTTCCAATGAACACCCAGGACTGATCTCCTTTAGGATGGACCAGTTTGATCTCTCTGCAGTCCGAGGGACTCTCAAGAGTCTTCTCCAGCACCACAGTTCAAAAGCATCAACACTTTAGCGCTCAGTTTTCTTTATGGTCCAGCTCTCACATCTATACATGACTCCTGGAAAAACCATAGCCACCAAGGTAGGTAAAATAATGTCTTGGTAGATAAAATAATGTCTTGGTAGATAAAATAATGTCTCTACTTTTTAATATGCTGTCTAAGTTTGTCATTGCTTTTCTTCCAAGGAGCAAGTGTCTTTTAATTTCATGGCTAAAAAATCATCTGCTTCACTGACTATAAGAAAGCCTTTGACTATGTGGATCACAACAAACTGTGGAAAATTCTGAAACAGATGGGAATACCAGACCACCTGACCTGCCTCTTAAGAAATACGTATGCAGATCAAGAAGCAACAGTTAGAACTGGACATGGGACAGCAGACTTGTTCCAAACTGGGAAAGGAGTACGTCAATGCTGTATATTGTCATCCTGCTTATTTAACTCATATGCAGAGTACATCATGTGAAATGCTGGGCTGGATGAAGCACAAGCTGGAATCAAGACTTCTGGGAGAAACATCAACAACCTCAGATATACAAATGACACCACCCTTATGGCAGAAAGCAAAGAAGAACTAAAGGGCTTCTTGAAGGTGAAAGAGGAGAGTGAAAAAACTGCCTTAAAACTCAACATTCAAAAAATGAAGATCATGGCATCCAGTTCCATCACTTCATGGCAAATAGATGGGGAAACAATGGAAACAGGGACAGACTTTATTTTCTTGGGCTTCAGTGGGCTGCAGATGGTGGCTGCAGCCATGAAATTAAAAGATGTTTACTCCTTGGGAGGAAAGCTATGACCAACCTAGACAGAGTATTAAAAAGCAGAGACATTGCTTTGCTGACAAAGGTCCATATAGTCAAAGCTATGGTTTTTCCAGTAGTCATGAATGGATGTGAGAGTTGGACCATAAGGCTGAGTGGCAAAGAATTGATGCTTTTGAACTGTGGTGTTGGAGAAGATTCTTGAGAGTCCCTTGCTGCTGCTAAGTCGCTTCAGTCATGTCTGACTCTGTGCAACCCCATAGACGGCAGCCCACCAGGCTCCCCCGTCCCTGGGATTCTCCAGTCACGAACACTGGAGTGGGTTGCCATTTCCTTCTCCAATGCGTGAAAGTGAAAAGTGAAAGTGAAGTCGCTCAGTCCTGTCCGACTCTTAGCGACCTGATGGACTGCAGCCTACCAGGCTCCTCCGTCCATGGGATTTTCCAGGCAAGAGTACTGGACTGGTGTGCCATTGCCTTCTCTGGAGAGTGCCTTGAACAGCAAGGAAATCAAACCAGTCAATCCTAAAGGAGATCAGTCCTGAATATTCATGGAAGGACTGATGCTGAAGTTGAAGTTCCAATACTTTCACCACCTGATGTGAAGAGCTAACTCGTTTCAAAAGACCCTGATGCTGGGAAAGATTGAGGGCAGGAGGAGAAGGGGATGACGGAGGATGAGATGGTTGGATGGCATCTCTGACTCGACGGACATGAGTTTGAGCGAGCTCCGGGAGAAGGTGAAGGACGGGGAGGCCTGGCGTGCTGCAGTCCATGGGGCTACAAAGAGTCGGACACGACTGAGCTGAACAACAACAATGTAAATGTCAAAGGAAAACTACAAAAATGACCAAGTTTGGGCAAAATTACAATTCAGATGATACTCTTGACCATAATTTGTTAAATCAGAGTTTTCTGGACATCACTCCAGAAGCATGAATCCAGGTCTCTGGTCATCCACGCAGAGGAAAGTCTAAAATGTCTAAAAGCAAAAATGCTGAAGTGCAAGTTAAATATCAAAGGTCTCAACATCGGTTTACACCATTTAATACAGAGGTTTGATAAATTAGAAAATCATTTTGCCCTCCTGATTCTCATGATGGCATTAGGATAAAACATCTTTTAAAAAAAAACCATTTAAAAGCTTAAATCAATATTAAAATCATTCAACTTGCCCAATTAACAATTTCTGTCTATCGAGTCAAAGGTTGATGGTGGATACATAAATTCTACAAAAGGTTTTAAAAGATTTTTGACAGCTTTTTCTCCTATTAGTTGAAGCAATTGGTGTTAGAACTACGAATTAGAAGGGAACAGTGATCTGAGAGAGAGAAATGGCCTAAGACAGGCTTTAAGGGACAGACGAACCTGGTGGCCAACACGGTTTGGGAACCTGGGCCATGGTGGTGCCATCTGCAGGAGACACAAGTCAAGGTGTCCGGGCGAGTCTTGGCTGCTCTGTGTGAGCTCGGGAGATGCCCCCCGCAACGTCTCCCTGCTCCCCAAAGGCAGCACCAGGCTCACCAATCTCCTCCCGAGGCAGAAAGTGTCAGAAAAGAAGGAGACGCAAAGCAGCATTCACAGTTTCTTCTCGGTCCAGCCTGGCCGGCCAGCCCTTCCTTCAGGTCACGGGGCGGGGCACCATCTATTTTTCTCAGTCCTGTTTTAGCATTCTCACCAAATTTAAGCAGCTTTCTGGGGCAATCTGACTCTGGCCAAGATTAATAAGCAGAGTATCTCATTTTCAGACTATAATGTATTTCCACGTGCAGAATTATTTCCCCCCAAAATATGCCATTTAATTATTAGGGCCACTAAATAGTTGTAAATTTCCATCAAAGTGAAGCTAGTGTGCGTTCCTAGGGAAGGGTGTGGGCT
Organism: Moschus berezovskii; assembly: GCF_049115385.1. Taxonomy (NCBI): domain Eukaryota; kingdom Metazoa; phylum Chordata; class Mammalia; order Artiodactyla; family Moschidae; genus Moschus; species Moschus berezovskii. The sequence goes on from NC_142462.1 coordinate 127,534,709, forward strand.
ATACTTTAAAACAACTTGACTGTGTAACTTTTCATCAGTTGCACAAACAAAAGAGTTTATGCTTCAAACACAGTCGCACAGCTGCCTCCAAAAAGTAGAGAAAATTTCCCCAAACCTTTAGAAGTTAGAAAACTTTGAATGCCGCTCTAGTATAGAATTTGGACCTGAAATAGCAGAAAATATTCTTGCCGCAAAAGCAAACCTTCCATTTTTTCAGACTGTACTTCCATCACTTATTTGGAGAACCATCAATGATGGTCCTAAACAGGCTTATTAGGCCCACAGATTCATCAGTCCTGGTGGAAACTCCACCAAGAGCAGCAGCGGCAGCCGTGTCTCCCCCACGTCCTCCCACCCGACCCCTGGCTTCAGTGCCCCCGCTCAGCATGCCCACAGGAGTTGCACCAGCGTCCTCCGGGGGCGTGAAGTCAAAACACCAAGCACATCCTTGGTCCCTCTGTCTCCTTCCACACTGCAGGACCCGCCGCCCGCGTGCCGAACTCCAGATGTGCCCGTGCTTCTCCTCCTGCTCCGGGGCTGCTCGGCCCTGAGCTCCACGTGGCCTGCTCCTTCCCACCACTCGAGTCCAGTTCAGATGCTCTCCCTTCTGTGAGGCCTCGCCCACTCTCCCGTCTGCACCAGCCCTGACTGCCTCCCTGGCACGCGGTGCACCCCTCCGCAGCATGCTCACTGCCCTCAGAGGCCGATCAGCTGCTCACTGGCTCGTTGTCTGCCCCCCGGACTGGAACGCACGCTCTCTGAGCACAGGGGTGTCCTGTCCACCCCAGAATCCCCGCGGCCCAGCTAGAGCTGTCCCGGTCAGCACCGCCCAGCGCCCCGGGGATCAGGAGCTCAGAAGTGAGCACGCGGAGGCCTCGGGTGCCTGGCTTGCAAACTCCGTGGTCCTGTCCCCGTGTTGTTACCGACAGTTGCGCCTTTCTGAGATGGAGTGGTGGGCGCGCTGTAATCTTGACGGGATGACAGCGGGGACGAGGACTCGACCGGCTGCCTTGTGCTCACGTTCCGGGCTTGCTGTGCTCACTCAGACTTCCCTCTACGGCTTTTCTCACTGACCTGCAGTCACACGCACATCCCCGTCGTCACCACGGTCTCCCCCACGGCATCTGGCTAATGCAAGGGCCCCTTCAGGCCCACTCCCCAACAGCACCCACGGGGTGGCCCCAGCGCTGCACTGGTCATAGGAGCATGCAGCCTGAAGCCTGGCCCCGGGGAAGGGGACTGTGGGCACACCCCCGGTAAGGGGGGCCTCTCCGGGGACCGGCAGAGACCAGCCCAGACAGCAGGGGCCCTGGCGACCGGCCACCGTCTGCCCACAGTGCTGAACACCACAGAGGGCCTTCCTGCATTCACCAATCAGGCCAAGAACCCCTCCACCTCGGGGCCCTTCTGGAATGTTCTCTACATATGACAACTGCGCATCACAGAGAAACACACCCTCGCGCAGACGACATGCGCTCCACCAGCCTGGGCAGTCCACACGCGCGTCCTTTGTTTTACTGAGGACTTACCCCGGATCTCCTCTAAACCCGAACACGCGAGGCACTCTGAGTTCATTCCAATCACCAAATACAGTCTCTTCAGAGCACATCGCTAGTATAAATCCAAGTGCGACTTTAATAAAAACGACAGCGAGCTCAGAATTCACTTCCAAAATCTGTACCGTGTCACCGTGCGTCATGAGGAAGCTGTAATGGCCCATTCAATTCCACTTAACCACACAGTCTCAGAGGAAAGAGCCTTTGTCTTGTGGACATTCCCCAGTAAGAGAAAGTTCTAGCCAATATCCAGGAGTGGGCCATTTCCTGGGACCGTGTTCAATTATTAATCTGAGTTTGATGAGGCTACAAAATATCTTACTGGAAAGGCAGCTGAAAAGGAGGGTTGAGATAGCTGGATTTGGTTCTCTTCCTTGGAAAATGTTCTATATCAACTAAACATCCATCACTTTTCAGCTAATATTAATATTTTAATCACTGAGTCCATTAACTCTGACATGCATCTGTCAAGGACTTGTTACGGGTTCACCATTGGGCTAAACGCAATGAAGGTACAAGATACATTTAAGACATGGTTTCAGCTCTCAGATAGTTATAAATCTGGCTAGGAAAGCAATCTATTTATACTTGAAAACTTCAATTAAATTAAAACTCTGTTTTTATACAGACAGTGGGCTTCCCTGGTGGCCCAGTGGTAAAGAATCTGCCTCCCAACACAGGAGATGTGAGTTCGATCCCTGGGTCAGGAGGATCCCCTGGAGGAGGAAATGGCAACCCACTCCAGCATCCTTGCCTGGAGAATTCTGTAGACAGAGGAGCCTGGTGGGCTACAGCCGAAGGGGTCGCAGAGTCGGACACGGCTGAGCGACTGAGCATGCACACACAGACAACGCCCGCTGTGAGAGAGCAAGAGACGCTTCCTGAAAACGTCAAGCGCGCTCTGACGTCCAGGTCTCTGCACGCGCTATTCCTTCCAGATTCCAGAATGTTCTCTGCCTCCGGGACTCACTCCCTCGCTGCACTCAGGTCTCTGCCCGAGAGCCCTGCATCGGTGGGTCTTCTCTGACCCTCCACCCACCTGCTCCGTTTCCTTCCCAGACAAGTGTCTCTTCCCGGCAGCTGTCCATCCTGACCGACGGGGATTCTTCCTGTGTTACCCTCTTCTGTCTTCCCCTCCCAGGAAAGGAGAAGGCAGGAACTCAGTCTGTCCCCTCTCTGCTCTGTCCCCAGCATCCAGAAGAGGGCCTGGATCCTAACCAGCATTCAGCCAGCAGCTCCTTAACTACTGTTGAAGGAATAAGTCACGTAACACAGCTTACTTCACAGCATGACGTCACGTGGATTGTGATGTTTTCCAGGAAAGTCACAACTACCACGTGAAACTACAGACTTCCTAAGAAACGAGCCTTCCCGCCCAGCGTCAGCCCCGCAAAGCGTGCGGGCAGGCTTTGCTGATCGCACTGGTGTCCCACATTGTGCTGGACTTGAATACACGGTACAAACACAAGGAGATGGATTTATCTATGACCACTAGGTAAAGCCAACCCCAGTTCATCGTATTCTAAACTCCGAACATTAAAACCGAGGGCGGTGTTAGTTTTGGACATTCACACAGTTTGAAACCAACAAATTCCATATAGACCTGAGCCATAGTGTCTAAACACAACTCCGTGTCAGCGTAGATTACAGAAGAGACAGACAAAAGGCACTGTCCAGCCGCCTCATTTGCCTCGTGAATCAACACTGTACAATTATAAACTGTCTCCAATTATACGAGGATTTTTCAATGTGTCACATATGTTTGTTTGCTCACTTGTTTTTTTTTAGTCCAGACAGTTTATTCTGTTCTCAGATTGAAGTTGAAACAGCTCACATGTGTAGATTTACCCCCAAAGAAATAAAATGTGTTCACGCAGGTTTCCAAAAATTCCTCCGATTGAAGACCACGCGTGAGATGCACGGAGGGTCAGAGACGAGGAGGGTCAGATGGGCGGAGGGTCAGACGTGGGGAGGAGCCCACCCCGTGCCAGGAAAGCCACCACCTCCCCCAGTAGACCCGACGCTCGGGTAAACTCAGTCCACCGGGGCCAGTCTCTCTAAGGACATGGAAGACTCATCAGCAAAATACCCACAAAGGAGAACTCTTGTCACTGAGTAAACACTAAAATAACTGCTACAGCATGAAGACTTTCCTGCCAAAACAAACAAACATGGTTTGGACAGCGCTCTCTTCATGATGGAGGAGAGACCGTGAACCAAAGGGTCCAAGAACTGACCTCCAGAGTGAAATACTTTTGCGGTGTTAGAGGGCTCCTCTGGGATGGCCTCAACTTGATGCTGACCTTGAGAGTGATGTCGAGGGGAGACCCAAGACGGGCAGCACAGAGGCCTAGACTTAAAAAAAAAAAAAAAAAGTGGGCGGGAGGGAGACTCCAGCCAAAGCGACCTGAGAGACAGACCAGACGCACACTGGTGCTGAAGGAAGTCCTTTTTATTTTCGTGCGTCTGTCTCCCTGCAGCCAGACCCACACTCACAGCAAGCCGTCTGGTCAACGAACATCACACCCACCCGCCGACAACAGGCAGATCCCCGTGTCCAGGTCCACCGTCACCTCAGATGGAAACGCCGAGGCTAGGAAGACCACCCGATGATGAAGACACGCTGCTCTGCACCTCGTGGATGGGAACTGCACTCTGCTCACAGCTTAGGGGCAACTCCTGTCTCCTTATCCTGAACTACGTATGTATATGTATTATATTATACGTATACACGGGCTTCCCTGGCGGCTCAGACGGCAAAGAATCTGCCTGCAATGCAGGAGACCCATGTTCAGCCCCGGGGTTGGGAGATTCCCCCAAAGAAGGAAATGACAACCTGCTCCAGTATTCTTATTCTTGTCTGGAGAATCCCACGGACAGAGGAGCCTGGTAGGCAACAGTCCATGGTGTCACAAAGAGTCAGACATGACTGAGTGACTAACAATTCAACTTTCTCACACACCCACACACACGCACACACACATATATATAATCATTCCTGCAAAGCTTCAAGATAGGGAAGGGAAATTCAGCCGTGAAATGCTTTACATGACATAAAAGTCCCCACCCCCAGTCCTTATCCCAGCCCCTCAGTACAAAGCAAGTTTTATTAACACAAGGCAAGTGCTCAATTTAAAGAAAACTGTGGGCATTAAAGCAGGTTGTTTTATGTCTCTGACATGAATACTCCGGGTGCATGAACTATTGAGGCCTGGGTTTAAGTGTGATTAATGCCTCATACTTGGAAAGCATCCAAACTTATTAAATCTGATGGAGTAAAACAGCGTAACTTTCTCATATTATTTCCAAGAGATACGATTAGGCCGAATCGCACCAGTGAATGAAACCAGAAGTAAGCCATGGGGCGGGGCCGAGGAACTCAGTTGTGTTTACAAAGAATTAAGAGGAGCCGAGCATTTCAGCAAGCACAGGCAGAGTTCAATCACCTCACCCAAGGAGAACAGCGAAGCCTGAAACCCACGCCAGCGGCACCTCCCTGTGTCGCCTGTGACCTCCCCACACACCACCGAGCGTGGCACCCTGCTGGAGTCAAAGGAAAGGCCATTTGGCCCCTGATCCTCCCTCCCAGCCCACAGTGGATGTGTCAGTCACAGACACAACATATGACACACACACACCACACACAGACATGTCATGTCACACACATCATGACACGCACACATCACACACAGACGTGTCATATCACACACATCATGACACGCACACATCACACACAGACGTGTCATATCACACACATCATGACATGCACACATCGCACACAGACATTCATATCACACACATCACACACGTGTCATATCGCACACGTGTCATGTCACACACATCACACACGTGTCATATCACACAGACACACCCACACGTTATCTTGTACTCAGCCACGCCAGGGCTGAGTGATGTTTAACAGCATCCTTTAAACGACCCCCTCTCCACATGGAACGCAGGGCCTACACACCCTCTGCTTATAACAGTATGCTTACCACCCCAGACAAGCTTGTCCAAAACCAACTGCTCTCAGATTTACTGGTTCAGGAGTTATGCATAGTTTGGCCTTTCCAATCTGGGGTGCTCCGCAAAGGCAAGCAGCCCTAAGAACACATCAGATACTCACTCAATTCTTTCACTTGTTCTCTGAATGGAAATGAAACTCCATGAAAACAAACAGAAGAGAAGTACGGTCTGCAACATATGCCACCCCATGTCCAGCAGAGAGTGGCTCCAGCATGTCCCAGGCTCCCCAAGGGTCACACGAGAAGGTCAGCACAGGTGTGTCTGGCCCTCACCTCAGGGCAGAGAGACGCAGGAAAGGACAGCAGGCTGCCGGGCCCGGAGCAGACTCTGCGGTGACTCTAAACACTACACAGCCAGCCTCTTGGATACCTGGATTCGGGGTGATTATTTGAGAAGGAGAAACATACAGAAATGTCTGTAATATCAAAGCCCATCCGAGTCAATTACAAGTCTCAGGGCAGACCTGAGACATGGACGGGAATGCTACACCCCCAGCAGCATCTGAACTGATAAAAGAAGAACAAATTTTTAAAATCTGCCAAACAACAAAGCTTCAATTTATTATACATGCTCATCAATTTAACCCAGTAGAAAAAAAAAAAAAAAAAACCTTAAAAGCCTGAGGGTGACGCAGCGCCTTTAATACACAGACCCTGAGCATGCCACAGATCAAGGCCCCAGCCCCAGCCTGCTTTGTCTGCCAAAGATGAAAGCCGGGTGCAAACAGGTGAAGGCTCTGTTTGAATCATCACCTGCAATCAAGCAAAGGGAAACCAAGAGAAGAGGTAAGCTGAACTCGCTCGGGAAAGACGTCCCGGACGGAGCAGGTGGACGCTCGCCGCCCTGTCGGCTGGCTCTCTCCCCGCAAATCGCGGGCACTCAATGATTTCCTGCCTGGAAGGACACACACACACACATGCACACACACACACACCACACACACACACACCCCACACACACACACACACTCCACACCCACACACATACCACACATACACACACCCCACACACCCACACCCACATACACACCACACCCACACACACACCACACACACACACACACACCCCACACACACACACCCCACACACACACACACACCACACACACACACACACACATGCACACACACACACACACACACACCCCACACACACACACACACACACTTCACACCCACACACACACCACACACACACACACACCACACACACACACACACACACCACACACACACACACACTCCACACCCACACACACACCACACACACACACACACACACCCCACACACACACACACACTCCACACCCACACACACACCACACACACACACACACACACACACCCCCACACACACACACCACACACACACCCCCACACACACACACCACACACACACACACACACACACACACACACCACACACACACACACACACACACATGCACACACACACACCACACACACACACACCCCACACACACACACACACTCCACACCCACACACATACCACACACACACACACCCCACACACACACACACACACATACACACACACACACACACACCACACACACACACACACACCACACACACACACACACCCCACACACACACACACCACACACACACACACACACTCCACACCCACACACATACCACACACACACACACACACACCCACACCCACACACACCACACACACACCACACACACACACACACACACACACACACCCCACACACACACACACACACACACTTCACACCCACACACACACACACATGCACACACACACTCCACACCCCACACACACACCACACATACACCCCACACACACACCCCACACACCCACACCCACCCACACACACCCCCCACACCCACACCCACACCCACTCCACACCCACACACACACCACACACACACATACCCACCCACACACACACCCCCCACGCACACACACCCCAGCGTCTGCCCCTCTCTCATATTTCTCTACATGTATCTTTAAGTGCGTGCCCCTCTTTTGGAAACAACGTCCCAACAACACAGGTCTGCGCGGGGTCTCACGACATCTGAGCAAAAGGTCTTTGGACGCTATGATGAGCAATTCTGGGTTGTACGTTTGAAAGCTGCAGGACCTCCCTGGCGGTCCAGTGGTTAAGCCTCCACGCTTCCAATGCAGGGGGTACAGGCTCCATCCGTGGCTGGGGAGCTAGATCCAATATGCTGCGTGGCAGGCCAAAAAATTTTTAGAAATTAAGTAAAGTAGATACTATCTAGGTTGGTCACAACTTTCCTTCCTCGATAGTATATTAAAAAGCAGAGACATTACTTTGCCAACCAAGGTCCGTCTAGTCAAGGCTATGGTTTTTCCCGTGGTCATGTATGGATGTGAGAGTTGGACTGTGAAGAAAGCTGATTGCTGAAGAATTGATGCTTTTGAACTGTGGTGCTGGAGAAGACTCTCATTGAGAGTCCCTTGGACTGCAAGGAGATCCAATCAGTCCATTCTAAAGGAGGTCGATCCTGGATGTTCATTGGAAGGACTGATGCTAAAGCTGAAACTGCAATACTTTGGCCACCTCATGCGACGAGTTGATTCACTGGAAAAGACTCTGATGCTGGGAAAGGTTGGGGGCGGGAGGAGAAGGGGACGACAGAGAATGAGATGGCTGGATGGCATCACCGACTCGATGGACATGAGTTTGAGTGAACTCTGGGAGTTGGTGATGGACAGGGAGGCCTGGCGTGCTGTGATTCATGGGGTCGTGGAGAGTCGGACACGACTGAGCAACTGAACTGAACTGAAATAAAATAGATAAGCAATGAGGATCTACTGTGTGGCACAGAGAACTGTATATATAATAATAATAATAATAAAAGAAAGTTGCTAAGAGAGCAAATTTAAAAGTTCTCATCAGAAGAAAGAACAAGCCTGCAGCTGAAGGGGATGAGTGCTAACTTACTGAAAGGCGCGAGTGCTAGCTTCCTGTGCTGGTCATTCCCATCCACACACACCGAACCCCAAAGCCCGCTAGCCAAGCATAGAGGCCTCCACTTGACCTCCTTCTCCACCAGCACTCCAGTCACAACGATTCCTCCGTGTGTGCTCGGTCGTTCAGTCGTGTCCGACTCTTTGCGACCCCCTGGACTGTACCCGCGAGGCTCCTCTGTCCCTGAGATCCACCAGGCAAGAATCCTGGAGCGGGATTTCATGCCCTCTTCCAGGCGATTTTCCCACCCCGGGATCCAACCTGGGTCTCCTGCATTGCAGGAGGATTCTTTACCACCTGAGCCATTACCATTAGAGAAGTAAACTAGAGCATGTTGACCCAAAGCCTCCAGGCTGAACCGTCTTCCCATTAACAGTATTTCCGCAATGAAGCTCTCTTCATTCCAAAAGAGCACGGTGATTTTCAAGAAAAGGCGCCGCAGCACCAGCTCACAGGACTGTTTGTCCAGTTCAGCTTCTTTCAGAAAAGCTGCACCGTCTGAAAGCGCCCAGTGTCCCCTCCGTGGATGAGCGTCATCTGCGGTGACTCACAGGCCGTGCTGGAGACGGAGGAGCTCAGAGCAGGCAGGCGCCCTCTTCCTGCCATCACACGTGGTCAGGGCGTGCTGGACCGACCTGCTCCCTGCTCCAAACACCCAACTCTGAAAAGGGGCCTGACCCTCAGTAATGCAGGCTCCCCACCTGGGTGCTGCCCACAGAGCATCCCAATGAGAGTCTCAGATCCACTCGGACTTCAGAAAGAAACACCAGCTGGATGAAAATGAACAAACATGAAGTCCATAAGGGTGGCCCCTCACACGACAGAAAGCTCAAAGAGCATCACCTTTCCCTAAAGGTCCTCTAGGAAGGAGACGGAACGGATGTAACCCCTCTGTGCGTCAGAACCATTCGGAAGCCTCTAGAACCATGGGTATGGCAACCCACTCCGGTGTTCTTGCCTGGAGAATCCCGGGGACGGGGGAGCCTGATGGGCTGCCGTCTATGGGGTCACACAGAGTCGGACACGACTGAAGTGACTTAGCAGCAGCAGCAGAATCATGGGTACGTTCTGTCTGCCTTCGTTTCTGTAAATCGATCACAAACCCACGTGCACTTGCTCCCTGTCTTTTGGCAGCTAATGGTGATGACAACGCATGAGGCCAACGGAAAGAGCGACTGCTCCTTGGCCCCTAGACAGCATCTTCTCCAAGGCGATAATTTATTCTTAATCTCAGAATTAAGGAAGAGAGTGGGGAATCGTGTCCTTTGGATAAACCTGGGCCTTGAGTTGGTCCGCAGGCCCACGCTCCCCACGTCAGAGTCAAACCCTCTGTAAACAGTGACATCTCAGCATCTCCCCAGAGCCCTCCACCTGCTTCCTCTCTGTTATTGCTGGCCCCTGGTTTATGCTCCGTGACAGGCACCCAACTGTGAGATCCCTAAGCAACAGGGACCCTTCCCAAGTCAAAGCCAATGGGCCCAGTAAACAGAACCGGATCTTCCTGCTGGACCTGCATCTATGGTTCAGATCCCGCTCACGGGCTCCCAACCTTCTGAGCTAAATGAGCAAGCGATCCAGAGAAATGGCACTTCCAGAACCTTGTTCTTTTGTGAAAGAAATGAACGTGCAGACAGCAGCGTGTTGAACAAAATATGCTTTCTTTTTTCAAACAGGCAACAACATATCTAAAATAACACAGCCTTGGGGCATGGGGATGGGCTGGGATGAGCGGAGGCAAACCACGACATATAGAAGGGAGAAACAGCACGGTCCTGCTGTGCAGCACAGGGACCCACTCCCCGTCCTGGGACGAACCGCAGCGGAGAGAATGTGAACGAAAGAACGTGTCTGTATGTGTACAGCTGAGCCACTGTGCTGGACGGCAGAAACTAACTCACTGTAAATCAAGTGCACTTCCAGTTTAAAGATAAACACACACTCTGAATTTTAAAAAATAAGCAAATAGCACAGCCTTTCCCCTCAGACACCGTCCCATGAGCCGTGGCCCCCCACGCCAGCAGAGACAAGCAGAGGGCACCCCCGTGTTCTCAGCTATGGTGTTAAAAGAAGAAAAGACAAGAATGAAGTGAAGTCCAACCGGACGGGTTTTCTGGGTGAGACTTGGGGCTCACAGCACAGAGGTGCCAGTTTGGGGTCGTGCAGATAAGAAAGAGGTGCTCCACTGCCAACAGGAACCTGCAGACGTGGTCAGCTCGTCTGCTCCAAAGGTGGGAGCAGGGGACGAGGGTGCCTCCCGGAGGACACAGTCACCCAGCCTGCCCGCAGGGGCTGAGCCGCACAGGATGGAGTCCAACAGAGCTCCTCCCAGAGCGGAGAACACATACGGCTGCTCTGGACCGTGGAGGATGGATTTTGGCCTTCCCATCAGCAGAAACGCCTGAGCAAAGGTGGACCTGAGCTGGGACCAGGCGCCCCTCCCTTCAGGGCCTTGCCAACCTGGAGATTCTAGGAAGCTGACGGAGTTTACAGGGGCTCCGCGTGGCTGTCACTTTGCCAGGATTTCAGAAAGTGGGCGGTCAGGGCCCAGTGTCTCTCTCCACCACTGGCTAACTTTAACCCCAAGGGGCTAGTAATCTCTCTGGCCTCTATCGCCCAGGGCGACACCGACACTTCATGTCACAACACTAGCCACATCCTTCTTTCAAAAATCCACTACTATCCTGAATTTCTCCCGTTGCCCACACTGCCTTGAACCTTTCTGAAACAATGGATTTTCGCTACAGGTATTTTTACAAACGCAGTCACCAACCCCCAAGAAAGCGAGGCTCTGGCTGTGCCCACAAAGCCCCCAGTCTCCATGAGCACTAGAGACAGTCACGACCGCCTGTCACACCCCCAGCACCTCTGGGGACCCCCCTCCTAGTCGGGGAGGGAGCAGAGAGCAAGGTCCCAAGACCCCACCCTCCCTGGCACAGCTACTGAAGCATCACTGGCGCAAAGACACTTCCCACATCAAGTCGAGCTGGGTCAGAGTTTTTCTCAGAAATCTGAGCCGAGCGATACGGAGGCAATCAGGCAGTGCGTGCAGGGCACAGGGGCTGGGGTGCCATGCGGTGGCCAGACCCGACCCTGCGTAAGTCGAGGAAGCCAGCGCGTGACGTGAGAGGGATGCAACCAGGCCTGAGCAGCAGCACCGGTTTGTTCAGTCGCTAAGTCGTGTCTGACTCTGTGACCCTGTGGACGTGAGCCCACCAGGCTCCTCTGTCCACGGGATTCCCAGGCAAGGAGACTGGAGAAGGTTGCCATTTCCTTCTCCAGGGGATCCTCCCAACCCCAGGGATTGAACCTGAGTCTCTTGCATCTCCAGGAAGGGGATTCCTTACCCCTGAGCCACACTGGGAAGGATTATCTGTCTGCACTCCCAGCTGGCCTGAGACCCCACTGACCATCACGTCCCATCTTTGGCTTCTCCAGCTCTGAACATAAACATCTCTCCCATTTTAACTAAACCTAGCTTGAATGGGCTTCTGGCCATTGCAGTGAAAAGAGCTCTGACTGTAAGAAGACCAGGCTGGCCCGTGTGCTCCGGGCGGAGTGGAGGGGAGGGTCCCGGAAGCAGGGGGACAGGTCGTAAGACCTCGGCAGCCGCTGAGACGGACAATCGTCCTGCTGCACCTGCTCCCCCGACCTGGGCCGCTGATCACAGTCGCCCCCAGGGAGGGTGAGGAGGTATGAAAGGAACAAAACCCCGTTCTGCCACCAGGGGTGCAGTTCGTGATCATTTCCAGGAAGAATTCGGAATTTAAAAACGAATCCTGGAAATGCACCTCCATAACCCTGGGGAAGCAGTTCCCAAGGGTGGACTTGCAGGCATCAGAGCGCCCGGGGATGGAAGATAATTTCACGCAGGTGAGCCTTTCAAGCCCTCCCCCCGGTGACGCAGACACCGCCAGGGAAGCGGGGTGCGGCTGCCCCACAGCAGGACGGTAATGCCCGTCATCCAGGGCAGGAAGTGAGCCTGAGAAGACGGCGTGTTGAACATGGCCAAGAGGGTTTCCTTAAATCTCCAGCTTTGATCACAAATGTAACAAAAACGTCTGAGGCTGAAGCAGCCTGTCCTGTGCCCATACATCAAAGACGCTATTAGTACCAGAATCTAGAAGTTTGTTCACATAAACATTCCCAACCAGACTGCTGGGATCACTACAGAGTACGAGGCCTTTAGACAGTCCCGGTCCGGTCTGTGGCACGACGAGGAGCCTGCTGGGCTGAGATCAGCGTGACCCACCGGCGGTCACGTGGCTGGTGGTCACTTCCTCCCCGACACACCGCCGCACAGACTCACCCACCTGCACACAGTGTGTGTCATCGTGCACCCCCCCCCCCGAAACAGCTCACTTTTCTGCGGCTCGGCGGTATCGGACAGTTTCCTGCTCCAGCTCAGAAGCTCCAGTGTGGCCAACCACATGCTTCCCTGTCCACTGTCTACACAGCTACATCCAGAGACTTAGAAGACAACGCATGTCCAGTCTCCCCTCTTCCGTCTCAAGAATAAGCAAGCCCTCAGGGGGGAAGCAGAGGGCAGTGCCCAGGGGCTCACCATACACTGCGAGGTGCCAGCTCTCCGCACCGGGCAGCAAGGTGTGCACCTGCCCGGGAAAGCACAGGACAAGCTCCGCTGTGGTCAGCGTCCACCAGGAATAAAAGCGGCTGGGCCTCAGATGTAGTATCCAGAAAACCTAGGCATGGCTGAAGAGGCACACCGCGCTGGCTCTCCTGTCTGCCTGAAACTCTGCACGGCTCTCCACTGACCCGCGAACTGACCCCTTCCCTCCACAGCTCCCATTACTGCTCCCCTGGAGGCACTTTTCCCTTCCAGCAACGCAGCTACAAGTTTCGCTGAGTTCCGACACATGTCCCGTGAGCTCAGCCACCGACACCTCCCTCGCACCTGTCCTCTGCTCTGCGCTGCCCTCCGGCCCACACTGCCCGCTTCCAGCACTGGGCGCTGAAAACAACCCAGGCTGGGTGACAATTTGAGGGCTGTTCACTGGGAGAAAACCCGCCTGCAGCAGGTAAGGGGGTGAGTCTGGGGCCTTCCCACCCGGGGGCACTCCCACCCTCCCCCTGAGCAGGTGGGGAGGAGCTGCAGCTTCGTGACCAGAGGGATGGACTTGCTCTAGGTGCTGGCAAAGCAGCTAGACAAACAAGGGTCACAGGTGGGCCAGGGGGGCCTTGAGATGCACAAACTGATCACCAAACTACATGTGTAAGGGGAGACTCTGGGGGGCGGGATGGAGCGGGAGTTTAGGCTTGGCAGATGTAAACTTTTATAGAGAGAATGGGTAAACAAGAAGCAAAAAGCAAAGGAGAAAAGGAAAGATAGAAGCATCTGAATGCAGAGTTCCAAAGAATAGCAAGGAGAGATAAGAAAGCCTTCCTCAGCGATCAGTGCAAAGAAATAGAGGAAAACAACAGAATAGGAAAAACAAGAGATCTTTTCAAGAAAATTAGAGATTCCAAGGGAAAATTTCATGCAAAGATGGGCTTGATAAAGGACAGAAATGGTATGGACCTAATAGAAACAGAAGATATTAAGAAGAGGTGGCAAGAATACACAGATGAACTGTACAAAAAAGATCTTCATGACCAAGATAATCACGATGGTGTGATCACTCACCTAGAGCCAGACATCTAGAAATGTGAAGTCAAGTGGGCCTTAGAGAGCATCACTACGAACAAAGCTAGTGGAGGTGATGGAATTCCAATTGAGTTATTTCAAATCCTGAGAAATGATGCTGTGAAAGTGCTGCACTCAATATGCCAGCAAATTTGGAAAACTCAGCAGTGGCCACAGGACTGGAAAAGGTCAGTCTTCATTCCAATCCCAAAGAAAGGCAATGACAAAGAATGCTCAAACGACCGCACAATTGCACTCATCTCACACGCTAGTAAAGTCATGCTCAAAATTCTCCAAGCCAGGCTTCAGCAATATGTGAACTGTGAACTTCCAGATGTTCAAGCAGGTTTTAGAAAAGGCAGAGGCACCAGAGATCAAATTGCCAACATCCGCTGGATCATGGAGAAAGCAAGAGAGTTCCAGAAAAACATCTATTCCTGCTTCATTGACTATGCCAAAGCCTTTGACTGTGTGGATCACAATAAACTGTGGGAAATTCTGAAAGACATGGGAATACCAGATCACCTGACCTGACTCTTGAGAAACCTGTATGCAGGTCAGGAAGCAACAGTTAGAACTGGACATGGAACAACAGACTGGTTCCAAATAGGAAAAGGAGTACGTCAAGGCTGTATATTGTCACCTTGCTTATTTAACTTATATGCAGAGTACATCATGAGGAACGCTGGGCTGGAAGAAGCACAAGCTGGAATCAAGATTGCTGGGAGAAATATCAATAACCTCAGATATGCAGATGACCCTTATGGCAGAAAGTGAAGAGGAACTCAAAAGCCTCTTGATGAAAGTGAAAGAGGAGAGTAAAAGTTTGGCTTGAAGCTCAACATTCAGAAAACAAAGATCATGGCATCTGGTCCCATCACTTCATGGGAAATAGATGGGGAAACAGTGGAAACAGTGTCAGACTTTATTTTTTTGGGCTCCAAAATCACTGCGGATGCTGACTGCAGCCATGAAATTAAAAGACGCTTACTCCTTGGAAGGAAAGTTATGACCAACCTAGATAGCATATTAAAAAGCAGAGACATTACTTTGCCAACAAAGGTCCGTCTAGTCAAGGCTATGGTTTTTCCCGTGGTCATGTATGGATGTGAGAGTTGGACTGTGAAGAAAGCTGATTGCTGAAGAATTGATGCTTTTGAACTGTGGTGCTGGAGAAGACTATTGAGAGTCCCTTGGACTGCAAGGAGATCCAACCAGTCCATTCTAAAGGAGATCAGTCCTGGGTGTTCATTGGAAGGACTGATGCTAAAGCTGAAACTCCAATACTTTGGCCACCTCATGCGATGAGTTGACTCACTGGAAAAGGCTCTGATGCTGGGAGGGATTGGGGGCAGGAGGAGAAGGGGATGACAGAGAATGAGATGGCTGGATGGCACCACCAACTCGATGGACATGAGTTTGAGTGAACTCCGGGAGTTGGTGATGGACAGGGAGGCCTGGCGTGCTGTGATTCATGGGGTTGCAAAGAGTCGGACACGACTGAGCGACTGAACTGAACTGAACTGTAGCACAGGGAACCACATTCACTATCTTATTATAAACCATCAGTTCAGTTCAGTCGCTCAGTAGGGTCCAACTCTTAGGGACCCTATGAACCGCAGCACACCAGGCCTCCCTGTCCATCACCAACTCCCGAAGTTTACTCAAACTCATGTCCGTCGAGTCGGTGATGCCATCCAACCATCTCATCCTCTGTCGTCCCCTTCTCCTCCTGCCCCCAATCCCTTCCAGCATCAGGGTCTTTTCCAGTGAGTCAACTCTTTGCATCACATGGCCAAAGTATTGGAGTTTCAGCTTCAGCATCAGCTGAAACCATTATAAACCACAGTGGAAAGAAATATTGAAAAAGAATATATAAATATATGTATAACTGAATCACTTTGCTGTACAACCAAAATTAACAACATAAATTAACTATACTTCAATGAAAATGAAAAAAAATAAAGTCTGTCCTCCTTCCACAGAGCTTTGGGAAATAAATAAAAATAATAAATTAAATTAAATAAGCTACCTGTGCAGGTAGCAGGTCCCAGAGAGGTCTGTAAAAGTCACAAGCATGGAATATTTGTGAGTTGCTATGCCTTTGAACGCAGTCTGCACTCAGCCCAAGTGGCAGAAAGGAATCCTCAGTGTCCTGAATGTCAGAAAATAACCTCCACTCAGATCGTCAGCTGACTGCTAAGCTACACAGGCACAGGGAGCCCTCTAGGGCCAGGCAAAGAAGAACAAAAACATGACTTGATATGTTCAAGGCTGTGCATTACAAGGAGACATTTTACACCACGAGTCCAGGCAGGTTACTTGCCGACACTCTCAGAGGAACAAACCAGGATTACAGGATATGCAGAAAAATAGAAAGTGCATGCATGACCCATACTCAAGAGAGAAAAAGAGCCATCAATAGAAAGTGATGTCAAGTGGACCAGAAGCTGAATTTAACAAAGATCTGCTGCTGCTGCTGCTGAGTCACTTCAGTCGTGTCCGACTCTGTGTGACCCCTTAGACGGAAGCCCACCAGGCTCCCCCATCCCTGGGATTCTCCAGGCAAGAACACTGGAGTGGGTTGCCATTTCCTTCTCCAATGTGTGAAAGTGAAAAGTGAAAGTGAAGTCGCTCAGTCGTGTCCGACCATTAGCGATCCCACGGACTGCAACCTACCAGGCTCCTCCATCCATGGGATTTTCTAGGCAAGAGTACTGGAGTGGCTTGCCATTGCCTTCTCTGAAAGATCTTCTAAAAAGTATAAATATATTCAAAGAATTAAAGGGAAATGGGTTCAAAAAACTAAAGGAAAATATGCTAAACATCAGTGAGTAGAGAAGGAACGGGGGGAAGTTGAAAACTATAAGACAGAGCCAAACAGAAATGCTAGAGTTGAAAATTACAGGAACGAAAATTAAAATTTCACCAAATGGATTCAACAGCAGATATGAGGGGGCAGAAGAAAACATTCAATAAACTTGAGGACAGATCAACAGAGATCAGTCCATCCAAAGAATGGAGAGGAAAAAAGGCCTAAGAAAAAGAAATGAATAATACATGTCTGTGGAAGAATGTTATGTGGACCAACATATATGCAATTGGAGTCCCAGAAGTAGAGACAGGAAATGAAGTGAAATATTGTACAAAAACTTCCCAAATTTGGTGAAAACATTAACTTAGAGATCCAAGAAGTTCACCAAAGCCAAGTAGAATAAACAATAAAAAAAAACCATACCTAGGCATACAATAGTCAAGCTGCTGAAAGTCAAAGATAAAATTAAAATCTTAAAAGCAACAAAAGAAAAACAGCACATCACATGTAGAGGAGTGCAATTTAAAGCCAACTTCTCATCACAAACAATAGAGGCAAAAAGATACGGGAACGACATGCAAACAGAATAAAACTCTCAACTGAGAATTCTATTCCCAGTCAAACTATCTTTCATAAATGGTAGTGGAATCAAGATATTTCCAGATATACAAAATCAGCAAAATTTATTATCAAAACTTCACTACAAGTAATGATAAGGCAGTTCTTCAGCAGAAAAGAAAATGACACCAGATAGCAACTCAGAGTCCCGGGAAAGAATGAAGCACACCAGAAATAGTATGTGGATAAATATTCAAGAAACATTTCTTCCATCTGTTAATTTCTAAAGAATGTTTAAAGTAAACCATGCTGATGGGTGTTAGCAAAGAGACTGTGTGTGTAAGCTTATATGTATGTATACAATTCTATACGTTACACTGGGCTTCCCTGGTGGCTCAGCAGTAAAGACCCCACCTGCAATGAAGGAGGTGTGGATTCGATCCCTGGGTTGGGAAGATTCCATGGAGGAGGAAATGGCAACCCACTCCAGCATTCTTGCCTGGGAAACCCCATGAACAGAGGGCCCTTGTGGGTTATGGACCACAGGGTGGCGAAGAGCTGGACACAACTTAGTGACTGAGGATGCATGCTCATATCTTATACCAGTGCAAAGTACCTATACTTTTCCAAAAGAAAGTCATCGTTAATTTGAAATAGATTGTAATAGGTTTAAAATAACTATGAAACCTCTTGAGCAACCACAAGATAATAAAAACAGAAAGAAAAGCACACAAAGTAATATAGATAAGAAATCAATCAGGACATTAAAGTGCTCTATTTAAATATTTAACTCAAAAGAAGAACAGGAGAGCAAAACGGCAGACATGAACCCAACCATAACAATAATTACACTAAATATAAATACACTGATCAGTCCAACAAAAAAGCAAGGACATTCAGACTGGATCTAAAAGCAAAATCTAACTATATGCAGTCTACATGAGACACACTTTAAATTGAAAACTACAAAGATGGGCTTCCCTGATGGCTCAGATGGCAAGAATGTGCCTGCAATGTGGGAAACCAGGCTTGACCCCTGGGTCAGGAAGATTCCCTACAGAAGGGCATGGCTGCCCACTCCAGTATTCTAGCCTGGAGAATTCCATGGACAGAGGAGCCTGGCAGAGCACAGTCTATGAGATCACAGAGTCAGCATGACTGACTTTCGCAAAGATGGTAACAGTGAAAAAACATGCACACTTTCCCCATGAGAGAGCTGGAGGGACTGTGCTCGTATCAAAGAGTTTTAAAACCAAAGAATGCTGCCCCAGACAAAGAGGGACATTTCACAATGATGAGAGGGATGTTCAGTATCGCAGAAACACATGATGATTTCGGTATACTCGCACTTAATAAGACAGCCCCCAAACACATGAAGCGAACACTGAGAGTTCAGAAAAAAGAGACGGGCCACAGCGGAAGTTTACTGCTCTCTCTCCAAACTTCACAGATCAGGAGACAGGAAACCAGCAAGGACACGGAAGACTGAAACGGCACTGCCGGATGACCGAGGTCTGTAAAACACTCCCACCTGACAACAGCAAACATGCGCCTGCTTCAAACACTCGTGGAACATTCAGGGCAGACCGTACGCTGCACCATAAAGCAGGTCTCAACAAACTGTAAGAGACTGAAATCATAAAGAGTGACTACAGTGAAATGACATTTTAAATTGATAACAGAAGAACACTCTGGTAAATCCCCAAACATGTGGAAAGTATATAAGATACTTATAAATAACCAACAGGTTAAAGAAGAAATTGTGAGGAAATATATAGCTTAAAAAGAATGAAAATACAACACATCAAAGTTTGTAAAATGCAGGTAAGGTAGTGCTTAGAGGGAAATCCATCACTAAAAGTTTATATTAGAAAAGAAGGAAGTCTATAGTTAGTGACAGAATATTCCACTTTAAGAAGCTAGGGAGATAAGAATAAAATAAGAAGGAAAGAGATACTGAAATCACGCAGAAATCAGTGTAACGGAAAACAATCAAGTGATGAATAAAAACGAAACCAAGAAATGATTCTTTGAAACTGTCAATAAAATTTACATACCTTTAGCTAACATGGCCGGAGAAGGCAATGTCAAGCCAGTCCAGTACTCTTGCCTAGAAAATCCCATGGATGAAGGAGCCTGGTAGGCTGCAGTCCGTGGGGTCGCTAAGGGTCGGACACGACTGAGCGACTTCACTTTCACTTTTCACTTTCACACATTGGAGAAGGAAATGGCAACCCACTCCAGTGTTCTTGCCTGGAGAATCCCAGGGATGGGGGAGCCTGGTGGGCTTTCGTCTATGGGGTCACACAGAGTCGGACACGACTGAAGTGACTTAGCAGCAGCAGCAGCAGCTAACATGGCAGCTGGTGAACAAACACCAGGGTCATCTTGTCATCTGCTCCCCCTGCTAAAGCTCTCACAAGCTGGTTGTGAAAGAAGAAAGTGAAGTCGCTCAGTCGTGTCCGATTCTGCGACCCCACGGACTGTAGCCCGCCAGGCTCCTCTGTCCATGGGATTCTCCAGGCCAGAATACTGGAGTGGGTGCCATTTCCTCCTCCAGGGGATCTTTCCGACCCAGGGATCAAAACCAGGTCTCCCACATTGCAGACAGACTCCGTTATCGGCTGAGCCACATCTGTAGTTCGTTGTGGCTGACCTCCTAATGCCAAAGTTCAAGATCTTCACTCAGTACCATTCCCCTTGACCAGCACGACTCTGAAGGCCACTTTCATCCCTGAGCCACCTCCAGCCTCTTCAAAATCCCTTACTTCCACTCCCGGCCCACTTTCTCCTCCCAGCCCAGAGCTGGGACCGTCCAGCGTGCAGCCTCTCAGCCTGCCCGCCGATGAATTTTTGATCAAAGAACTTACTCATTCACGGCTTCACAGCACCCATCCTCCAGCCGCCCACCTCCTCCCGCTTCCTGGTTTCCATCACACCGGGCTCAGAACTGCTGAGCCTCCACAGGGCAGCCTGCTCCCAAGCCAGCTGCGTTAACTGCCTTCCCCACTTTTGCCAGCGGGCCACCCTCAGCTAAAACACACCCTTCTTGTGTATTTATCTGACCCCAGTGACGCAGCTGCAAAGGCACAGGAGGTCGATCTTACTCATTTTTTCCTGGGTCAACGTTGCGAAGATAGCTCTCCACCCACGGAACGCGAGCAGCCACTGTTTCTGGGTGAAAAGGCTTCAGCTGCCACCTGCGGCTCGCGGCCGTGCTGGCTCTCTTCGGCCTGCTGCCTCTGCTGCCCGAGCCCCGGCGCGGCCCTGCGGGGTGTCTCAGTGTAAATCACGGCCGCGGGCTAGCACGCACGTGCTGGCGGCTGGGCTTAGCAGCTTGGCTCTCCCGCAAACCATTAAGGCCACGCCAGCCTTCCCATCAGGCTTCCGAGCCTGGAAACGCAGGCTGTGTCCCCTCTCGGGGCTTTCTCCAGGTATCCCCGGCGTCCCGCCCCTCACTCGTCTCCTTTCCCGGGCCATCCGTCTGCCGGCTCGCTTACCCTCCAAACCATTCCCAGCCGGCAAGGTCCAGATCAATACAAGGTCCAGATCCATTAGAAAGCTCTCCCATCCTCTCAAAGTCCAGACATTTATTGTCTCTACTATTCTCACACACGATATTTCAGACGCAAGATTTTTCTACTTCTGTGTGTGCGCGTGTGCTCAGTCATGTCCGACTCTTTGCAACCCCGTGGGCTGCACCCCACCCGGCTCCTCTGCCCACGGGATTTCCCAGGCAAGAATAGAGGAGTGGGTTGCCATTTCCTTCTCCAAGGGATCTTCCCGACCCAGGGATCGAACCTGCGTCTCCTGCATTGGCAGGTGGATTCTTTCCGGCTAACCCACCAGGGAAGCCCCTGGCACACAGCACGTGCTCAGTAAATGCCTGCTAATAACATGGTTATTATCACCTGTGCTCCCATTAACAGCAGCTGCTGAGTCTCCCCTTTGCAGGCTCCCTTGTTCCCACCCAGCCCTTTGCTGCCCCCGCCGAGTTCCGTGTCACCACCCTCTGGCATTGTCACCGCCCTGGCACTCTCACAAGCAGCTGTCTGAAACAGATGCTTCCTGAGGACAATTCCTGGAAAGACTCGTACCCAGACCAGGAACACCAAGATGAGCAGAACCCTCAGATAAACATTTTAACAAATCTCCTTTCTCAGCATCGATGTACTAAGCATAACACTAGCCCATTCCGATCAGAACAACCAAACTGAACCCCTGCTTTTGTCTGTCATTTAATTTTTATCACTAACACATCTTGTACATAACTCTGTTCAACGCTGCCTTAGGGTAGACCACCAGATCCAACACTGACCTGACCAAGAGTCTCAGTTACACGAAGCTTTTTTGAAAACCATCCCTACTTGCCAGATTGCTTTTTCTTACAAACCCACGCCCACTGACAGGATCTTAAACGTCTGAAAGGCCCCTAAGTGTCCTCTCTGCCTGACAAAGTGTGAATCTTTGTGAAAGGAAGGCGGTCATTTACGTGAAAGGGAAGTGACGTGTCCACTTCATAAATCAAGACTGCTACTTCTCCCCAGGGGAGGTGTCAAAAGCTCAGATGGTCTAATCCTTTCTGAAGTGTGGCACACTGCAAGAGAGCTGTAACCTTCACGTAGGCAACAGTCATTTTCCCTCCAGCATCCTGCTCCCTCTTCTCTGTTCACCCTGCTCCTCTGACACCTGGGGGAGCATTGAGACAGGAGGGCTGGCCCCCTTCCCCAGCCAGTCCCGGCAGAGCTCCCTGCTGGCCGGCCAGAGAGAGGTCTTTCCAAGGGGTCTGCATGTGGAGAAGGTACCAGCTGTGGCCCAGCCCTGCATCTTACCGCTGAGGCGGGCCCTATACAGGGACCACTCTATGGCTCCTCTGCTCAGACCCTCTGCGCCCCTGGGCCTCTGTCCCTTCCAAGTCTGCTTTTCAACCTTCAGTCAAACTTAGGAACCCCACATCTTTCCAGTAAATCCTCCTTTCTTATCTTGAATAGTCATAACTTCTACCATTGTCAACTACGAACCCTGCCTAATACAGTGGATGAAGGCTGAGTACCCACCGGCACCAGTGACCCAACGTTTGCTCACTCCCCGGGCCACGATGTCCCTCCCCACGAGGGCAGTGTGACTTGTTACATGTATGGCATGCGTGTGACCAAACCCCACCCCCCAGGTGGCTAAAAGGTGGAAATGACCCAAATGTTCCCCAACCGACGAATGTACAAAATGTGGGGCGTCCACACGATGGAACATTACTCAGTCATGGAAAAGACTAAAGTACCAACATGTGCTACAAGGATGAATCTTAAAAAACCGACCTGAAAACTACCTGAAAGAAGCCAGTCACAAAGCCCAAATGTTGCATGGTTCCATTTATGCGAAATACAAATAGGTACATCCATACACACAGAAAGCAGGCTGGCAACTGCTGGGAGACAGGGGGACAGGGAAAGACTCCTTAATGGATACAGAGTTTTCTTCTGCAGTGATGAGAATATTCTGGAACTGGAGGTGGTAGTCGTACCACCACATGCATATACTAAATGTCACTGAATTGTATACTTTATTTTTTCAATTGTGCACTTTTTTTCATTTTAAAATAAATGCTTTTATAGACATTAAAAACATAACAAAAACTAGCCATATCATGCCACATCTTGTCATCCTAAGTACATCCATAAAACAAAAAATGTGATAGATTATGAAAAGAATTCAAGGAAATTACAAGAATGACATGAAAGTGGTATCAAAATATCAAATTTGACCTCTAATAAAAACAAAAGATCATTTGCACAGTTTTTCTAAGAACTTGACATTTGTACTGCTCATTGTTAACTGTCTAGCAATATAACTTGTTTTGCATTAATCTTGAATATTGCAACTATGCTGAGCATGTTAATGAGTTCTAACACACTTTTGTCTATTACTTTTGTTTTTCTATATAGAAGACATTTTCTTTTGAGAATAGAGATGTTTGCACTTTTTCCTATTCTATCTATACATCTTTTTATTTTTCTTGTCTAATTACTCTAGGTAGAACTTTCAGTAAAATACTGAAGTGGCAAATGCCAACATCTTTCACTTGTTTCTGGTATTTAGAGGGACACAGCTAGCCTTTTATTTATTTTTTTTTTGGAGGCTAATTATTTTACAATATTATATTGGTTGGTTTTGCCATACATTGACATGAATCCGCCCCAGGTGTACATGAGTTCCCCCTCCTGAACCCCCCTCCCACCTCCCTCCTCTCCTTATCCTCCCTCTGGGTCATCCCCGCACACCAGCCCCGAGCATCCTGTAACATGCATCGACCCTGCACTGGCGATTCGTTTCACATATGGTAATATACATGTTTCAATGCCATTCTCCCAAACCATCCCACCCTCACCCTCTCCCAGAGTCCCAAAGACTGGTCTATACATCTGTGTCTCTTTTGCTGTCTCGTACACAGGGTTATCATTTCCATCTTTCTAAATTCCATATATATGTGTTAGTATACTGTATTGGTGTTTTTCTTTCTGTCTTACTTCACTATGTATAATAGGCTCCAGTTTCATCCACCTCATTAGAACTGGTTCAAATGCATTCTTTTTAATGGCTGAGTAATACTCCATTGTGTATATGTACCACAGCTTTCTTATCCATTCATCTGCAGATGGACATCTAGGTTGCTTCCATGTCCTGGCTATTATAAACAGTGCTGCGATGAACATTGGAGTACACGTGTCTCTTTCAATTCTGGTTTCCTAGGTGTGCATGCCCAGGAGTGCGATTGCTGGATCATATGGCAGTTCTATTTCCAGTTAAAACGGGTGCTTCTATGTCATGTGAATTTCACCTAAAAAAAGGAAATACAAGAAGCAATCTAAGTGTTCATCAACAGAGGAATGGATAAAGTAGATGTAATACGCCCGCAGACACGCACATGGAGGAATATTCCTCAGTCATAACAGAAGAATAAAATGTTGTCACATGCAACAACACGGATGGGCTTGGAAGGTGTCATTCTGAGTAAAACAAGTCAAAGAGAGAAAGATCAATACTGTACATCATCACTTATATGTGGACTTTTTGAAATAAGACGAGTGACTCTCGCAAAACAGAAATTGAGTCCCAGATACGGTGAACAAACTAGGGAGAAGGTAGGAGAGGGAAGCGGGGAGGGACTGGAGGGGGCAGGGGACTGAGAAGCACCAACCACCACGCACAGAATAAACACGCGGCAAGGAGCGACTGCACAGCACAGGCACATGTCGGCGGTATTTATGATAGCTTTGTTTCTTGTTTATTTACGTTTGGTCACACTGGGCTTTCTCTAGTTGCGCAAGAGGGGACTACTCTTCCTTTTGATGCTCCGATGCTCCCACTTCACACTGCGGTGGCTTCTCTCGTCACCGAGCACAGGCTTCAGGGCAGGCAGGCTTCAGTAACTGCAGCTCAGGGGCCCTCGAGCACGGCTCAGTAGCTACGGTGCTTGGGCTCAGTTGCTCTGCAGCATGTGGAATCTTCCTGGACCAGGGATTGAACCCGTGTCCCCTGCATTGGCAGGCAGATTCTTATGCACTGCACCACCATATAAGTCCCATAGTAACTTTAAATGTAATATAATCTCTAAAAATTCTGATTCGCTGTCATACAGCTGAAACTAAATAGTATTGTAAATCAACTATATCTCAATTAATCAATTAATTCAATTAAATAAAGGCTTAGAGCAGAAGGAAGGAAGGAAAGGAGTTAGGAAGGGCGGGAAGGACAGGGAGAGAGCAGAAGAAAAAGAGGAAAGAAATACAGCCCAGGGAAGCGACGTTCCCGTCTCGCGGACGAGGAGAGGAAGACAGGAGCAGGGCTGTGTGGGGCCGGGCCCAGGGGCTCCTCCTGTCCACTCACTGACGGCCTCCCAGGCCCTCAGTCTGAAGAGGTCAGGTGAGAGGAGGGACAGGCGGACTTCCCACAGCGAAGAGTGTGTGTGTGCACGTGTGTGAGAGAGACAGAATCCATCCGGATCTAGAATCATTAACAGACAGCAGTTGGCCTCTACAGATGAGCTCAGAGAAAATCACCCTCAGTTTGGGGATGAGGTCCCAGGTGGCTCAGACGGTCAAGAATCTGCCTGCAGTGCAGGAGACACAGGTTCAGTCCCTCCATCGGGAGGATGGCCTGGAGAAGGGAATGGCTGCCCACTCCAGTGTTCCTGCCTGGAGGATTCCATGGACAGAGGAGCCTGATGGGCTACAGTCCATGGGGTTGCAAAGACCTGGACACGACTGAGTGATTAACGCTAACACTTGTTAAATACCCAACTACCGATGAATGATAAAAAAGTCTCCATGTCTCCTATGTGCACTAACTTCCACTGACACACAGCCCAGCATCACCACAAAGACGAGTCAGGATCCTCCCGCGTTTCTCTTATTCAGCTTCTATCAAGGTTTGCCTCCTTTCTGCTTCTTCCCCTTCTCACCTGTGCCTTCAATTACTAGAAATGTATTCCATATGTTAATGCTTTTTTAATCGTATGCCTTCATGGCCCTATTAGTTTTCCAGTGCTGAACAGTATTTTTACCCTCCTAATGCTATTAATTTAGTTATTTTCAATTTGATGATCTGTACTTGACAGTTTTTGACCTTCTGTTCAAAATTGAAGTCCTCATTACGTTCACCTTAAAAAAAAAAATCATAGCAGAGTTTTCTTGGCTTATTGGCCAAATGGCATCACTTAAAAAAAAAAAAAAAAAACAGAAGTCTGACACAAAGCTACAAGTACCAAATAGCTTATATTGGAGGAAAATACAAAGATATGACAGCTAATACAATAAAACTCATTCTTTTCCATCCTATTTAAAAACAAAACATCAATCTAATAGCAGAAATATATCAGCAGTGTTTATTATCTGCCAAGTAATAGGGTTATAAATAAAAGTAATTCTGAGCGCTTGTAAAGAGTCTTGACACCAGTAAATCATTCCATTAGGAAGCAGCATTTCATTCCCTGTGCTGTTAACTGTCCACCCCTTCAAGACAGCTTGTCAGGAAGAGGGGCCAAGACTATTCAAACAAAGCCTGTTGGATCCTTGCAGGAGGATCTCCTTACCTCCCCAGCCCAACACCCAACAATATGCCTTAACCTTTCAACAGCACCAACTTTCCAAGAGCTCAACAACCGTGAAGACCTTCTGAGTATTTTTTTAAATCTCAAGAAATAAAGGTGGAAAGTTCACTGACAAACCCATTACTTTAGGAGAAATTGTTAAATAAAAATTATTTCCAAGAGGAATAAATACTGCAAAGAGCAAGAAACTGTGAGTTAAGAGAAATTAATAAATATGCAAAGCATGTGTTGTAGTGAAGAAAACTACACCAAATCTCTCAAGAATCTATTAAACCCAGACAAGGTTTGAATAATGATGGCTACTTACTACAACTGTATTTGTGAACACGGAGCGGGCGGTGACGCCAGCAACAGAGGAAGGAAAAGGCTGGGCCTGAGCGCCGTGGGGCTATGGCCAGGTGGGAGCTGGTGAGCCAGTGGGTGGATGGATGGAAGGGTGGACGGATAGGCAGACGGACAGATGGATGGACAGACAGATGGAGGATGGATGGGCAGATGGATGGACGGATGGACAGATGGATGGATGGATGGACAGATGGACAGGCAGATGGATGGATGAATGGACGTATGGATGGGTGCATGGATGGACAGATGGATGGGTGAATGGACAGATCGATGGATGGATGGGCGGATGGACAGATGGATGGATGGACTGACAGATGGACAGGCAGATTGATGGAAGGATGGATGAATGGATGGATGGACAGACGGATAGGCAGATGGATGGATGGATGCACGGATGGACAGATAGATGGATGGATGGATGGAAGGATGGACAGATGGACAGGCAGATGGATGGAAGGATGGATGAATGGATGGATGGACAGACGGATAGGCAGATGGATGGATGGATGCATGGATGGACAGATGGATGGATGGATGGAAGGATGGACAGACAGGTGGATGAATGGATGGATGGATGGACTGATGGATCAATGAATGGATGGATGGATGGAATGATGGACAGATGGATGGATGAATGGACAGATGGATGGATGGATGATTGGACAGATGGATGGATGGATGGACAGATGGATGGATGGATGGGGCAGCGCTGTGAAGAGCAGCTTCACAGAGAAACGTGGCCCTTGCACTGAGACCCAGGTTGCACATCTCTTGGGTTTGTGAAGAAGCAGTGGGAGGGCAGCCCTGCAGAAGAAACACCAAGACAAAAGCCCAAGGGTGAAAACGGCTCAGCAAGCGCCCAGGAGAACAAGGAGAGAGGGCCCACCGTGAGCTTCAGAAACCAAAATTCCAGGTGAAAATCCAGCAGACTTCAGCTAAGTGGATCAGTTTGCAAGGGCTTCATCACCAAGTGCCACAAACTTTGTAACTCGAACAACACACTGATTGTCTGCAGGTCCTGGAGGCTGGGTGCCAGTGGCTTGGCCCCGCACTGAGGCTGAGGGGACCGTCTTCCTCAGGTCTCTCCCTGCCGGAAGGGGCGCATGCTTGTCATTACGTGGCGTCCGCCCTGCAGAGCTGCCTCTGTCTGTCCAGTTGTTTCCTTTTTGTAAGGACACCAGTCGCGTCGGATCGGGGTCACCCTGATGACACCCAGACTCTGGTTACATCTGCAATGACTCTATTTTCAACTAAGGTCATGGCGCAGGGACTTCAACATTTGAATTTGGGGAGCAGAAAATCTTACCAATGACAGTGAGCCATTTTCCAGCTTTCACAGACCCACATGCCCTCAGTCAGTTCAGTTCAGTCGCTCAGTCGTGTCTGACTCTCCGCGACCCCATGAATCACAGCACGCCAGGCCTCCCTGTCCATCACCAACTCCCGGAGTACACTCAAACTCATATCCACAGAGTCAGTGACGCCATCCAGCCATCACATTCTCCGTCATCCCCTTCTCCTCCCGCCCCAAACCTTTCCCAGCATCAGACTCTTTTCCAGTGAGTCAACTCTTCGCATGAGGTGGCCAAAGTATTGCAGTTTCAGCTTTAGCATCAGTCCTTCCAATGAACACCCAGGATTGATCTCCTTTAGAATGGACTGGTTGGATCTGCTGCCAGTTTAAGGGACTCTCAAGAGTCTTCTCCAACACCACAGTTCAAAAGCATCAATTCTTCAGCGATCAGCTTTCTTCACAGTCCAACTCTCACATCCATACATGACCACGGGAAAAACCATTGCCTTGACTAGACGGACCTTGGTTGGCAAAGTAATGTCTCTGCTTTTTAATATATTATCAAGGTTGGTCATAACTTTCCTTCCAAGGAGCAAGCGTCTTTTAATAGGGAAGACTCCTGCAGGAGTTTCACAGAGAGTTCTTCATCAAATGCTCCTTGGGTCATAACTCTTGTTTAAGTTTTGATGTTCTTT
Organism: Moschus berezovskii; assembly: GCF_049115385.1. Classification (NCBI taxonomy): domain Eukaryota; kingdom Metazoa; phylum Chordata; class Mammalia; order Artiodactyla; family Moschidae; genus Moschus; species Moschus berezovskii. Next base: position 127,563,738 of record NC_142462.1, read on the forward strand.
TTTGTTCATTTTTATTAAGGCTGAGATGTCACTGATTTCTTCTAAAGGAGAAGAGCAGAACTGAGTCACACAAACACCTCAATCAAACGCTATTTGGATGGCTTCCATTTTTATTAAAAGGAGGCAATACTCTGCTCTGCAAAGTTGCTACACGCGCATCTTTCTCTTTTTTGCTTATCTGTAACATGCCAAGTTTCTACAGAGACCGTGAACTGCCGCGTGCTTCGTCCTTTTTCCCTTTCGACCCCTCTACCCGCGCCCCTGCTCACCACCCCGCCTCCGGCAGCCACCAATATGTTCTCTGCATCCACAACCTTGTTTTTTTCATTTGGTTGTTTGGTTTTTTTTTAAGATTCCACATGTAAGAGAGACCATACAGTATTGTCTTCTCTGTCTGACTTATTTCATTTAGCATAACACCCTCGAGGTCCATCCACATTGTCGAAAAATGGCAAAATGTCCTTATTTTTAAGGCTGAATAACATTCCATTGTGTGTATGTGTGTTTACACATTTACTGTATGCATTTATCTATCAATGGACACTTAAGTTGCTTCCAATCTTAGCTATTGTAAATAATGCGACAGTGAACCCAGAGGTGCAGGTATTTGGGGCGGGGGCGGGGGGAGCAGAGCGGGGGGTGGTGGTTAGTGCTTTTGTTTTCTTCAGATAAATACCTAGAAGTGAAATCACTGAAAATATGGTAGCTCTATTTTTAATTTTTCAAGGAACCTCCATGCTGTTCTCCATGGTGATTGTATCAATTCACATTTCCAGCAACAGGGTAGAAGGGTCCTTACCAACATTCGTTACTCGTGGTCTTTTTAATGACTCCCATTTGGACAGGTGTGAGGTGGTATCTCAGTGTGGCTCTGATTTGCATTTCCCTGATGATCAGTGATATGGAGCATCTTTTCATGTTGGCCATCTGTACGTCATTCTTTGGAAAAAATGTCTATTTGGATCTTCTGAACATTTTTTAAGCAGATTGTGTGCTTTCTGCTGTTGAGTTGTATGAGTTCTTCATACATTTTGGGCATTAATCGTTTATCAGACAGATGATTTGCAAATATTTTTTCATTCAATAGACTGCCTCTATATTTTGTTGTTTGTTTTCTCTGTGTCCAGTTTTTCAGTTTGATGTAGCCTCATTTGCTTATTTTTGCTTGTGGTGCCTTTACTTTTGGTGACATATTCAAAACACCACCACAAGACCAATGTCAAGGAGCTTACCACCTATGTTTTCTTCTAGGACTTTTACAGTTCCAGGTCTTACAGTCAAGACTTTAAAGCATTTTGAGTTCATCTTTATGTAAAGTGTAAGACAGTGGTCCAGTTTCATTCCTTTGGCTGTCAAGTTTGTCCAACACTATTTAATGGACAGACTATCCCTTCCCCCACTGTACATTCCTGACTTCTTAGTCCTAAATTAAGTGACCATATGAGTTCATTTCTGGGCTCCTTATTCTATTCCATTGATCTGTGCATCTGTCTTTATGCCAGTACCATACTGTTTTAATCACTATGGCTTTGTAACATTGTTTTAAATCAGGGAATGTGATGCCTCCTGCTTTGTTCTTCTTTCTTAAGACTGCTTTGGCTATTCAGACTCCTTCGTGGTTTCATACAAATTTTAGGGTCATCTATTCTATTTCTGTGAAGAATGCCACTGGAATTCTGATAGAGATTGTGCTGAATCTGTAGATACCCTTGAGAGGAGTGGATGTCATATCTGAGTCCACAATAAGCAGAACTAACATTTACAAAGTTCCATGTGCCAAACACGAGGTCAGACCTCTACCTGCCTGCCCGGGGAGCCTCTCAGGAACGCTATTTAAGGGCTCTTTATTCTCTCCATCTTCTATCCAGGCAGACGGTGCCCGGCCCACTCATCCACGCAGTGGCCGAATGAGGACTCTGTCCCCACAGCCAGACTGTCCAGCCTCTATGGCAACCTCACGCACAAAATGAAATTTGCTTTCAGAATCATGACCCAGACAAACCGCAAGACTCTTAGTCACACAGGAAGATTAAATCTCCCCCACTGGCTACTGATTCCTTTAGCAAAAATAACAACAGAGTTCATACATCTGACAAGGACTTTCATAACTGAGGAAGAAGAAAAACGGCCCAGTCAGTGCTTGAGTTCCCAGCAAATGGGGAAGGGGGGACACTCCGTGTTCTAGATAAACAAGGTTTTATGCCAATACTGGACTCCATGGTTAATTTTCCTTATTCAAGCTCCTCTCTCTTTACATTTTGTGAAAATGTGAATACTTTTCATCTCAAATAGGCTGTGGAGGCCCATGAAGTTTTCAAGATGATTAATTGAGTTTGTGAGCTAAATCTTAAGATTAAAAACTGCATCTCCAAACAAAGGAAGATATCAGTAACTAGATTTGTTGCTTTCTCTCCCTTGAAATTCTGACTTAAAAACAAAATAAGTGCTATTGTCAGTGTTACACACTGTTGCTCCCAATGGCATGTATCAGGCTTTACAAGTGGGTTTCCAACTTACAGGCAGCTTACTGGGGCTTTTGGCGTCCCAATTTCATCTCCTTCACAGAACATTCATGATTCCATTGATTTATCATGATATCTTCAAAACTCTATTTTATTAAACAAAGTTTTACTTAGAGGGCTGATAGTACACATACTTTTGCAAAATCCAAACAGTAGACTCAAGGGTGGTATAACTCCTCTTTCTAGAAACAGCCTAATCTGAGGTTACAGAGAAGAAGTAATACTGAGAAGGATATTGAAGCATGACAGAGTCAGAAAGAGAACTATCCTAGGTATGGAATAACATCAAGCTTGTGTTGTACCTAAAAATGAACTTATCAGAGGCACGTGCAGGATCATCTAGTACAACATTTTCTAAGAATTTTTCTGAAACATTAGGTTCACACAATGCTAAAGGACATCATAAAAAGTAAAAATGGCGGGGGGTGGGGGGGCGTGGTTGCCAAGCAAATCATTACAGGAAATTTTGAACTTAATTGAATTAAACAGTAATTTAGAGCATTTAAAGACACTGTGATTCTCCAAGCAGGAGATTAAATGTTCTTTGTTTCCCAAACTTATTTTACATGGGATTCCTCTTTGCTGGAGCATCTCACAGGCTTGATGCATTAAAGGACAGAGTTGGGAACCACTGAACAAATGGGTCCATCTACACAGAGATGGGATGGGGTACAGGTGGTGGCCCCAGGCCTGGAAGACAGGCCCCCTGCCCCCTCCATCTGGTCCTCCCAAACGGCGAGCCTTGCAGCCCCCACTGGGCCTCGTGCATGCTATCATTGTTTCTATGCAGAGACTGAACCTGTACACAGCCTCCTCCCAGTCAATCCACTGCCACGCTTACTGAGTCCTGGAGGCACCACAGCAACCACACTGATTCACAACACAAACTGCCACGGCTCACTGCGTGCTCACTGCGTCAGGAGGCACACTGAACATCTCTATGACAGAGACAAGATAACTACTCACAGTTTCCAAACGAGGAAACAGCCTGAAGGCTTCCCGAGGTCAGGAAGAAAGCAGAAGACTGGAGGTTCAAACACAACCCAAGCCCTTCATCACCACACACACACACACACACACATACACACATGCACACATATACACATGCACACACACAAATACATACACACATATACATACACACACATACGTATACACACACACATACAAATACACACACATATACACATGCACACACACAAATACATACACACATACATATACACACACATACAAATACATACACACACATATACACACATACAAATACACAAACACACATGTATACACACAAACCCAAACCCACACACGCATACATACACACACATACATACATACACACATACATACACACACATACATACATACACACACACATACATACACACACACACATACACACACACACGTACACACACGCGCGAGAGCCCGCCTCTCAGCTCCAGCACTCAGTCAGTGCTCATGACAGCAGGCGATGAGTGACGGAGAGTCAAGCGTCAGGGCGGGGTGTCAGAAACAAGAAAAAGGTGCCATCAAGGCGTGGGGGGCATTTGTCTTCAGTGCCCTGCAAGGCTGAGCTAATCATTTGAAAAAACTCTGACTTTCTCCTAATTCTTGTCTTTCTACCCAGCCAGGCTCCTCTTCCTCTGAATTTATACCAGAGGGAGGTATTCCCTCAAGACCACTGTCCCTTAATGCCTCTGATTTTGATCTAAGGTCAAATTCTTCAAGGAAATAAAGGATGCAAAATATTTCCCAGAAAAAAAAATGGCAACATAAGAAGCCAGCTGCTTTATGCCATATTTTATCTTGAAAAAGCCTCTGTTTTTCTTTTAAGTGGTAAATTAATCCAAACTACAAAATGGGCATTCATTCTTTACTTACTATTCAGAAATGAAGGAGGGTTTCCCAGTTTGTAAGCAATAATTACGATCTGTAACTATCAGATATTCCCAGCATTGTGGCAGGTTTTGCACTATGAAAGGGGCATACAACACCATCTCTAGCATATGGGGTGCTAACGACTTAGGTGCAGAGGTCAGAGACCCAGAGCATGTCAAAACCCAGAGCATGTCAAAGTACAGAACATGTCAAAGTACAGAACATGTCAAGACCAGAGCATGTCAAAGTGCAGAACTCAAGGTGCGCCAGATTTCACAAGGCAAACCTGTGCAGCAAAGGAGTTAGGCCACAGACCCTGGGGCTAAGCTGGAGAGATTACTGAGGGCTGGGGGAGCTGAGAGCACGAGCTTGAAGCATTCTATCCCAGGAGGCTCTAACGCCCCCAGAATCAGGGGGCTCATTGAGGGGCGCGGTTATCAGACCACACCTCCAGCCGTGATCCGTAAGGTGGGATATTTCTCCCTGGCTTTCGTGTTTACGGCCTTCCCAGGTGGTGGACCGCTTCCGGCAAGGTGATGGGGGCTGCCTGTTAGTCCGCAGACACAAAGGCTTCTCTCGAACACAGGTGAAACCTGTTGGAGTGAGGAGGAATTGGAAAGTGGGCTCCTTTTCCTCGGAGAAACCTCATTTCCCTGTAAAAGTCACTGGGAAGTCAGTAGCGTGCCTTGCTTTCTCAGGGGACTGCTCGCCGCGTTTCTCCTGCTCTCTGCAGGCTCCCGCGCCGTGGCTCAGCGCGCGGACAGGGCGGCCGGCGCCGCCAGGGCGGGAGCCCGGCCACTGAGAGCGGGCCCGCTCCGCCGTGCGGGCGAGGCCGGGGCGCCGAGTCCACCCAGGAGGCGCCCCGCTCCGGAAGCACAGACGCGGGGCGCTGAGGCCCGCGCCGCCGGCCGGGGCACCTGCGCTTTGCGCGCGGCGCCGAGGCGCTGACCGCACCGCGCGAGGGCAACGCAGGACAACGAGCATCTGGTCTGCGGCAGTGCGCACAGACGGCGCGGTCCGCCTGCACCCGGCGTCCAGCCAGCGGCCTGCCCCTGAGCCTGACACCGCAGCGCTCAGAAGACCTGCCACGGCAAACAGCACCGCCTCGGCCTTCCCTTCCTGTCCAACACTTATTTTTAACCTCGGACCTGCCGCGGCCTCCACCCTTATCACGCTCGCCCCCCGGGCCCCCGCTGCACAGTCTCAGCCACTGCCGCTGCCTGTAGGCGGGGCTGAAACGGCAGGCCCAGCCCCAGCGGCCGCGTTACCTGTCCCTCCCGGCTCATCTCAACCTCGCCACCTGCCCCGTCGAACGGACTAAGCAGGAAATCCCACACACTGGGGCTGCAGGAGCCCATCGGCTCCAGGCGACCAGGGTCCTGGGCAGTCAATGGCGTGTGACCGAGCCCCACCCGGAACATTCTGCTGCTCGGCTCAGCCGCACTCCCCGCCTACTCACAACAGAAGGACACAGCGCGCATGCACACGTGCGTTTACCAAGGCTGTGCTTGCATGCACGCGTGTTCCACAGAGGGTGTTGTGTGGCGTGTGTGCACAGGTTGTGCGTGATCAAGTGTGCAGAAAGCCTCACGCTGCTCTGCCACCAGAAGCGAGCTGGTCACCTCTCCCCTCTTGGACCAGCCTGAAGTGTCAGAGAAAATGCCTGGAAATGTCAGCAACTACGCTGACTACTTAACCTTGACGAAGAAAGGAGACCAGTTACCCTTCTCTGGCTGATTTAAACTGAAGAATATATGCACAAAGCTATATAGCATTTTATTTTGTAATAGTGATTTTGTCTCCTGCGCCATACGGTAGGCCTCTGCTGGCTGTCTATTTAAACACAGTGTGTGCACGTGTCAATCCCGAGCTCACTATCCCCTCCCCTCATTCTTCCACCGAGGTAACGTAAGCTCACCCTTTGTCACTGAGTCTGTTTCTGTTTTGTAGTTAAGCACGTTTAGATTCCACCTATCACAGACACCACATGATGTTAGTCTGTCTCTGACTGACTCCGCTTGGTGTGAGAATCTCCAGGTCCATCCACGTCACTGCAAATGGAATTATTTCATTTTGTAATGGCTGAGTAATAGTCCATTGTGTGTAGGTACAACACCTTCATCCATTCATCTGTCCGTGGACGCTTATTTTGCTTCCGTGTCTTGGTAATTGTACCTAGTGCTGCAGTGAACACTGGGGTGCATGTATCTTTACAGATCATGTTTTTCTCCAGATACAAGCCCAGCAGTGGGATGGCTGCATCATACGGTAGCTATAACTTTTAAAGAATCTACATAAGATAGCAATTTTAAATGGTTGGGCTTCCCAGGTGGTGCAGTGGTAAAGAATCTGCCTGCCAACGCAGGAGACTCAGGAGACCTGGGTTTGATCGCCAGGTTGGGACGATCCCCTAAAGAAGGAAGTGGCAACCTGCTCCAGTATTCTTACCTGGAGAATTCCATGGACAGAGGAGCCTGGCGGGCTACAGTCCATGGGGTCACAAAGAGTCAGACACAACTGAGCAACTGAGCACACTCACACACACACACAATGGATGGCTTAAGATCAACTTACTTTTCACAAAATATGCTGAATGAGGAGTCCATATTATGTGTCCTCTGGTGACTGAGTTTAAAATTATGCTTCCCTTCTGTAAGTTGCGTGAAGGTCTGTGTACTTTCTTGGCCACTGCATGTACCAATGTTCACGGCGGACCTCTGTGGAATTCATGAGCTCATAAACCAGCTCCTCCCAGGGACGGCACCTCACTCACCCTGGTGGCCAGTCTGCTTGGCCTCTAACAGCACAGAACCTCATTCCTCACTGTTCTGGGGGTGGGGGGACGTGTCCTCGAGGCCTCTCTCTGGGGCTCGCAGACGCCACCCCCCCAACACTGCCTCTCCACATGTGCAGCCCCGGGGTGGCGTCCTCTTCTCAGAGGACACTAATCACAGCGGACTCACCTCTATAACTTCAGCATCTCTGTGAAGGCCAGTCTCCAAGCAGAGTCACATCCTAAGTACTGAGGTCAGGATCTCAACATATGGATTTGGGGCACGATTTGGCCATAACAGGCTGGCAAAACACCCTTCTCTTCCTTAGAGGTGAACTGGGCCACAGAGAGCTCTGGGTTCTCAAGAGTAGGGTTTGAACCACAGGTCCAGGAATGGTTCACAGTTCAGTTATTGATGAAAGTGGGAAAGCAGAAAAATGTCAGTAAATGCTGCACCGCGGACATGTCCAAGCACTGGACAGGCTGGGACTTCACGGCAAGGCATGGAGCTGGGCTTCTGCTCCGGTGATTCCAAAATAGGAGCAGATGAGGGGAATGAGTGCTTGGGGGAGACCCTGACACTTAGAAAGGTGGTCACGTTGGGAAACAGAATGTTTCCACACAAAGCTTTCACACTGTGGAGTTGGAGAAGACTCTTGAGAGGCCCGTGGACAGCAAGGAGATCCAACCAGTCCATCCTAAAGGAAATCAGTCCTGGGTGCTCACTGGAAGGACTGATGCTGAAACTGAAGCTCCAATACCTTGGCCACCTGATGAGAAATGCTGACCCCTTAGAAAAGGGCCTGATGCTGGGAAAGATTAAAGGCAGGAGGAGAAGAGGGTGACAGAGGATGAGATGGTTGGATGGCACCACTGACTCAATGGACATGGGTTTGAGCAAACTTCAGGAAATATAGTGAAGAACAGGGAAGCCTGGTGTGCTGCAGTCCACGGGGTCACAAAGAGGCAGACATGACTCAGCGACTGAGCAACAACACAAAGCTGAAGTCAGAAGCGTACGGCTGCATCTTCACTAAAGACTCGGCGTGCTTGCTTCCCGCTTCCTGGAAGAGCCATGGCCCATGTCCGCTCACAGACAGGGGTCCTAGAGATGGAAGAAGGGGACTGGAAAGAGGGGACTGTCCTGAACCACAGGCCCCAGGGGGCAGGCTTACCCAGCACTGACCCTGTGAGTCAGGGCCTGAGCGTCCCACCCAGCTCTGCGGACCGAGGGTCCCCATTCCTGCCCTCAGTCAACAGACTCTCTCCACGGACTTTCTAGATTTTATTTCATCAGGTTGAATTTACTCTCCTCTCATTAGAAGTGCTTATAAGAGAGTCTCTTCTATTTAATACTTATAAATTCATGAGAGAACTAAAAATCTCTCAATCCTTCCAAAATATAATTTTAATCATTTCTCAATAATTTGAACACTTTAGAAAAAAAGAAAACCCTTGATAGTTTTCTAAACGGGAGTAATTTCCTGTTCAACGATCTTCGCCACCATCTTGGTCTCAGGCCACATAAATGCTGTTCTCACCTGACTGCTGTGCAAATAGTCAACATCACCCCCCAACCCAGCGGCCCCCACCCATCTCTGCATGGTTCTGTGCCGCCTGCCGACCTCATGGGAGTGCACCCCCCAACCCCGTGACTCCGAGTTTCTGGCTGGGCCACTGTGAGGGTCGGGAGACAGAGGCCTAAGAAGCTGCATAAAGGGACCTCCCCCAGAGCCCCCCACCCCGCCCCGGCACCAGCCACCTGGCCCTGGCTAACGGCTTCCTGCTGGAGCAGCCTCCGGGGTCTGCCCCCTAAACTCCCTCAGTGCCCCCACTTAGTAGCCTTTTCACGGTGGTGTCTGCATTTGCATTCTCTGCTTCTGCCAGAACCTAATCCACGAGACACCACTGCAGCAGACAAGGAAGAGGCTCACCCAACCACCGTGTTCTTGTTGCTTCACGACAAGTAAGATGCTTTCCATGTCAAAACGTGGCAAAGGCACTGGGGGCCTTACTAACGTGAACTCAGGAGAAGAGCCATCGCTGCTGCAGTTTAGCATCTTCAGATGGCGCATCTCAGGTGCCCGCGGCCCCCAGCACAGTCCCGCTTCCATCAGGACTTCCTTAACAAGACGGGCCTGTCACTCGGGACTCGGAGACCCACACAGTGTGGTGGCCACGCAGGCCGCCTGCCCTGTGTCCACGCCCCGGGAGAGGGGTGGTCCGCGAGGGCAAACGGCCCCTGAGCCCGCTCTCCCCCGCCTGCACCTTCACGTGGTTCCACTCCATGGACAGACACTGTGTCCTCTCAGGAATGGCAGATAAAAACAACGGTGTGGCCTCCAACCGAACCTCCCTGCCTTCAACTCGTTCGAGGAGCCCCTGAGAGCCAAGCCTTTTGCTCACAGTGATTCACAAAACCAGCACCCACCCAAAAAGCCTTTCTACATAAGGGCAGAGACAAGAAGTCAGTTGTTGGTTTAAATAATGTGAAAACGCACTTTTGAAAAATCAAACAAGTCTGGTAACAGGGTGAAATAAAGAAGCCACTACTTCTGGGACCTAAAAATAGTCTCCTGGAGAAAAAACTCTCTGGCCGTTGATCTAGTAGGAAAAGAGATTTCCATTTAAAGCAGTGAGTCTCAAATTCCTGATTTCCCTGTGAATGCATCATGAATCATGGAAGACCTGCCAAGGTGTTTCTGCTCCAACCACTTGTAGGCCATTCAGGGAATGGTATGCTATTGATCTTCACTGTGTGTGCTGAGGATTCTCTACATTTCTTTACATTCCCATCAGAGTTTCCAGATCAGGAGCTCACTCCATTAGAGTTGGCATGGCATTATAAAAAGCTCTGACACCAAAACAGAACTTCACCTGAGACCAAACATAAACGCAGGCTGTGAAAGGTGCTTCCCCGGCAGAACTGGAATTTCCCTCGTTAGCAGGGAGTTCTCCCAGTCGGCCCCAAAAGCATACCCTATACTCCAGAACACCTCAGTATTTCCTCTTTGCCTGGGTCCTTTATTCTTTGTTTCTTTTCCAAGGTGTTAGATTTTGCACATGTGACAGGACAGCATCACCTGGTAGAGAGAATGCTGGAGCAGAATTCCAGATATGCCAGAGTCACTTCACCTCTTTATATCTCAATTTCCTCAACTGTGGAACGCGGTGAGGGGCTTCCCTGGAGGCTCAGTGGTTAAGACTGTGCTTCCAACGCACGAGGCACAGGTTCAGCCCCTACTGTTGTCGCTGTTGTTCTGTCTTTGTGACCCATGGACTGCAGCACACCAGGCCTCCCTGTCCTTCACTACCTCCCGGAGCTCGCTCAAACTCACATCCACTGAGTCGGTGATGCCATCCAACCATCTCATCCTCTGTCGTCCCCTTCTCCTCCTGCCCTCAATCTTTCCCAGCATCAGGGTCTTTTCCAATAAGTCAGCTCTTTGCATCAAGTGGCCAAAGTATTGGAGCTTCAGCATCAGTCCTACCAATGAATATTCAGGACTGATTTCCTTTAGGATTGACTGGTTGTATCTCCCTGCTGTCCAAGGGACTCTCAAGAGTCTTCTCCAACACCACAGTTTGAAAGAATCAATTCTTTGGCACTTAGCCTTCTTTATGGTCCAACCCTCACATCCATACATGACTACTGGAAAAACCATAGCTTTGACCAGACCAACCTTTGTCTGCAAAGTGATGTCCTTGCTTTTTAATATGCTGTCTAGGTTTGTCATAGTTTTTCTTACAAGGAGCAAGAGTCCTTTAATTTCCTGGCTGTGGTCACCGTCCACAGTGATTCTGGACCCAAGAAATAAAATCTGTCACTGCTTCCACTTTTCCCCCTTCTATTTGCCATGAAGTGACGGGACCAAATGACATGACCTCAGTTGTTTGAAAGCTGAGTTTTAAGCCAGCTTTTTTTTTTTGACCCCTAGACTGAGAACTAATATCCCAAAGGCTGAGGGGTAAGGCCAAAAAATAAAAGGAATGGAGCAAACGCACCATCACTTCACAAATGCATTACACAGATAACTGCAACTAATCCAGGAGGACTTCTATTTCTCAAAAAAGCAAGACAGAGTTAGTCAAGTCTCTACTTTTGAAGCTCTCATAGGCAACGTTCTCGTAGCTAGAAGCGGCTTTTGGCTCTC